>NC_134818.1:40871904-40981904 GCF_046742065.1 Oratosquilla oratoria
TGGATACAGGAACAGGAAAATAAATATATATATATCCTTTAAAGAAATATTACAAAAACAGATGGAGGAAAATACAAAAGAAACAATAATGAAAGTAATTAAAGAAAAGGAAAATTGGGTGAGAGATACAGTTGACAACGATAAGTGCATTGTGGTCCATGGTATCCTGGAAAATCTTGATATGTATAGATACCAGAGAGAAAAGGAGGAGAAGGAAATAGCTAAGGAAATTTGGAAAGAAATACAGGGTGAAGGATAAAATTTTGATAAAGAAATCGATGAAATCCACAGAATATGTAAATACTCAAAAGAAAAACAATATAGACCTCTGAAAATAAAACTAAGAACTCAAATGATAGCAGTGATGAGGAGAAAGAAAAAGACAAAGCTCTCAGAATTGAAGCCAATGATAGAAATGAGATAGAACAGAGACGGAAAAAACGAGTTTTTTGGAGAGTGCTGGACTTGAGACTGAAAGGAACTATATCAACAAGCACAGTGGGACAAGGTCTATACAACCACTGGGTGAAAAATGGAACAGACAAGCAGGGAGGAGGTGTCAAGATATTGACCAAAAAGGGTCTAAATGTGACAAAGATAAATGAAGGACAAGACAATGTAGAATTAATTATGATCAAAATTGTAAACAAAAAGATGAAAAACAGAAAATTTGTAGCAGTGTATGTGCCACCAAAAACACAGGCTTGGTCGGATAGCAAACATTCTAAATTACTGGAAGACACAATGAATGTGCTAAACGAGTTACTGAAAGAGGATGGAAACATAGTAATCATGGACGATTTTAATGCAAAGGATATAATCAGGGAAGAAATAATAGTAAAAGGGGGAGAAGATCATTGGAGTAAAATCCTACTAGATATGACCATAGAATACACCCTAATACAATGGGTTGAGGAAAATACGAGATATGGAAACAATGAGGAACCGTCGAAACTAGACTTGATATTAACTTCTGAACCAGATATTGTGAACAAAATGGAGTATAAAACATCAATTGGAAAGAGTAACCATATACTAATAGAGTTTGAATTAAAAGAACAGAACAATGTAGGTAGGAATGAAAAGCATAGAGAAGGAAGATTAAGGTACAACAAAACGGATTTTGAAAAATTAAGGAAATTTTTCCAAAACACTAACTGGGACAAATTCTCTAAAGAAACAAAGATGGAAGACAAATGGAACATATTCAAAGAAAAGTACAAGGAAGGGATTGACATATATGTACAAATAGAAAAAAGAAAAAAGAAATGTATATAAAGTGTTGGCATAACAAAAGGTGTAGTGAGGCTAGAGACAGAAGAGACAAAGCCTGGAAAAAAAAAAACGGAAAAAAATAAATAGATAAAAAAAAAAAAAAATCCAAATGGCAAACAAATATAAAACATAGGAACGAATGTGTGAATATACGCAGGAAAGAAAAAAGAAATTATGAAAAAGATATTATGGACAAATGTAAGGATCAAACTAAAGTCTTTTACAGATATATAATTGAAAAACTAAAGGATAATCACGAAATAGTAAAATTGCGTGAAGAAGATAAAGAACATATAGATGACACAGAAATGGCAGAAGTCATGATAAGACATATCAGGTCAGTTTTCACAATTGAGAGCTCAATTTTGGGAAGATGGATAAAAAGATCACCCAAAATGAAAGAAATAAAGGCAGCACAAAAAAGAAATAAGATATCAAATAAAAAACTAGATATCATGAAATCGCATGGACCAGATGGAGTTGCAAATTGAATACTGAAAGATGTATGGACGAACTGACAGACAAACTACACAACAGCGAAAAAAATACACGGGAGCGACGAGCGATTTTGCTCGGGAAAGTTCCAATGTCGCTCTCCCAAATCCAATAGCGGCAGCGATCCCCAACAAGAAATCGCTCCCGCGGCAAGATTCAACGTTTTTCATGCATTATCCATCATTTGGCAATCCCTGAATCCCATCACCATTGATGAAAGGATCAGAGCAAACACATCTTACCCGTGATCAATCATTGCATTATCAATCGATATCATAAACGCAACGCATCAATCAACTTTAATTTGTTGATGTACGTCCGTATGTGTACGCGGTATAGCTGCTATAGTTCAATGGCTTACCTAGCCTAGCTTCGTATCAGCTGCATGCGCGCGTATACTAGTACATGTTGACTAGACTCTACACGACTATCGTGCTACATAATGTCGCTAGTTGCGAATTGCATGATACCTGTATGCAGGGAAGTTCACTGGTTGCATGCAGCTAGCTGCCCAATCAACGCGCTGACTGAATTTAAAATGCACCATATCCAATACCACATCACCGCATGCATACGTACACTGTACATATGCAAACTCGCTCGAGGTCTAGGAGGGAAACTGGGAAATCCCATTTATAACCTCGTTCGCGTATTTATGAGAAAACAAAATAGAATCAAATGTTTGGTTAGTAATTGAAAGGAAATAAATTTAAGTATAAATATGAACATTTGATAATTATATATTTAGTTAATGAATATGGATCTTTGGAGGGAGAATAAAAATACAAAAATAAAAAATTATTCGTTAGCTAGCTTAGGTTTACGGTAGCTAGGTCTATGTTGTTCGTACGTCATGTCCATGCTAAACTTTCGATGATCGTACATCATGGAGCGATTTCTAGTAAAGCGAGTGAAGATGAGTGAAGATAGTTTGCCCTCAAATTCAGTCTTTTAAGAATCGAGGGAGAGTGTTTGACGGCAGGAACCGCTTCTGGATCAGCAAAGCCAAATTCAAACTCTACGGGAAAACGAAAACCAGTAAAGCATGAATGTACTATACGCTCGTGGAACCTAGATTGGCTTGAAGTGGATCGGGGCAGTGATGGTACTCTCACGGTGTATTACAAGGCTTGTCGTGCATTTCCACCCCCAACCACTGCCAGTGGAAACAGAGGCGCTGTGTCCGCCGATCAGTTTCAACTGGGAAGCCAACATGTTAAGAAATCGAACCTGCAAAAACATGGCTCTGGAAGTATCAAAAATGGCTCTGGTGAAATTTAGAAAAAACGAAAAATGGCTCTGGAAAAAAAAAATATATTTTGTTTTACCCTGCTACACAAGATAATAGACTTCTCACTCAAAGAAGGGAAGGTACCGCAAGATTGGAAAGATGCAAACATAGTACCAATATATAAAGGAGGAGATAGGGAAGACCCTATAAATTTCAGACCGGTATCCCTTACAAGCACAGTAGTAAAAATATGTGAAAAAGTCATCAGAAATAAATGGACCAAACACTTGGAGGACAATAAAATAGTAAACCCTAAGCGATTTGGCTTTAGAAGTGGAAGGTTGTGTACCACAAACCTAATTTGCATTTACTCGAGATAAATTGAGATAATACAAGAAAGAGATGTCTGGGCAGATTGCGCCTTCTTGGATTTGCAGAAGGCATTCAATAAGGTACCACATGAAAAGTTAATAAGAAAAATTGAAGTGATAGGAGGAATACAAGGTAAGCTGCTGAAATGGATGAAGGATTTCTTAATTGGAAGAAAAATGAGAATTGTACCGAGAGACAAAAAATCGAACTGGGAAGATGTGAAAAGTGGCGTCCCTCAAGGCTCTGTATTGGCTCCTTTAATGTTTGCCATATATATAAATGATATGGGTGAGTGAGTAAATTGTTACATGAACTTCTTTGCTGATGATGCCAAAGTACTCAAGAGAGTAAAAACGGAAGAAGATTGCAGATCGCTACAGGAAGACCTAGATAAAATATGGGAATGGAGTCAGAAATGTAGCATAATAGAATTTGAAAAAAAAGAGTATCATGTCAATATAAAATTGGAAACAAAGAAGTCAAAAAAGTTAATTCAGAAAGGGACCTAGGAGTAATCATCTCAAGCGACTTGACACCTGATAAACTTGTCAATAAATTATTTGGAGAGACTTTTACCTTACTAAGATCAATGAAAGTGGCCTTGACTACATAGATGAGGAGATGGTAAAAAATAGTGGTTACACTGGTAAGACCAAAACTAGAATATGTCGCAACATTGTGGACACCCAGCACAAAGAAGAACATAAGAAAATTAGAAAGAATCCAAAGAGCAGCGGCAAAAATGGCACTTACACTGTCAAATCTGACATACGAACAAAGATTGTAAAAATTACATCTGTCAACACTGGAACAGAGAAGAGAAAGAGGTGATATATTGACCATTTACAGAATATTGAAAGGGATGGAAATTCTCGGTAGAGACGACTTGTTAAAGTGGGACAGAAGAGAAACAAGAGGACACGAAAAGAAACTAAAGAAGGCCACTTATAGAAGAGACCTGAAAAAAAGATAACTTCCCACATAGAGTGGTGTTACTCCAACTCTCGTGGGCGGGGAGTTGGGGGTGTGTGTGTGTGCAAGGTCATAGCATTACCCATAGATCGGACCTACGAGCTCTGAGCTCTCTTGCAGGAGGGAAATAGCTGTCGATCACGAGTCCAACACGTGATCCAAAGACCAAGTGAATACACACACACACACACACACACACACACACACACACACACACACACACACACACACACACACACACACACACACACACACACACACACACACACACACACACACACACACACACACACCCTGTAAGAGGCCGGTAGTTGTACGAATGCTAATCAGGTTAGGAAATACATGGGTATTGAAATGCTGAGTCAGCGAGTCAGACTCGCGGTAGCTCGGTATCAATGTTTTATAACATAGGTTTGAGGCGCCGTTCTGTCTGTATAAACACGGCCGGTAATAATCGCTGATGTAATCAAAACTCTGTTAGCGGCAGACCACTGGGCAATGACGTCATGCTCATGCTCATGCTCGTGCTTATGCTTATGCAGCAATATTTCTGGAAGGACTGTAACAGCCTCTCGGATTGGAGGTAAAATGGGTATGAAAAGAAATATTATTGGCCGTAGGGAAAAAGACACGCCCTTAAGGTGTGTCACTTGTTTTGAAAAGTAAAAGACTATTGGACGAATAAAAAGTGACGTCTGAACGAAGGTGGTCTGACGTATTGGAGAGAACCTGGAGGGGGATTCTCTGTGTGTACTCCGTTAGTTTAACAAGCAAGAAATTCACCACCCTTTTATTAACCCAAAAACTCGAGAGAACTAGGCATGGGGCCTAATGAATAAGAAGAACTTGAAAGGTTATTGAAGTGACGTAACGAAGGCAAGGGGCCTTCTGAGTGGAATTACGAACTTATAAAAGTGTAAACGTCGACGACCGACAGTGGTGGTGACAGTGGTGACAGAGGAGGTGAAACACACACACACACACACACACACACACACACACACACACACACACACACACACACACACACACACACACACACACACACACACACACACACACACACACACACACACACACACACACACACACACACACACACACACACACACACACACACACACACACACACACACACACACACACACACACACACACACACACACACACACACACACACATATATATATATATATATATATATATATATATATATATATATATATATATATGTATGTATGTATGTATGTATGTATGTATGTATGTATGTATGTATGTATGCGTGTATGTATGTATGTATGTATGTATGTATGTATGTATGTATACAAGCCCGTGGCTGCATAGGTCGGTGTATTGACCTGCTCCCCTGTTGTTACTTTTAAACTTAGTCTGTAATGTTGTTTAAGTGTTGTTTTTAGTGAACGGCTATTTTCGATAAAGACGCTCTTCATAAAGTTGTGATCATAGTGCATTACCTAGTTAAGATGTCTACTTTCACTCGTCTACACTGCAGTGCTGGTAAACTGTAGGTGTGGTTACTCTAATTCACCTGTGATAAGACACCTAAAAAAACTAAGCTTATTTCGAAACCGTGGATGTAGAGCGGGGCGCAACCATCATAGATACATGAACATAGTTAAAACAAACAGAACAGTGAAACCACCGAAGCCTGCCACGGAACGCAATGTCATTGAGGCCCCAAGACTATAGTATGATTCACCTTCATTATTATTGTCCAACGTTACTTCCTTGTGTAACAAAGTAGATGAATTCACTGCTACTGTATTGTCACTTAAAGTGGGTGTAGTTGCAATTACAGAAGCATGGCAAATAGTGGCCGAGATATACGAAATTGAGGGTTAGGAATTCTATCACAACCTAAGGAGAGGCGGCGTGGAGGTAGAGTGGCCTTGTACTCTCAGAAATCGTTGAATACCTCACAGTTACCCGTCGGCATTCCCGAGGGCCTAGAAACTATATGGGTGCGGTTAACCCCTCCCTCTTACACCCTTGCCACACAGTCTTCATCATTTTGTGTGTAGTGTACCACCCTCCACGCTCTCCCTCGGCCGACACTTTGGTGGAACACATTATTAATACGGTAGACAGTCTCAGGACCAACTACCCCGGTGCTAGGTTGGTTCTATGTGAGGATTTCAACGAGTTAAATACCAGTGATATTCAATAATATCTAAATATATCACAACTCGTCAACTTCCCCACACATGGCGTCAACACGCTTCACCTCATTCTAAGTGACATGAGTGAACTGTACCTCCCCCAACCCCTCCCCCGAATTGGTCGGTCGACCCATACTTCTATCCTGTGGTCACCGGCCTGCACCACTTCGTTAGTGCGCAGCACTACCACTCGCTTTCACAGACCCATGCCCGACTCACACTTTGGACAATGGGTCACTCAACATTCATGGACAGAGGTGCTCGCAAAGGAAGGTGCTCAGGAGAAGTATGACATTTATATCATTATAATTATGCAGGCCTTCCATCGTTACTTTCCCTTGAAACTGACGCGAACACACCCAACAGACGCCCCATGGATCAATCCTAGGATTATGAGACTGATTCAACGTGCTAAAGCTTCTTACAAATGACCACTTTGCATCCATCTGTCAAACGCTGCCAGGGAGTGACCTCTCTCTCCTCCCTACTTTGCTCCCCTCTCCTTCCCCTAGACAGTCCATGTTTTTCAGGTTGACAAAAAGCTTGCCCGTATCAAGTCAAAGCAATCCTCTACACCCGTAGACTTACCCATCAAATTTTATCGTGAACTTGCCCTCCCGATCTGTTCAATAATTATATATAATCAATGCCTCACTTAAGCAGAGCAAATGTCCCACGGATTGGAAGACAGGCTTCAATACTCCTATCCTCACATCCTCCAATCCCCAATCCTTTAGTGATTTCAGACTCATTACTATCACTCCCATTCCTAGTCTTATTTGTGAGGAATTTGTCTTCGTGGGGGCATACTCCAAAATCAGTAAATTCATTGATCCCCTACAAGTTGGTAACATGAAAACATCCTCCACCACTCACTATCATATTAGCTTCCTTGACTTTATCTATAAAAATCTCGAGCAGCGCATGACTTCACTTGCAGTGGCGTTCATTGACTTCAAGAAAGCCTTCGACTTTGTTGATCACACCACTATCATCATCAAAACCATCCACCTTGGCCTTCCTACCTTCTTGGTGGCTTGGCTGTCTGACTTCCTAACAGACCGATGTCAAGCTTTTAGATATCAGGGACACGTCTCTGCAGTCCAGCACCTATCCTGTGGGGTATCACAGGGAACAAGAATGGGGTCACTGTGTTTCCTAATACTCATTAACGATGCCTTGGGAAGCACACCGCACAGATGGAAATATGTTGATGACTGCACGGTGGGGATCCCTCTGCCAACACTGACATGGACTACAACCCACTGAAGGACACGCGTGACATAGAGAGTGCACAACAGAGTCACCATTAACCACAAGAAAACTGTGGTAATGCACTTTCACATCTCCAATGACGTTGTACCCCCTCCCCTACTGACAATTGACGGCCAACCCCTACACATGGTCCAGTCAACTAAGCTGCTGGGGATAACCATTGACAATAAGTTGAATTGGAAGGAGAACACCGCCAACACCGTCAGGGCAGCCTCCTACAAGCTGTATATGCTGTGTCACCTGAGTTCATCAGAGGCACAGGCTGAAGATCTCAAAACCAACGACACTTCCTTCATTTTACCCAAGTTAATGTACGCGTCACCTTCCTGGGATTCCTCACTCACAGTCACGCAGCAGCGATAGCTGCAGAAAGTGCAGAAAAGAGCCTGTCGCACAATCCTTGGCAACGAATACACCACCTATCATCATACTCTCGCCACACTCTGACTTCCTACCCTTGCTAACCGTTATCTTCAGAGTCTGAGGTCACCCTAGTTAAACATCCTTAGCATTGGAACCTCCTACCTCCAACGGTACCACAACCACGGCTGCAAGTGGGGCACCACAATACCATCAAGCCGATCAGAGCACGCACCGACCGGTATAAGAAAAGCCCAATACCGACATTTGTGGACTTAATCAGCAACAAGAACTGACAATGTTGTACAACACAGCTATTTCTTAGCTTACTGTTTCTTATCAATACTTGTAACAACATCTTTTCACTGTCATAGTTTAATAATGTTATCATCTTGTAGGATGTATATTTTCAGCAGTAATGCTGCTATACCTAATAAACCGTATATTATCAATATTATTATTTACACACACACACAATAATACAAACACACACACACACTAATACAAACACACACACACACTAATACAAACACACACACACACACACACACACACACACACACACACACACACACACACACACACACACACACACACACACACACACACACACACACACACACACACACACACACACATACACACACACACACACACACACACACACACACACACACACAAACACACACACACACACACACACACACATATATGTATATATATATATATATATGTATATAGATATATATGTATACATATATATAAAAATATATATATATATATATATATATATATATATTTGCATATATATATATATATATCTATATTATATATATATATATCAAGCCAGTTCCTAGAAAGAATACTCTGTCTTCGTAACTAATTCAATCACCTTCCATGATCCGTCTCCATCCTTCCGTCCCCGATCAATCCCCCCACCCCCCACTCACCTTTTATTTCACCTCTGGAAGTCCGTGCCAACAATTACTGTTCCCCTCAGGATATATCAAATATCTTGACGTATTTCAAAGTGTTTGTAGTGGTGCTCATAACATCTCGGAGTGTATCACTCTGCACAAGGCCAATGAAAAAGTTACAGCTAAGTCCCCAACTACATAAAGAATTACTACGACTAGAACATCTCTTGCAACATTTCCTAGGTGGATCCAAGGTCAAACACGAGGTATACAAGGCCAGAAAAGACGTTATTACATTGCTAATAAAATCGTCTGTCTGGGCACAACAAACTTGACCACCTACCCCGAGCACAGTGCTGACAAACTTAAGAGAAACCAAGTTTTCTACCTTGCCCCTTTGTTCCACTTCATTTCAGGGCCACGACCATAACCAACCCATTCCCCGGAGGTCCATACCGGCAAAATCACTACAACTGTGTGAGGCCCATCGGTGCTGTCCTGAGCAGGATGTCTCGTTACCTGTAAGGCTCGTGAGTCAGGCCACACAAGAAAAGGCTTGCGTCTTGTCGAGCTCGGAAGATCAGGCAAAAGGTGATAGTTACCCTTCAACCGATCAGCCAGGCAGTTCTTTCTTATTTCCCTCCAGATGTCGTTGCGTCGCAGAGTGAAATAGTTTCCTATTCCTTCCCTTTCAGCTTCTGTCGTTTCCACTTTCACCTATGGATCTGTTTTCGAGGGTGGACAGCACCCCTTAGAACCTTAGGGGAAGCCACCTCCTCTTCCTACCACCGACATAAGAGTCACACAGAAACAGTTTCGGGCTTAAACGCTCCCTTGGTAATGCGGTCTTCGTGACCGTTACGGATGGGGTGAGACCAGCGTACTCTCCTCTAATTCGCTTTCTCATAGGCTCCACTCAGGATTCTTTGCGCAATCATGGACAAAACTCATCCTCCGGAACCTTCCACCGATTCTCGGAACCTTCGATTTCTGCGGTGAAACGTCTTATCTTTCCTAGCTCTATATTCCTTCTCAATTGCTTGGGAAAGGGCATAGAGAAAATTGTTTTGAACTGCCTCTTAGGGAAATTTGGACCTCCATCAGAAAAGCTCCATGGGTTTAGGCGGGGTTAGGGCACGGCACACACTTTTGTTACCCTACTGTCCCATCTCAGTCTTGAGTCTGTTGTGGTTCTTTTCTTTTAATTCGAGAAGGCCTTTTAGTTGGCTTGACCTTTAGTCAAAATATCCCTTCTAGCCGGCAAAAAGTATGATATCTACTGAAATAAATTGAGGACTATCTCTATAATTGGTAGGCGGAGATATGATTCTAGGGTCAAATTTTCCCATTATGACCTGCACAAGAACAGATCACACAGGGTGGGGTTTTCAACTCCATCCTGTTCAACCTGATAATAATCAACCTATCAGAGACCCTACCAAACATTTGCCATCACATTTCGTACGGGAGTTTTTTTTATTTATTTATTTATTATTATTATTATTATTATTTTCTTTTTTTTTGTGAGCAATGGCACCAAATATAGATTTGTGTAGCAAGCGCTATTCAGGGAGATTATGTGGTCGAGTGATCGCAGGGGTTCATGAATGAATGTCTCAATCCGTTTTATCTTTATTGCATAAGTGACAGGCTTATATAGTGCTCCGGAATCACACAAGAGTCCAATCGGATAATCAGCGATAGCCTCGTGACCTGAAAGGCTGTCGTCCCGGAGCGTCCCTAACAATAGTCACTGAGATCGGCGAGGTGGTTTGTTCCAGTATCCAATTACCTCTTAGCCCACGTGGCAAAGCGGTCGTTTGTGGTGTGGACACCACGCTATTCCCCCCTTAGCAAGAATATTTCGTTGCTTACCTGAGTGGGCGGCTTGCCCTTGATAATCGTACCGGAGGTGGGTCGTTGTCTTGTAGGTACGCTGGCTTGAGTCGGTCGATGGAGACCCAGTCGTTGCTGCCTTTAATGCGTATGAGGAATGCTTTCTTCTTTCTCTGGACAAGTTTGTAGGGGCCCGTAGTAGGGTGGGGTGGCGTGTGAGCGTCAGTGCGGAGAAAGACAGGCTTTGATGTGTGTAGATCTCGGGGGACGTATCGGTGCTCTGGCGACTTGTAAGTTTGTTTACACGGGGCGAATTCTTTGATGATACTTCGTAGGCGGCTGATGTCGTTATTCGTAGGTGCGTCGGGGAGGAATTCGTTGGGCACCACGAGGTGGTTATCTAAAACCATCTCGGCTGGGGAAACGTCGAGGCCCTCTTTCGGGGTAGTAGGAAGGCCGGGGAAGACCCATGGTAGCTAATTGTTCCAGGTCGCGTTGTTGCAGCGTGATATCAGGGCCTCTTTGAGAGTTATGTGGAACTGCTCAACCATACCGTTAGCCTCCGCGTTGTACACAGTGGTATGGATGACTAAGGTGCCCAACAACTGTCCCAGAAATGTCCATAACTGCGACGTGAACGTGGTGCCGCGGTCGGACGTGATGTGTTCTGGAATGCCGAATCTGGAAATCCATCCGGAGAGCAGGGCTGCTGTGCAGGGGGTGGAAGTGGGGTCGGACATTGGGATAGCTTTAGGCTATCTGGTAGAGTGGTCTATGATGGTGAAAAGGTAACGGTGTCCACCTGACGGAGGAAGGGGACCCACTACGTTCACGTAAATGTGAGCGAAACGTCACTGCGATTGGTGAAAGGGCCCGGGGCCCGTCTCCGTGTGTCAGTGGACTTTAGATTTCTGGCAGAATGTGCAGGATCAAACCCAGTTCCCAGCGTCGTGGGATATGCAGACCTCAACCGTGCTGTTCTTCGTCGTTAAGGATGTGACAGGTCGTGGATAAGGCCGATAACGTGACGGCAAAGGAATGCTGGTATCCATGGGCGTGGACGCCCGGTGCTGACGTCGCAGAGGGTGGTGGCACTGGAATCGCCCAGGGGTATGTCCTTCCCCTGTAGGGCCGTGAGTGATGGTTTTACTACTGGTACCTCGGGGTTCCGTTGTTGCTCCTTGGCGAGGTAGTCGTGGTCGAGTCCAAGCTGTACTGTATCTATCTCGACTCTGGAGAGTGCTTCGGCTACTGGGTTTTTCTTGTCTGGTAAGCATCGGAAGGTACAGTTAAACTCAGCAATAGCTGAGAGTTGGTGGCGTTGTCGTATGGACCAGGCGTCCGCCTGTCTGATAAAGGCGTGAACTAAGGGCATGTCCTCGGTCTGGTTGGAGAATATTGCACCCTCAAGGAAATGGCGTAAATGACGGACGGCTTGGTGTACGGCGAGAAGTTTTTTGTCGAAATTAGAATAGTTCTTTTCTGCCTTGAGAAGTTTGCGGCTGAATAAGCTCAAAGGGCATGGCTGTTCGTGAATGACTTGTTCCAGAATGACTCCAATGACGATGTTACTGGCATCCGGGGTGACGATGAGAGGATGAGAGGCTTCACGAGGATTGGAAAGGCGAGGAGGGTTTCTGCGACGAGGGTGGTTTTGCTTGCTTAAAGGTTTCTGCTTAAGGGGGGCTCCACATAAGGTCCATTGGATTTTCCTGCTAGGACTTTGTACAGTGATGTCATGGTTACCGCGATACCGGGCAGGAACTGGTGATAATAATTGACCACACTTACGAATTCCTGGAGGGCCTTGACTGTGGTGGGCGTGGGGAATTCTCGTATGGTCGTCACCTTGTCTGGTAAAGGTGAAACGCCTGCTGAGGTGATTTCCTAGGAAGTCCACCTCTCTGGCGCCAAATAATCACTTGTCGTAGTGTACCACCAGACCGTTCTACTGAAGGCAGCCCAGGACCTCAGAGAGATGATGGAGGTGTTCATATTTAGATGATGAGAAAATGAGGAATCATCGATGTAACAGGCCCAGAAAGGTAAATCACCTTGGATGCCGTCCATCATTTGTTGGAAGGTGGCGCCAGAGTTTCGCAGGCCAAAACAGCTGTAATTAAATGTGAAGGTGCCGAAGTGCGTGGTTACAATGATTTTTAGGATGTCTTCCGGGTGCATGGTGAAGGTTCACTTTTGAGAAGATTTTTGAGCCGAGGAGGAAAGATGTGATGTCGGCGATGTTGGGCAGTGGGTAGTGGTCTGGTTCTTTCTTATTGTTGAGACGCCTAGAGTCCCCGCAGGGGCGAAGGGAGCCGTCCTTGTTTGTCACGATGTACATACATACATATACCAAGGCTTTTTCCCCCTTTCAAGGGAGGTAGCCAAAAAGGGAAAGGCATAAAAACACTCCCACCCATTTCATCCCTAAATACACTCCCCACCCCTCCCACCCTCACGATGTGGAATGGTGAAATTCAGGGTCTTGGTTCCTTCTGGCACATATTCAGATGCTCGAGCTCGGCGAAGGTCTGTTTTGCTGCAGCGAGCTTGTCCGGAGCCAAGCGTCGAAACGTGGATACCACCGGTGGCCCTGATGTCTTTATTCAGTGATAGATGCCGTGTTTCGTAGGGGTCTGTGGCTGTTGCCGGAGTTCGGGCTTGTAGACATCGGGGTAGGCGTTGGACGAAGCTGTCTGTCACCTGGACTACCGCAGACTATATGTAGTTTTTCAAATGTATGCACCACTAAGGCTCGTTGGTTTTGATCTCACCTCGTAAATACAAATATTATACGGGTAACAATTTCGTTTCCGTCTTGTTCTTGGCCCCAAGCCACAAATTTCCAGTTATTTCCATTTAAAAAAAAAAAAAAAAAAAAAAAAAAAAAAAGTTAGAACAGTGAATGAACATTTTTGCCTTGTTTCATTGTATGGGCTACTATTGGTTTTCGTGTCAGGTAAAAACCGTTGCAAAACCTCAATAGTTTATCTAATTGTTTTTGAAATGTTGCAAATAAGTTAAGACGATTAAAGAAAGAATATAAGGGGTTCTAATACCTGCAATTTTAGTAAGATAATTATTTAACTTACCAGATCTAGCAAGAAATTTCTCATATCTAGAAGAATTTGCTTATATTTCAGAAATCTAAAAAAAATCCAGAATGTTGTAATTTAAAAAAAGTTTCTAGAACATTTTATAACATTCTATTCAGTGCAAAAAATTCCACAATATTCCAAAACTTTCTAGAATGCAGTAGAAATATGTAGATATCTCAAGAATTGTTTATAATCTACAGTTATTTTCTAAAATGACTCAGAATATTCTAGAGTTGGTTCAAGAATATTTTAGAATAATTGAAAACATTCTGGAATACATTCTAGAAAGACTAAGAATACTCTAGATTGCTGCTTGATAATATAAATGTTGGGGATTGCCTTAGAAGACACATCACACGAGGTGAAATGGCATCAAGAGGCTACAATCATTCTCCATGTGCGTTCTGCTACATATGTCGTCAATTCATCAAAACAAGAGCATACAAGTTCCCTGTGACAGTGTCTGAAAAAATGTGTGAAGTTTACAAAGCATATTTTAGTGTGTCAGCTGGGGACCAAGACAATACCTGGGCACCTCATTTTGCTCGTGAGCATTGTAAGAGAACATTCGAAGGTAAGATAGCTGTTCTTTTTCAAGAGTAAAATCCAATTTAGTATTAAGATAAAAATCAAGTAAGTTTAACGAAAACTCATACTGTTGTTCATTTACAGGATTGTATAGAGGAAAAAACAGAGCCATGAAATTTTTTATTCCTAGAATATGGCGTGAACACGATCTGGGAAAAACGCAACTGCTGTTTTCTATGCAGGTACTAGTACCACACAGTAGACTTGTTCAGAAAACAACTTTTTCATATTTTCATACGTTACTCTATTTTTTCCATGGTTTTTAACCCCCCCCAAAAAAAAAAAACATGCATACATTTTATCTAGAATGTATATAAGCATTTACGCATGGAGGCTGAACTTTTTTTGCTATTTATCATATCAAGGGATAATTTTTTTTTAGGAATTTCTAAGCATATTTTGTGGTATAGTTTTTTTTTATCTATCCATGATAGAGCAACAATTAGGTACCAAATAAAATAACAGAATGTACTCTAAATATAGCAACCGTTAGAATTGATTAATTTTCCCACTAAATTTTAAGATACATTGAATTGTTGAAAATCCTAAATTATTTTGCTAACCTGGAGACATGATTTTTTTTTTATAGATATTTGAATTTTAAGTGAATTTAGACCAAAACTCATACATAATTTCAGCATGTAATTTCATATTTCATATTTACAGAAACCTGTTAATGACGTACTGAACAATACAGAAACTCGATCCAAATCCAGAAAACTATCCACAAAATATTTCACAATGGCATTAAGCAAAGAGCCACAAGACGCATATTTTATGTTTCGGAACCTCCACCTGCAGTACACAAGCAAGCTTCAAGTCGGTCTTCCACCATATCTCTCACTAAAACCTTCCTAGATGGATACCCTTCAGCTTGCATTAGTGGTTCCCAGCTTCCCACTAACAAACAAGCATTCGAGTACTTTCTTTATCTCCAAAGTTTACCATAAAATTGTGGGAAATCCAGGGTTCAAGATCTCGCCTATGAAACGGTTGAAGCCATCATCCCATTCAAGCAGGTGGCTAGGATCAAGACGATGACAAGACAGAAATGCATGAAGCTCTTTGTGAAATTCCATGACCAACACACAGCACTGGTGAAGATCAAAGCAAGATCAAGTGACCCTGGAGGAAAGAGGAGTACATCTGCCTTAGAATTGGACAGCCTGTTTGACATAAGAGCTCCAGATATTGTCCAGGATATAGAAAGGAACAGACTGTTACCCAGAGAGAAGAAAGATGAGGACATCAGGTTCTACCTGGACCAGAGGACTGAGAGGAAAGGTCGCATGTCGGGCCATGACAAGATCTTAAGAGAAGATCCCAGCAACAAGTAGGCTGGACCGAGAGGCAGCTGAAGAGGCAAGAATAAGGTAATCATAATTGTATACTTTTACTTATCATACCTTTAAATATCACAAGTTGGAAGTTTTACATGTTTGCCACATTGTATTATCTTACAGTTTTACATGCTTACCACATTGTAATATTTTGGAGCTGCAGCAGAACAAGAATCAGTCACTCACGATGATGACACTACCTGGGGGTGATTCCAGGGACAGTTAGAGGATATTGATTACCAGCAGCCTCATCCTGGGTGTTCTTACCATGAGGACTCCGTGACTTTGACATTCTCCAGGAAAGTCATGAAATATGATGCCATCTGCAATACAGCTGATCGTCTTGGCTTGTCTGACAATCAAGTTGCTGCCCTAGTTTCTGCCACCTTGGAAGCTGGTGGGTCTGATCTGGGCACGTTGATAAATTTTATGTCAAGAATACGTCGTAACAGAATGCTGCCTAGGTACATCAGCCAGAGCTACATGGGGGAGTTCAGTGAGGACCCTCCCCAGCTTGTTACTCTACATTGGGATGGGAAGATGCTCAGAGGCATCCTGAGTAGTGATCCTGGGACTACCTCAAGGATTTTAGCTCAAAAGGAACAGCTCAAGTTGAGGCATCAATGGAGACATGGGGGCTTACAGGTGTCATAACTGCCCTTGTTTTTGACACTACATCCAGTAACAATGAAATACACAGGGGAGCTACCAAATTGCTTGAGGAAAAGTTGAGTGCTAAGGTGTTTTACCTGGAGTGCAGACACAACATCCTGGAAGTGATAGAGTAGTCTGGGAAAAGTTGTTTGGCAACGTGAAGAGTCTAGAGAATCCCTGGTTCAGACACCTCTAGGGCGTGTGTGGGAAAATGACAACTAAAACCCCTAAAACCCTAATGATCAGATGCAAATGGCTTAGGGAAAACAAGAGGGATTGTGAGGACATACTTCATGAAATCCTTACATATGAGAAGCCACCGAGAGCTGACTACAAGGAAATGGCTGAGCTCTCAGTGATTGTTCTTGGAGGTACACCTCCCCATGGGATTTACTAGAGTAGACTAGAGGGTATTCGCCAGGCCAGATGGATGCAAAGTTTGAGCGACTCAACATCTTCCTGGCGATGTTCTACACACCAATAAGGATGATGTCAACACCTGATGCCGATTCTCATATGAATGATGTTCAGCTCACCCAGTACATGTTGAGGTACAAGAGATCAGACCCAGAGGTTGCTGAATCAGTTTTTCAGAAGATGGAAAATCACAAGTGCTACTTGACACAGGAGGCTGTGCTATTTGCGCTCTTTAGCAGGAAGCTGAATGACAAGCAGAAATAGGTCAATGCTGCTTAACTGCATGCCACTCAGAACCCAGACAGATTCAGAAAAGGAAAATAAGTGTTTTGGATGATAGCCAAGACCACACTAGAAGATCTCATTGGTCCGGAATTCCACCTTCTGTTAGACATCATCAGCATTGAATCGGATTGGCTCCTGGATTAGGTTGAATCATGGCCAGAAAAGGACTAGAGGAAAGCCTTGGACTATGTGAGAAACCTCAGAGTAGTGAATTACATCGCTGAGCGCAGAGTTAAGATGATGAGTGATTTTGCAAATGTCATCACCACAGATCTCAAGCAGAGGGAATATCTTCATGTTGTGGAATACAACAGACGGCGCTTCGATAGCTTCAAGAAACAAACACTTAACAAATGACTATTTAAGACAATTTTGATACATATAATCATGGTTATTTTGGTAGTTTCAGTTGATGGTTTGACTTGTTACAAAATTACACTTTCCACTTTGTATGATATATGTCAAATGTATGGAGTTTTCTTATTCTTCTGCAAATACTATAAATAACAAGCACTTTTTTGTATATTATTAATCAGATTGTACACGTTCAAAACAGAAATAAAAATGCTTTAATTTGATAACTATTTTGTTGCTCTACCTTGCGCCATGCAAAAACCATGTCTCCAGGTTAGTAAAAAAGTCAAGATTTTTTTTTTTTTTTTTAATTTCGTATCTATTAAAAGTCATGGAAAAATTCATCAATTCTATCAGTTGTTATATGTGCAGTAGATCCTGCTCTTAGATAGCTAAAAAATATACAAAACATATGCTTAGAAAAGCCTCAAAATTGGCCCTTCTAGTAAGATAGAAAAAAAAAAAAAAATCCAGCCTCTATGCGGCAATGCTTCCATACATCTTAGATAAAAACTGATGTACTTTTTGGCCTTTTTAGGTCTAAAAGTGTGGAAAAAGTGCAGTGATGTATGGAAATATGAAAGAGTTGTTTTTTGAACAGGTCTAACCACACAGTGCTGACCTCCTCCACTATCAGAAGAAAGCAGTAAGTCAGAAGATGAGCTAAACAGGAAGGAAGACTGTGAGATCGCAGATACAGTTGTAGAGGAATCCTTACCACCAAAACCAAAGAGACTTCAATGACCTCAGAGATCTTGGTTTGACATAGTCAAATGGTGAGTTTTGATTTCAAGATTGAAGGAATGGGATTTACTTGATGACAGTGTGAAAGTAACCAGCCAAAGAAAATGTGTCAAACATGTCTCCAGCTTCTTTGCAAAGGAGGACAGGCTATGCTATTGCAATAATGTGTCAGGCTTGTTTGATACTATTAGAATAGCTTGCAATGCAGATAAATGGGGACTGCTCATTAGCAACTCCACCAAAAACCTGAAAGCTGTCCTTCTGCACAACGGAAACATGTATATATATGAGAGAGAATGTGGGTGGGGAAGGGCAAACGAAGATGTGTTGGGAATAGACTTTATTGCTCTAACGTTGCGACCAACTTGGTCTTCTTCAGAGGACTACAGCATTACAGACGGATCACAATTCTTATATTCTTATATATTCTTATATTCTTATATGTGCAGCTTCCACAGTTTTTCTCATATTACATGTCGCCACCAACAAGAACAACAACGACAGAGACGGATTTAAATGCCTCTCGAAAGCAGCAAGTGTCCTAATAATTAAATCGTTAGCCAAAGGGAAAACATGACCCTTCCGCTCATACCTTGGCGGGTTCCCTCTAGCTACGAATATAAGAATTGTGATCCGTCTGTAATGCTGTAGTCCTCTGAAGAAGGCCAAGTTGGTCGCAACGTTAGGGCAATAAACACTATTCCCAACACATCTTCGTTTGCCCTTCCCCACCCACATTCTCTCTCATTTGTCTGAAATAATGTTAAAATGTATATATATATATATATATAGATATATCTATATATATATATATATATATATATATATATATATATATATATATATATATATATATATATATATATATATATATATATATATCTGCCTCCGGTTCATTCTGTGCATTTTAAGGACAACTACAACAAGTATGGCTAGAAAATTATTGGAGAATTCAAGAAGGTGGTTTTCTTAATGGGAATGAAAGCAAGTTTTACTAAGAATTCCTGATTTCTTTGCCTCTGAGTCAGTAGAGGTAGAGCAGCCCATTGCCAGAAAAATCACTGGGCTTCAAGGACTGACACTACAGTGGAAGCACCCAATATCCAACATGAACCATTGGTGAATCCTCAAAAGGTTTTGTTTCCTCCACTAATCATCAAACTAGGTCTCATGAAACGGTTTGCTATAGCTCTTGACAAGGAGTCGGCTGTTTTGAAATATCTTCAAGAGTTCTTTCCTAAGCTATCAGAAGCAAAGGTAAGCTGGTAACTTCACCGGATCACAAGTAATGAAATTTATGAAATGCTCAGAATTTCTACAGAATATCACAGAAAAGGAGAACAAAAAAAGCTTGGAAATGTTTCATTGCTATAGGACAGGGCTTTCTTGGTAACAATGCTGATAAATATATGGAACTGGTTGAAGCTTTAGTGAAACACTATGGTGAGATGGGCTGCAGAATGTCCTTGAAGGTTCATATCCTAGAGGCTCACCTCAACAACTTCAAGGAGAATATGGGAGCATATTCAGAGGAAAAAAGGGAGCACTTCTACCAAGATATAATTAAATTGGAATAGATATACAAGGGATCCTTCAATTAAAATATGATAGGAGACTACATTTGGGGGCTCATATATGAAATTGATTTGTTATATTCACGTAACTCAAGAATTTTTTTAACTTTAATCCTAGATTTATTTTCAGAGGTTTAAAAATAAAATGTTGTGTCATTTGAATTGGTGTTTTTTTTCTGTTCAGAAATTGTGAAAATTATAAAATTTAGCAATTTGGGGGCAATAAATCATTCTAAAAGCCACAAAAACAAAATTTAACAGGACTAATGGACACTTTCAATAATTTTGCAATGAAAAGAGTTGGAAAATAACTCTTGCCAAAGACAAAAATCGTGTTATATATTTGATACCCAGCAGCTATCGATGACTGCCACTTACTCGAGCTGTCTGAGCATATACGGCAATACTGATGATTTTGGTCAAAGCTAAGCGTCTCCTTACTTTATCTGTTTATGTCCGTGTTTTCTTCAAGAAATCTAATACTCGTTAACGCCAGAAAAATGCACTCAGGAAGTGGGGAGCTCCTGGGATGAATGATCTAATGCTATCACACTTATCCTGAAAGAATATAAAGCAAAGGTGATGGCTTCGGCCGTCGCTTAAATATACGTACTTAATGCATTTGCACTTGTGTTGAGCTCTAGAGATATCATTCCATCTAAATCTAGAACATTTTATTCAGCTGAGAAGGAAATTTAAACATCAATTATCTCTGCTTCTCACCTTACTTAATCCTATAATCTTCGTTTCTCTTTGTGTTTTTAGAATTCTTACTTCATTATTATGCATTTTTTATTTTACTTTTACCGAGAGTGATAGATGAATAGGCAAAATACTCAAAGAGAATTCTGATGTCTTCCATTTCGAGTATCGGCCTCAGAAATAATCTACTGGCCTCTTATACTCCAAAATTCAGACATTAGACCAGGCTCAATGTATCAATAGACTAAGAATAACAGAAAATTTGGTCAATTTAGACTTTACTAGACTTTGCCTACTTTGCAGGTCTATTTCAAAGAAAAATACATTTATTCGTTTCTACCCAGGCTTCTTATAAGACGTCAAGGCCTATTCTTTTGTCTGGCTAAATCTGTTTGAAGCTCTTCTTTGAAGACTTTAACCCCGTTCCTAATCTTCCTTTTGTGAAGTTTAATCTCCTTTTCATTCCCATCCGTCATATCCTAAACCTACACCAAGGTTATGTCTTACAAACTCGCTTTGGCCAACACTCAACGATTTTATTCACAGGAGGTTGTGACCATCAAAGCGCAATGTTTGAGCAGAAGAATTGGTAAGTGATTAGCATAAGTTGGATATTTTATATGCAATAAACTCTTATCTACTTCCGGTCCACCACTGGGTTAAAGAGAGAATAGTTTGATCTTGAAACGTCTTTTCCAGCTACCGGTATTTGATAGAATTACAACCAAGTCCTACCACATACTTGAATCAAGTGAGAAAATGGGTACAAAGGATTAGAAAGTCGGAGCATGCCGACAGGAAACCTTTTGATCCATAACTAGGTCTGATACGAAAAAAATTATAAGGATGATAAATAAATATAAACAAATTTGTAATGATATAAGTAATAATAAATCAAATAAATAAATGCATAGGTATAATTAAATAGTAAACAAACAGGTAAATAGTCAATAATAATAAATGAAAATTAAGCAAATGATAAAAAAAAAAATAGACAAATAGTAACAAACAAATAAACAAATAATATAAAATAAAGGGCAGGCATTACAGCATCTTGCTTAGGTGTTTATCTAAACGAATCTTTTAGCTTCGAACTGAACTACATTGCACTGCCTCTGCAGGAAGTTTATTCCATTCACTAACTATACGTTGGCAAAGATGTTTCTACCTACTTCAAAATTAAATCTATTTTCTGACAGCTTGAGACCATTGTTTCTTGTCGGATTCTCATTCAGTGTAAAAATTTTGTCACTTTTGATGTTGTCAACCCCCTTTGGAATCTTAAAGACCTGTATCAAGTTACCTCTGAGTCTACGCTTTTTTAGGGAAAACAGATTCAAATGTTTTAGTCTATTTTCGTATGATTTATTTTTGATTGTTGGAATCAGTTTTGTGGCATGCCGTAGTGTTTTTTTCAATCTATCAATGTCTTTAATGAGATCAGGTGACCATACGGAAAGAGCATATTCCAAATGTGGACGAACTACTAACGATTTATATAGCTTGAGATGGACTTTTGAAGTCAAAAGATCGCGCAATCAGTCCTAGAATCTTATTTACTTTCTCAGAGGCTAAGATACATTGTTAAGATGATTTGAAATCATTACTAATAATTACACCGAGACCCTTTTCACTATAATTTTTTGTTAACGAATTTCTAACTTGTAATCGTACCTACTGTTATTTTTCCCTATGTGCATAACCTTGCATTCACTTGTGTTAAATTTCATTAGCGACTTTTCAGACCATTGCTGTAATTTATCTAAATCTTCTTAAATATTTAATTGATTTAAGGGATCATTTCCCATTCTACACAGCCTTGTATCATCAGCAAATTTGGAGACAATATATTTTATTCCGTGGTCTATATCATTTATATGCGCTTATAGCAGGATCAGAGGAGGGATTGAGAAAATTAGTGACAGAGTTTGGGAATGTATGTGAAAGAAGGAAGTTAAAGCTAAATGTAGGTAAAAGTAAGGTGATGAGATATACAAGGGGAGAAAATGGTAGCAGACTGGAACTGAATATTAAAGGAGAGAGACTGGAGGAAGTGGATAGTTTTAGATACTTGGGTGCGAATGTGGCAGGAAAGGGAGGAGTAGGGGTGGAGGTAGAATGTAGATTAAGAGAAGCGAGTAAATGTCTTGGGGGATTAAAAAGTGTAATGAGAAATAGACATTTGGGAATGAATGCTAAGAGGAGATTGTATGAAAGAGTGATTGTACCAACAGCACTATAGGAAGGAGAAACATGGAACATGAGAGAGGAAGAGGAAAGAAATTTGAATGCGTTTAAGATGAAATGTCTGAAAATATGATAGGGTTACTAGGCTAGACAGAGTGAGAAATGAGGAAGTGAGGAGGAGAACAGGGGTGGAAAGGGAGTTGGGAGATAGGGTTGATGAAAGAGTATTAGGATGGTTTGGACACATGGAAAGAATGATTAGTAAAAGAGTTGTGCAAGGCAGAGTTGGAAGGAATATGAGGGGGCGAGATAGGATGAGATGGATGGATCGGGTAAAAGGGGCATTGGGAAAGAAGGGTAATGTCCGTTGAGGAAAGACGAGATAGGAGAGAAAATAGGGGGGAATGGAGAATGGCTGTGTATGGATGATGCTGTGATGCGTGAGGGGGAGTGGGTGGGGGATGGGGGTGGGGGATGGGGGTGAGGGAGTGTATATGAGAAATAAATTGACGCAGCCCATAGGGGTTTCTCCCCGTCTTCTCCTTTTCTACAAGAGGGGACGGAGAGGGGAGTCACCGAATTAATGAAGCGGCCTTTCTGTGAATGTGCTGTGTCTTATGACACTGCTTCTGACCCAAGGCAATGGACAAGATGCAGGGATGACCCGTCACCTAGGAGGTGCCAAGATAAGAGGAAAGGAAGAGGGTAGAAAGGAGTGGAGTATGAAGGGGATGGAATGGGTGAGAATGGTTTCTATGCCTTTGCCTTTTGGCTAACTACCGTATAAGGGGGAAGAAAGCTTTTGGTATATGTATGCATGAATATAAGTGGTCCAAGAACGGAACCCTGAGGATCTCCACTCGTAAGATTTTTCCATCTAGAAGCTTTCCCATTTAGAACAACTCTCTATTTTCGATCATTCAGCTGATTACTAGTCCAACTTAATAGGCTACCACTTACTCCGTGTGAAGCTAATTTAATAAGTAGTCTTTCAAAAGCTTTTGCAAAGTCTAGATATATTAAATCTATATTGTTTCTTTTCTCATAATTTGAAATGATTGTGTTGTCGAATTCGAGTAAGTTAGTCGCGCAAGAACGTTTCCTTCTGAATCCGTTCTGGCTATCATTTATCAAACAGTTACTTTCTTATTGATGTTCGATAGCATCTCTGATGATAGTTTCTATCATTTTCCTACAATTGAAGTCAAGCTTATAGGCCTGAAGTTATTTAGTTTCTTTTTGTCACTTTTTCGAATATGGGAGTAACGTTAGCTAGCTTCCATTCTCTTAGGACATCTTCGGATATGGTATATTTCTTGAAAATAATTTCTAATGGAACAACAATCTCATTTTTTCATTTCCTTTAAGATTCTTGGGTGCCAACCGTCAGGCCCTGTTGTTTTATTAATTTTGAGTTTCTCTACTTTTTAATTTTTTCTTTTGTTATATTTACCATAGTAAGTTCACCCATAGATTTTTCACAGGTATCAGTTTGGAGTTCACTTGGACGTGTTTCTTTTACGAATACTGAGCTGAAATAGTTTAAGCTATCACAATTTTTTTCATTTGATTGTTCAAGTTGACCGTCAGCAGATAATAGTGGGCCAATGTGATTCCTAATAACCTTTTTATCTCTAATGTAACTATACAGTTCTTTATGATTCTCTTTGGATTTATCAACAATACCCATTTCGTATTGTCGTTTTTGTTTTTTGTCTTTTTTAGATTTGAAATCCCTCTGTATTATTACATAACTTTGATAGTCATTAGATGCATCCGAGTACTTGTATTTCTTATAAGCCTGTCTCTTTTTAGCAATACTTATTTTAGTTTCCATGTCGAGCCATTCTGGGCAAGCCTGATTTGGGGGACGTCTGTCCTCAAACGGGATGTAGGTATGAATAATTTTGATAAGCGTATTTTGAAAAATTTCCCACATCTGATTTATAGGTCTTTCGTTTAACTTTGCCTCCCAATCCGTAAGCTGAAGCCCCTGACTTAGTCCTATGAACTGAGCTTTACTAAAATCGGATATTTTAGATATACAATTATCTATTCTATTTTTTTTAGCAGTTTGAATCTAAGTTGTGATCACTACTTGCAATAGTTTCACCAACTTCTACATCGGTTATCATGCTTTTGCGGTTAGTGTTCAATAGATCGAGTAATTGTCACAGAGAAAATCTATCAAGCGACTACCTATATGGCCATTTTTAAGGGTCATCCAATCGATGTTATTAAAATTGAAATCAACCATTATCAATAAGTCCCGGATGTAGAAACTAGACATTTCTTGAAACAACAGTATGTCGTCTGCCAATGATAATGTTTTTGGCCTATATGTTACACCTACATTCATTTTTAGTCCATTTGTTTGGGTTAATTCTACTCACAAACTATCATATGCATCCTGTTTTACTTTCTCTAAAACACAGGCATGAACATTGATTTTAACATACAACAGAACATCTCCACCTTTTTTGTGGTTTCTATCCTAATGAAAGTGTTTAAATCCCGCAATATTAAATTCAGTTTCAAACCTTTACCATTTAACCATGTCTCGGTTATTCCTATCATATCAAGATTTTCGCTTTTGACATACTCTTGTATTTCTTAGGATTTATACATAATACTACGAGCATTAAATTACATGGTATCAAGAAACTCAGGATTATTCATTTTTTGACACGCTTTGTATATCAACATTATGCCTTACATTATAATTTTGTTTTTTATTGATAGCTTGCTCTTTGTGGAGATTTGGTCCTTCATTGACATTCAATGCCTCATGGATATTTTCCCCATCACGGACATCTGGTCCCTCACAGTCATCTGATCTCTTATGTATACCTTGCCCCCCTACGTTACCGCATTCCAAACCGTCCACCTTTCGTTCGCCGACATTCTGCCCGGTATCCCTTCCTAAAATGATATTCTGTCCTCCAATGACATTATATTCTACCGTGATATTTTGTCCTCCACTATCATTACATATAATTGTGATATTTTGTCCTCCACTATCATTACATATAATTGTGATATTTTGTCCTTCACTATCATTATATCCCATCGTGATATTTTTCCTCCACTATTAATACATACTATCGTGATATATTGCTCTTTGACATTACATCATAAAGCAATATTTCGTCCTCTACCGACATTATATCCTAAAATTATATTTTGTCCTACTCTGATATATTGCTCTACATTATTGCTATACCCTTTTCTGTTTCCCACAATACACTCTATTTTCTCTTCCCTTCGAGTTTCTAACCCCCCCCCAAAAAAAGGAACTAGTTTATTATAAACTCCTACAATGAGGTTTGTAAGAACATTGTAGTGGCTGTAGGGTACGTAGGGATTGAAACGAGGTTCTACTTAATTGACGCTGGCTGCAGGTCATTCTAAAAAAAATGTTTTTATTGTATTCAAATTCTACAGACGGCAAAATACATAAATAAAAACAAGTAAATTGAGCTGTAGCTTCCATATAACATATTGACATTAAATATACAATCCTTATAGCCCGAATTCGTACAGACATACACTACGATTACAATAACCAAACTTATATTGAATTACAAACTCGTGCATCCCATCTGGTCCCTGCGTCTATTGACTTATTTTACATAACTATGAACAAGTGAATGACTTGGTGGCACAATACTTGGCTTTTCTCTCTCTCTATCTGCGTAGAACCCACTATTGGTGACTCTTTGATCAATGTTGTTAGAGAGAAGGCGACTTTATGATTGCTGCACACACACACACACACACACACACACACACACACACACACACACACACACACACACACACACACACACACACACACACACACACACACACACACACACACACACACACACACACACACACACACACACACACACACACACACACACACACACACACACACACACACACACACACACACACACACACACACACACACACACACACACACACACACACACACACACACACACACACACACACACACACACACACACACACACACACACACACACACACACACACACACACACTCTCCCTCTTTCCCCCAACACACCCGCCCAGGTCGATGCCGGAGACGGGGGGAAGTGATACAATTGATCGTACCGTTACCTTGGCAGACGTACAACGTCCAAATTACTTTCTCCCATTCTGATTTTTCACAAGGAAGGCAATAACATAATTTCACGTCGCTAGACGTAACAAACATCTTTGCCTCTGCGAGTAAGATGGATCCCATTAGAAGCATAAAGGTCATGACGCCTAGAAAAGAGATACTAAAGATCAAGAAAGTGGTATCCCAGTTGCGTGCATAATCGTGATATCCTCTCATTGATCCCTATGGCTCTACTGTTCCAACACGAGCCAGTGTAGATCCTCAGAAGGATCCCATAGACTACGTGATGGCTCCCATGCTCTTTCATCTTCTGAAGAAGGACCTTGTAATTCCAAAAAAGTTCCTCTGATTTCACCCTACCCACATCGCTACTTCCCGTATGAACAATCGTAACCGTGTTCGCCCGCCTTTGCACCTGATGGTCTGGGTACAATTGGAAATCCCACCGCCCGGTTGACATGCAAGCTTGTAACGTCGTTTAGTCTTCCGCTGCAGGATGTCGTCATAGCCTCGCACCATGGAGTCCCCAACGACCAAGAACTCCTGATTTTCAGCCACCTCATCCTCCAGCAAAGTAAAATGATTGGCTAGAGTCAGCGGTTGCTCTGCAGGGCACCCGCTTACCGACGGCGGACTCGACAAACGGGGCCCCACGGAGTGCCGCGAGCTCACGGGAGTGAGAGATGTGGAAGAGGTGGTACATTCTTTGGGTTGTGGGGAGGATTCATTCTTCTCACACAGAGCACACTTGAGAAGACGAATGTCCCTCTCACACATCCTGAGACGGTGTGTGTGTGTGTATGTATGTATGTATGTATGTATATATGTATGTATGAATGTATGCATGCATGTATGTATATATGTATGTATGAATGTATGCATGCATGTATGTATGCATGCATGTATGTATGTATGTATGTATGTATGTATGTATGTATGCATGCATGTATGCATGTAGGCATGTATGCATGTATGCATGTATGTATGCATGTATGCATGTATGCATGTATGTATGTATGCATTGTTATGGCTCAGGCTGGAAAGATATCTGTTAACCACAATGGCATACCGAGTGCCCAAACCACAACAAAGTTAGAAGGGGGATATAGAACGCATCAGACATTTGGTACGCCAAAAGACAGGACAGTATTAACCATTTAATATTTCAGTATGAAATATAATCAAACATACAACATGAATTAACAAAACAATAATAACATTAATCCTAACACACAATAGGAATAAAAGGGGAATGAGATATGTAGAAGGGTTGAGAATGGGTAAGACTGAAACCTGGCACGTCGAGTCGTCGGTTGTCCAAGCAATGATTTCTTGAATCCAGAGGGGCGAAGCTGGCAGCTAGCTAGAAGCGAGTCTGTCTAGTGTGGGGAAGGCCTAGCTTTATATAGGGGAACCAGGCTGACGTCTGGGCCTGTGATTGGCTGAGGATAGTTATCCAGACAACCGAAGTGGGGGGTGGAGGAGGAGGCCGACTGCTTGTTTCTTCGGAGTAGGATGGCAGTGTAGTAGGAAGGGTGTCATTTAGGTAAATGGGTACTTTGAAACCCGGATGGGGTACCGTGTCACCTGGCTAGGGGTAATATCGTGACACCCCCCCCCCCCACCGAAGACCTCCGAAGGGGAACACGAAGGAGGTTAGCTGACTGGAGCCCGGGAGAGAGTATCTGCTATGATGTTGTCAGACCCTTTTATGTGGTGGATATCTAGATGGTACTCTTGTAAGGTTAAGGCCCAACGAAGAATTTTCTGATTCTGCAGCTTTGCTTTCTGAATGAAAGCGAGAGGGTTATGGTCGGTGAATATCTTGATGGATGTTGTTGATGATTGGAGATAACACCGAAACTTCTTGATTGCCAGGACGAGGGATAGGGCTTCCTTCTCTATGGTGGAGTAGTTCTCTTGATGTTTGTTGAGCTTTGCTGAGAAGAAGGCCACAGGATGGAGAATGGTGGAGGTAGGATCAGGTTGTAGCAACACTGCGCCCACTCCAACTCCACTGGCATCTATTTGCAGGTGGAATGGTAGGTGGTAGTTAGGCGTCTTTAGCACCGGTTCGGAAGTCAGGAACGATTTGATGTTCTCGAAAGACGTCTGGCAGGATGGGGACCACTGGAAGGATATGGCCGAGCTGGTCAGGTCGGTAAGGGGAGCCGCGACGGTGGAGAAGTTCTTCCAGAAGCGGCGATAATACCCGGCCATCCCAAGGAACCTCATCACCTCCTTCCTTGTCCTTGGTGTAGGGAAGGCTAGGATCGCTTCTACGTTGGCTTTCTTGGGCCGCACCGAACCACCACCTATGGTGTGGCCTAGGTAAGTCACGGTCCCTCGAGCAAACACGGACTTCTGCAAGTTGATCACCAAGCCCGCCTCCTTCAGACGATGGAATAGACCCTCTAGTCGGGTCAAGTGGTCTTCCCAGTTGTCAGCTACCACTACCACATGGTCGAGATATGCTCCTACTCCAGGTAGACCTTGGATGACAGCATTGATTAACCTCAGGAAGGTAGCAGGGGCATTAGTAAGTCCAAACGCCATCACTCTGTATTGGTACAGACCAAAAGGGGTTACGAAGGCAGAGATGGCTTTCGCTTCTTGGGTTAAGGCTACTTGATAATAGCCTTTGAGCAAGTCTATGGTAGATATGAAAGGGGCATCACCTATCATATCTAGTAACTGTTCAATAAGGGGCAACGGGTATGCATCCCGGACGGTGACATTGTTTATTTTACGATAGTCTGTACACATACGAAATGTGTTATCTGCCTTTGGTACCAAAAGGCAGGGTGAAGCCCAAGGGGAATGGCTAGGTTCTGCCAAACCATGATCTAGGAGATACTGGACTTCTTTTTTAAGGATTTCAGTCTTTTCGGGGTTTAGGGGATATGGACGGTGTCTAATGGGAACTTGATTTGTGTCTTTTAACTGGATATTATGTTGGAAAACATTGCATAAGCCTGGGTGGTCTAGGGTAATTTCTGGAAACCTTTTAATGACACTGATTAATTGAGTTTTTTGACTTGGGTGAAGCCCAGAGAGATACTTATCCAGGTGGTGCAATGTTTCCCTATTGGAGAAGGCACTGTTGGGCAGGGGGAAGTCTGTAGTTGGGGTGCCTTCGTCCTTCGGTAGTGTTACAGGATTCACAATAGATATGGGCATGGTCTTGGTATCCTCCTCTGGTGGTCTGGAAAGGTAACGTTTGATAAGATTTATGTGTACCAGCTGCTGTTTTTTCCTTCTGTCAGGAGTTTCAATGATATAATTTAAAGGTCCTTGTTGTTCTAGGATCTTATATGGACAAAAGAACTTTTTATGAAAAGGGTTAGTTGATGGAGGGAGAAAGGCTAACACCATATCTCCTACCTTGAAAGTTCTTACTTTGGAGGTTCTATCATACTCCAACTTACTCTTTTTCTGGAACTGAGAAAAATGGGCTTTGGACACAGCTCTCAACTCCTGCAATTTATTTATAAAATTCTGGATATATGAATTAACATTAGTTTTCTCTTGAATTGACTTAAACCATTGTTCTTTGAACAAGGTTAAGGGTCCTCTTAAGGATCGCCCGTATAACAATTCAAAGGGTGAGAACCCCATGGCCTCGTGGTTAGCTTCTCTGATGGAGAAGAGAATCCAATCGAGATTAGAGTCCCAACTGGATCCTGTATCTAGACAATATTTGCGCAGCATGGCTTTCAGCGATTGATGGTACCTTTCCACACAACCCTGAGATTGCGGGTGGTAAGCGGAGGATGTAACATGCTCTATCCCTAACTCCGTAAGGACCTGGTTGAAAAGAGAGCTAGTAAAATTGGTTCCTTGATCAGATTGAATTTGTCTAGGGATTCCTTTAGAGGTAAACATTGACAATAAGGGTTTAATGATTGATTGAACTGAGATTGATTTAAGAGGAAATGCCTCCGGGTAACGGGAAGCCACATCGACAACAGTTAACATGTATTCATTCCCTTTTTTTGATTTGGGTAATGGCCCCACACAATCTATAATTACTTTATCAAAGGGTTCCTCACTGATAGGAATGGGCTTAAGTGGGGCTTTAGGAATTTTTTTTATTTGGCTTACCCGCAGCCTGGCAGACGTGACAAGTCCTGATGAAGTTAGAGATGTCTTTTCGCATTCCTGGCCAGAAAAAATGATCAAGTATTTTGAAGTATGTTTTTCTCACTCCTAAGTGTCCTGCGAAACCATCATGAGCTAATTTCAATACACTATTTCTGACTGAGCGAGGGAGTACAATTTGATGTTTTTCTGCCCATGTTTGTAGCTTATTATAGGCAGGGGGTCTGTATACTCTCATCAAAATTCCATCTTGAAAATAGAAGCAAGGGGTGGTGTCTATGTCTGCTTTGGTTGTGGCTATGTGTAGTAAGTAGGAGAGTGTATCATCCTTTTGTTGAGCTTGGACGAGTTCGTCCTTGGTTAGGGTTTTGTTGATTAGATCCTCCTTAGCAAAGGACGGAGAAGAGGTGGGTAAGGACTTGAGTAAGGATGAGGAAGGTGAGGGTGGAGAAGAAGACATTACCTTACTTTGGGATCGAGTTACAGCACAGGCTGGAAACAGATGTGGACAACTCTCATCCAATTCAAGGGTGGGACTTGCAGGTAAAGGTTGACCTACTGTCCTAGGTGGGGAAACGATTAGAGTATCAGCGAGATCGTTACCCAAGAGGAACTTTATCCCGTGAATAGGTAAGGATCCGTGACGTACTGCAACTTGCACTTGAGAAGTAAGGAATGCACATTCTAGATAAACTTCTGCTAGGGGGTAAGATGTTTGACTTTTGAGATCAGACAATAAAACTTTTTCACCTGTAAATGCATTGGATATATTGGGAATGACATCTGAGAGGAGAATTGACTGGGCTGCCCCTGTATCCCTAAGTATGGTAACGGGGTAATTAGGACCACCTTTATGTAAGGATACTTTTCCTTGGAAAATATATGGGTCAAAAGAAGTATGAGGATTATGAACATTAGAGGCTGCAATAGGTTTAGATTTGGCACTGTGATCTTTAAATTTGCTTGAGGCTTTACAACCTGGATGATTACATTCTTGAATGGAGTGACCTGTCTTTTTACAATAACTACACTGTACTGGCTGGGAAATACGATTATAATTTATGTTACTTCCTACTTTACCACCTGCTCCTTCAGGGCGATAACCAGAAGAGGATCTCACAATGGGGCTTTGCCTGCGAGTTTCGCTTCCCCATGTCTCTATCATCAAGGCTTGGGCATCAGCTAACTCGGCGGCCTGGATCAGGTCTTTTTCCCTTCTATCTTCTACATATCTCAAAATGTGAAAGGGGATTTTACTTTTCCATTCCTCCAGGACTATAGTATTGAGAAGTTCTGAAAAGGTAGTTACATTTATAGCTTCTAACCATTTTTTACACTGTCTAAGTTTTTCTGAGGCAAATTCAACATAAGTTTGGGCATGAGATTTTGTTAAAGATCTGAATTTTTGTCTATAGCCATCAGGGGTTAGAGCATACGCATGTAGAACCTGTTTCTTAACGAAATCGTAATCGTCGGGCCTGTCTAAACTATTGTACACCTGAAGAGCTTTTCCTGTTAATTTTGGAGTTAGTATTGTAAGCCAGTCATCTTTGGGCCACACCTGTTTGAGAGCTATAGCTTCAAAGGTTTTGAAGTAGCCGTCTACATCCTCTGGTGAAAATGCAGGGATTAAAGAAGACAAATTACCTACATTCAGTCGTACTCCTTTCTCCTGAATGTCTAATTCTCTTTCTTTGCTTTTCTCTTGTATTGTGATTTCCTTAGTTTTGAGTTGTTTTTTTCCATTTCTAATCTCTCTCTTTCCAATGCTAATTTCTCTCTCTCCAATTCTCTTTCCTTTTCTAATCTTTCTCTTTCCAATTCTAATTTTGATTCTCTTTCCAATGCTAATTTCTCTCTCTCCAATTCTCTTTCCTTTTCTAATCTTTCTCTTTCCAATTCTAATTTTAATTCTCTTTCCTTTTCTAATCTGTCTCTCTCCAATGCTAATTTCTCTCTCTCTAATTCTCTTTCCTTTTCTAATTTTGAATGTTCTAATTGAAATTGATATTCTAGTCTTAATTGTTCCAGTTGCATATTGTCTGCTGGTTGGGTTGTCGGGCATTGTCTGGGAGGAGGTTGTCCAGGGCTAAGAGACTTGGCCGTTGCTCCATTTTGGTCTTTTGGGAATGTCAAATTGGGAGTAGTCTGTGTGTCTATGGTTCCTGTCCCTATTATTCCTAATTGAACCAGCTGTTTTACCACTATTTTCTTTATTACTCTTTTGGGCTTTGAGGACCGAATGTCTATGTTATAGTACCTTGCTATGTCCTTCCAATCATCTTTTGTAACTTGTCCCTGTAAGGTTACATACGAGGGATTGGCCACAAAATCTTCCAATTTGAACATTTTACTGAGACTTGAGGACTAGTCGTAACTAGTTGTTGATAGACTAAGACGTGTGACTTGAGGACTAGTCGTAACTAGTTGTTGATAAACTAAGACGTGTGACTTGAGGACTAGTCGTAACTAGTTGTTGATAGACTAAGACGTGTGGGTTTAAACAAGAATAGCCCTTCGATAACGTAAACAGGCCCTCTGATTCCGGTTACCGTTATACCCATCAATCTAGCCTATGATTTTGTTCGTGTGAAAAGATGCTCGTCTATATAGAAATTGATTCGATAGCGAGCGATACTTGATAGACTTGAATGGATACTGGGATATTTGGATGGAGTATTCGATTGAGACAGGCATCTAACTAAAGATACTTGAACGAAATGAAATGAGACTTGGGTAAGGATGAATACTCCGATACTTGAGCGATAGTTGATACTTGCGATACACGAACAAAATGAGTCTGGAGGAGTGGAAAGAAACACTATCAAATCCTAACCACTGATAGAATCCATTAGTGTGGGCTAAACACTTAAATGGGAATGAATTCTATAGAGCTGCTAGTCCCGCTTGTTAATTATAAGTAATTTTGCGGTATGTACCAAACGGGTCGTTTATTCCCGTAAGGACTTTAAACGACACTCACAAAATTAAACATTGTTGGTCAATTTTCGACTCTTAGAATTATAATAGCATTTAATATCTAGAATTATGATTATATTTAATACTGAAAATAAATGTTAAGGCACTGTCCTGAAATAAGATGATTAATGAAAAGGAGAGGGGGGGAGGGGAGGTAACAACTTACTCGGTAGTTACGTGGAACAGTTACGGAGATCCTAGGCATTGGTCGCCAATTGTTATGGCTCAGTCTGGAAAGATATCTGTTAACCACAATGGCATACCGAGTGCCCAAGCCACAACAAAGTTAGAAGGGGGATATAGAACGCATCAGACATTTAGTACGCCAAAAGACAGGACAGCATTAACCATTTAATATTTCAGTATGAAATATAATCAAACATACAACATGAATTAACAAAACAATAATAACATTAATCCTAACACACAATAGGAATAAAAGGGGAATGAGATATGTAGAAGGGTTGAGAATGGGTAAGACTGAAACCTGGCACGTCGAGTCGTCGGTTGTCCAAGCAATGATTTCTTGAATCCAGAGGGGCGAAGCTGGCAGCTAGCTAGAAGCGAGTCTGTCTAGTGTGTTTTTTTGTTGTTGTTGGATCTTTAAGGCTATCGACCTATAATGAGGTCATTAAGCCTGGTGTGAACCTGCGATCCTTTTTATTCTACCATTATAATTTCCACAATAGTCCTGTAGTGCGCAAATAAAATACTACTTTGTCAATAAGTAAACGGTCGTCGGTCAAAAGATTTGTGGTGCTTAGCTGAATTTTCTTAATTTTGCAGTGTTGTATAAGCGCTTGGCGCTGTGTGTTGTATCTGGAGCAGTGTAGGAGTATGTGTCTTATGGATAGTATAGTGTTGCAGGTGCTGCATTGGGGAGGAAATACGCCGTTAATGTATGGGTTTAGGTGGGTGAGGCGGGTCGAGTTCATCCTCAGTCTTGCTATGGCGATTTCCTCCTGTCTGTTATTTCTGTATGATGTCGACCAATCTGTTATGTGTTCCTTTTGTTTGTGCGAGATGTCAAGGTTGTTCCACTGGAGTTGCCAGTGGGTGTGTAATTGTTTTCTTAATATAGAATTGAAGGTTCCTATGTCCAGGGGTATGTCTGTAATAGAGTCTTTTTCTAAGGCAGTTTTGGCTAAGGTGTCCGCTTTCTCATTCCCGAAGATCCCAATGTGACTGGGAACCCAAGAGAGAGTAATGGACTTGTTAGTTATCGACAATGTGCTAATGATTTTGCCCAAGAGGAAGTTCTCCATATGGTTACCTGACTTAATTGACTGAAGTGCACTTAGTGAATCTGTGAATATGACGAAATTACTATGTGTGTCAGATTGAGCATATTCTAAGGCTTGATATATACCGTAGAGTTCGGCGATATATATGCTCGTATGGTCCGGCAATCTGAACATCATCCGGGTTTTGTTGCAGTATAGCCCTGTCCCAGTTTTGGGGCCGCACTTGGAGCCATCAGTGTACAGTGCCCTGTGGTCATTGTACTTATGGATGGTCTCCAGGGTCTTCTGTTTCAGTTCTTCTGTGGAAGACTTTTTTTTCTTGAGGTCTTGGATGTCAATCTTGAGGGCGATGCTTTTCCACGGTGGTAAGTGGGTGGCTTCCATCTGTTCTATTGACCACAGTGGCACTGAGTACTGCTCACACAAGGATCGGATCCTGATGGAAAGGGGATTTAGGCTGGAGTTGGTGAAGTGTTCGTGTTGGTTGATTGTTGCCTTGCAGGGATGTCTAGGGATACGGAGCACTTTGGCAACGTATCGTAGTGCAAGGAGTTCGCGCCTGTAGTGGAGGGGGGGGGGGTACGTTTGATTCAACCTCCAGCCTCTCGATCCTTGTGCAGCGTAATGCTCCAAGTGCTATTCTGAGGCCTTTGTTTTGGATGATGTTCAGGGGTTGTAACGTGGTTGGTGTTGCCGAACCATAAATCTGACACCCATAGTCTAGTTTAGATCTAATCAGGGACTTATAAATCATTAGCAGGGATTTCCTATCTGCTCCCCAATTTGTGCCCGTTAGCTTACGTAGCAAATTAATTCTCTTGTTGCACGCATCAACTAGGTATTTTACATGGGCCTTCCAGTTTAGCCTGGAGTCCAGTTTCAGGCCAAGGAAAAAGGTTGAGTTTTGTACTGGAATGGGGTTACCATGTAATTGCAGATTTATTTCTGCCTGGGCTCTGCGTGAAAATACAATTACTGTTGACTTTAATTCCGAAAACTTAAATCCCCATTTGTCAGACCAGTCCTGGAGCGAGTCCAGTGCCAGTTGTACGCGAGAGCCGGAAAACTTGGCGTTCGGTGAGGAATGCCAGATTCCGACGTCGTCAGCGTATAATGAGTATTTAAGGTTCCGAGGTGGAGCGGGTAGAATATCGTTTATGAGCAACATAAATAATGTGGGACTTAACACACTTCCCTGTGGTACGCCATTTTCTTGTATGCGTACTGTTGAATAATAATTTTGATTTTTGACGGAAAAAGTTCGTTCTTTTAAGAAATTTTGAATGAAAATAGGGAGATTCCCTCTAAGGCCAAGGGCATAGAGTTTTTCGAGGATACCACGTCGCCATGACATGTCGTAGGCTCTTTCCAAATCTAAAAAGCATGCAACAAGATATTCTTTCCTCTCGAAAGAGGAGAGGATATCTTGTTGTAAGTTGACCAAATGGTCAAGACTACTTCTATTTTTCCTGAAACCACATTGGGCAGGAACTATTAAATTTTGAGACTCTAGGATGAATTTTAATCTGTTATTGGCCATACGTTCTAATACTTTGCATAAGCAGTTGGTAAGCGCTATAGGGCGATAAGAGGAAGGACTCTTTGGGTCCTTCCCCTTTTTGAGAATAGGTATGACGTGGGCATGTCTCCATGTTTTTGGGAATTCTTGACTAATCCAAATTGCATTGTATATTTCTAATAATTTTTTCAGTGAAATTGAATTCAAATGTTGCAGCATCTCATACCTAATCTCATCTGGGCCAGCAGAGGTTCCTCTACACGAGCTTAAGGCTTGTTGAAGCTCGTGTAGTTGGAAGGGGGTGTTATAATCGTGGTGTGTCTGTGTATGGAAGATCAGAGGTTCTGCTTCCCGTCTTTGTTTGTGTTGTAAAAAGGTTGGTGAATAGTTATTTGTGTTGCTTGTTTGCGTAAATGTGTCTGCGATTGTGTTTGCGATGTCCAGGGGAGCATCTACAAACGTGTTTCCAATTGTTAGGGTCTTAATGTTTGGTGTGTATTTGCCGTCGATTTTACGGACGGCTGACCAGATTTGTGATAGAGGAGTGTTTATGTTTATTGTGGAGATGTAATCATGCCAAGACTTTCGTTTGGCTTGTTTTATTGTTCTACGGGCCTCTGCTTGCGTCTTTTTAAAAGTAATAAAATTTGGTGCAATGGGGTTATTTCTAAAAGTTTGGTAAGCCCTATTCCGCTTGCAAAGTGCTTTTCTGCAGTCTAATGTACACCAGGGAACTCTATGCTTGTGAAATACCGAGGTTTTTGGTATATGCTTAATAGCTGAATTCAAAATTGTTTTTGATAAATTGAATATTTTGTCATCCATATTATCCCCTGTGATGTTGACGTTGGTGGTTGTGCGATACATTTCCCAGTTGGCTTTTTTTATGTTAAATTTGGGACAGGGAGGGGGTGGGTTGTCTCCGTAGGCTGGAGGAGCCGTAGCGTGGTCACCCCCTATTTTTAATATTACTGGGAAATGATCGCTGAGCATGGTGTCATCATGCGTATTCCATTGCGTGTTGTCAGACAACGCAGGAGATGATATGGATAAATCTATACATGAAAATGAACCCCTAGTATTGTCTACTCGAGTGGGACTGCCAGTGTTTAGGAGGACCAGGTTGTTAGTGTTGAGCACTTCTTCCATCTGCTCCCCTCGACGAGAGGTTTTGTTGCTACCCCACATGCGATGGTGGGAGTTGAAATCTCCCACTATCAGTTTGTGGTGGGGTAGTTGTTTTATTAGCTCGTTTAATTCCTCTAGTGGGAAACGAGGGTCGGGAGGTAGATAAAGGGAGCAGATGGTCAAGAGTTTGTTGTGTAGCTTTGTTTTTATAGCGACTGCTTCTAAGGTGGTGGCCAGTGGTAATTCCACTTGGGGAAGGCAGTCGCTGACTGCTATTGCGACCCCCCCTCCAGGCCTTCCTGTAGGTGGTATAGTTCCTAAGTCTGAACTGAACACTGGGGTCAAGGTGAGTCTCTTGTAGACATATAACTGAGGGATTGTTGAGCGAGTTAAAAATTGTTAAGTCATTTAGTTTACTTCTAACACCTCGGCAATTCCACTGGATTATTTTCATTTATTTATTTATTTATTTATTTATTTATTTATTTATTTATTTATTTATTTATTTATTTATTTATTTATTTATTTATTTATTTATTTATTTATTTATTTATTCATTTATTTATTTATTTATTTATTTATTTATTTATTTATTTATTTATTATTATTATTATTATTATTATTATTATTATTATATCTTTTTTTTATCTGCTTCGGTTTCTTCCTTTCTTGGCCTTAGTGGGAGAGGTGTGTTTAGCCCCGGATGAACGGTCTGGGCTAGAAATTGGACTTAAAAGTCGTTTTTGGGAAACGGAGATCTCCATATTTACATCCTCTTCAGTACGTGTGGGCACACGTTTGGAAGGCTCTGGGATGGCCGGGGAAGGAAGGTGCGAGTGAGTTTGCCTGTTACTTTGGCGGTGTTCTTTGTCCTTGGAGTGCTTGCTCTCAGTTTGCGTTTCAATGGTTCTGTAGGTTTTTTTTTTACTACCGAAGCATAGGAAGTTGCTCCGGAGGTACTAGTTGGGGTAACTAGTCTTTCCATCACACGCTTCCTTGCTTCGTAAAAGGATATGGCGCAAGTTGCTTTTCCCGTACAAATTTGTTTTTCTATATTGAAAGTGGGACAGTCTCGGGAGGTGGATGCATGGTTGTTATTGGAGGGGCAGTTGACACATTGAAACACCTTAGCAGAGCAAGCATCCATGGGATGTTCGCCTGCACACTTACCGCATATGACTGTTTGTTTGCTGCAGAATTTGGCTAGGTGACCATATTTGAAGCATTTATTGCAGCGCAAAGGGTTGGGGACATATGGTCGTGTTGGGACATGGATATATCCAATTTTGACATGATCATGGAGGGTTGTGGAATTGAACGTGAGGATTATGAGAGGCGTGTTCACTCGCATGTTCACTCGCATGTCCCGGTCACTCGCATGTTACTCGCATGTCCCGGTCCAGTCGCGTGATAAACTTAACATCTAGAATGCCTTCAGATTTCATTTCATCGAGGATGTCACACTCTTCCATGGTCATCAAATCTCTGCAGTGAATTACTCCTCTGCAGGAGTTGAGTGACCTAGGGAGGGATGTAACAACATCGAAGGAATGAAACTTCCTGGCCTTGAGAAGATCGCGTGTAGCTTTCCCAGAGTTGGTGGTAACTTGGAGGTCTCCGCTTCTAAGTTTTTTAACTTGGCTAATATCATTGGTAAATTGAGACAGACATTCTGTAAGCATAAATGGATTGAGGTCAGCTAATCGGGTTTGGTCGGAATGTAGAAACACATGTCTAGCCTTGTCCGGGTCGATATTAGGGTCGTCAGGGGAAGTCTTCCTAGTTTGCAGGGATGGAGTTGAGGACTCCATCCTGCGCGTTGGGGTGGGGGGACGAGCCCCCTGGTACACAGAAAAATGTGCTCAGCAGAGCAAAATATAATATAACGGGGGTCACACAGCTTCCTTTGGCGACTGGTGACAGCCGCGTAGTAGGACCACTGTGTGCCCAGTGGGTACGGGGTCTACACTACTTCTAAACTACGACAGAGTTTACTAGGTTTCGCCGGGCCGGACGACGAAGAAGTCTCACGAGCCAACAAGGGCTCGTGCGGATCCCGGAGAGCTACGAAATGACGAGAAAATGGTATAAGGTCAAAGTGCTGGGAAATGCCCAGAAGTGGGTGGTAGTGTTAACTACCAACAAGGCTATCCAACGTAAAGTTGGATTGCGTGAACAAGTTAACTCTAGGGAGTAGCCCTAGCGAGTATAACTATGCTCGTGCAAATACGGACTGTCTGCTGCTAAGAGCTGCCGACGTCTGATGGTCTAGTGTGTGTTTTTTTTTTTTTATCTTTAAGGCTATCGACCTATAATGAGGTCATTAAGCCCGGTGTGAACCTGCGATCCTTTTTATTCTATCATTATAATTTCCACAATAGTCCTGTAGTGCGCAAACAAAATACTACTTTGTCAATAAGTAAACGGTCGTCGGTCAAAAGATTTGTGGTGCTTAGCTGAATTTTCTTAATTTTGCAGTGTTGTATAAGCGCTTGGCGCTGTGTGTTGTATCTGGAGCAGTGTAGGAGTATGTGTCTTATGGATAGTGTAGTGTTGCAGGTGTTGCATTGGGGAGGAAATACGCCATTAATGTATGGGCTTAGGTGGGTGAGGCGGGTCGAGTTCATCCTCAGTCTTGCTATGGCGATTTCCTCCTGTCTGTTATTTCTGTATGATGTCGACCAATCTGTTATGTGTTCCTTTTGTTTGTGCGAGATGTCAAGGTTGTTCCACTGGAGTTGCCAGTGGGTGTGTAATTGTTTTCTTAATATAGAATTGAAGGTTCCTATGTCCAGGGGTATGTCTGTAATAGAGTCTTTTTCTAAGGCAGTTTTGGCTAAGGTGTCCGCTTTCTCATTCCCGAAGATCCCAATGTGACTGGGAACCCAAGAGAGAGTAATGGACTTGTTAGTTATCGACAATGTGCTAATGATTTTGCCCAAGAGGAAGTTCTCCATATGGTTACCTGACTTAATTGACTGAAGTGCACTTAGTGAATCTGTGAATATGACGAAATTACTATGTGTGTCAGATTGAGCATATTCTAAGGCTTGATATATACCGTAGAGTTCGGCGATATATATGCTCGTATGGTCCGGCAATCTGAACATCATCCGGGTTTGGTTGCAGTATAACCCTGTCCCAGTTTTGGGGCCGCACTTGGAGCCATCAGTGTACAGTGCCCTGTGGTCATTGTACTTATGGATGGTCTCCAGGGTCTTCTGTTTGAGTTCTTCTGTGGAAGACTTTTTGTTGAGTTCTTGAATGTTAATCTTGAGGGCGATGCTTTTCCACGGTGGTAAGTGGGTGGCTTCCATCCGTTCTATTGACCACAGTGGCACTGAATATTGGTCACACAAGGATCGGATCCTGATGGAAAGGGGATTTAGGCTGGAGTTGGTGAAGTGCTCGTGTTGGTCGATTGTTTCCTTGCAGGGATGTCTAGGGATACGGAGCACTTTGGCAACGTATCCGATTGTAAGGAGTTCGCGCCTGTAGTGGAGGGATGGGTACGTTTGCTTCGGCCTCCAGCCTCTCGATCCTTGTGCAGCGTAATGCTCCAAGTGCTATTCTGAGGCCTTTGTTTTGGATAATGTTCAGGGGTTGTAACGTGGTTGGTGTTGCCGAACCATAAATCTGACACCCATAGTCTAGTTTAGATCTAATCAGGGACTTATAAATCATTAGCAGGGATTTCCTATCTGCTCCCCAATTTGTGCCCGTTAGCTTACGTAGCAAATTAATTCTCTTGTTGCACGCATCAACTAGGTATTTTACATGGGCCTTCCAGTTTAGCCTGGAGTCCAGTTTCAGGCCAAGGAAAAAGGTTGAGTTTTGTACTGGAATGGGGTTACCATGTAATTGCAGATTTATTTCTGCCTGGGCTCTGCGTGAAAATACAATTACTGTTGACTTTAATTCCGAAAACTTAAATCCCCATTTGTCAGACCAGTCCTGGAGCGAGTCCAGTGCCAGTTGTACGCGAGAGCCGGAAAACTTGGCGTTCGGTGAGGAATGCCAGATTCCGACGTCGTCAGCGTATAATGAGTATTTAAGGTTCCGAGGTGGAGCGGGTAGAATATCGTTTATGAGCAACATAAATAATGTGGGACTTAACACACTTCCCTGTGGTACGCCATTTTCTTGTGTGCGTATTGTTGAAAAGAATTTTTGATTTTTGACCGAAAACGTACGGTCTTTTAGAAAATTTTGAATAAAAATAGGGAGATTCCCTCTAAGGCCAAGGGCATAGAGTTTTTCGAGGATACCACGTCGCCATGCCATGTCGTAGGCTCTTTCCAAATCTAAAATGCAAGCAACAAGATATTCTTTCCTCTCGAAAGAGGAGAGGATATCTTGTTCTAAGTTGACCAAATGGTCAAGACTACTTCTATTTTTCCTGAAACCACATTGGGCAGGAACTATTAAATTTTGAGACTCTAGGATGAATTTTAATCTGTTATTGGCCATACGTTCTAATACTTTGCATAAGCAGTTGGTAAGCGCTATAGGGCGATAAGAGGAAGGACTCTTTGGGTCCTTCCCCTTTTTGAGAATAGGTATGACGTGGGCATGTCTCCATGTTTTTGGGAATTCTTGACTAATCCAAATTGCATTGTATATTTCTAATAATTTTTTCAGTGAAATTGAATTCAAATGTTGCAGCATCTCATACCTAATCTCATCTGGGCCAGCAGAGGTTCCTCTACACGAGCTTAAGGCTTGTTGAAGCTCGTGTAGTTGGAAGGGGGTGTTATAATCGTGGTGTGTCTGTGTATGGAAGATCAGAGGTTCTGCTTCCCGTCTTTGTTTGTGTTGTAAAAAGGTTGGTGAATAGTTATTTGTGTTGCTTGTTTGCGTAAATGTGTCTGCGATTGTGTTTGCGATGTCCATGGGAGTATCTACAAACGTGTTTCCAATGGTTAGGGTCTTAATGTTTGGTGTGTATTTGCCGTCGATTTTACGGACGGCTGACCAGATTTGTGATAAAGAAGTGTTTGCGTTTATTGTGGAGATGTAATCATGCCAAGACTTTCGTTTGGCTTGTTTTATTGTTCTACGGGCCTCTGCTTGCGTCTTTTTAAAAGTAATAAAATTTGGTGCAATAGGGTTATTTCTAAAAGTTTGGTAAGCCCTATTCCGCTTGCAAAGTGCTTTTCTGCAGTCTGATGTCCACCAGGGAACTCTATGCTTGTGAAATACCGAGGTTTTTGGTATATGCTTAATAGCTGAATTCAAAATCGAGTTGGATAAATTGAATATTTTGTCATCCATATTATCCCCTGTGATGTTGACGTTGGTGGTTGTGCGATATATTTCCCAGTTGGCTTTTTTTATGTTAAATTTGGGACAGGGAGGGGATGGGTTGTCTCCGTAGGCTGGAGGAGCCGTAGCGTGGTCACCCCCTATTTTTAATATTACTGGGAAATGATCGCTGAGCATGGTGTCATCATGCGTCTTCCATTGCGTGTTGTCAGCCAACGCAGGAGATGATATGGATAAATCTATACATGAAAATGAACCCCTAGTATTGTCTACTCGAGTGGGACTGCCAGTGTTTAGGAGGACCAGGTTGTTGGTGTTGAGCACTTTTTCCATCTGCTCCCCTCGAGGAGAGGTTTTGTTGCTACCCCACATGCGATGGTGGGAGTTGAAATCTCCCACTATCAGTTTGTGGTGGGGTAGTTGTTCAATCAGCCCGTTTAGTTCCTCTAATGGAAAACGAGGGTCGGGAGGTAGGTAAAGGGAGCAGATGGTTACGTGTTTGTTGTGCAGTTTCGTTTTTATAGCGACTGCTTCCAAGGTGGTGGCCAGTGGTAGTTCCACTTGGGGAAGGCAGTTGCTGACTGCACCTGCGACCCCCCCTTCAGGCGCCAACTATAGGTGATGTAGTTCTTTAATTTGAACTCAACACTGGGGTCAAGGTGAGTCTCTTGTAGACAAATAACTGAGGGGTTGTTGAGCGAGTTAAAAATTATTAAGTCATTTAATTTACTTCTAACACCTCGGCAATTCCACTGGATTATTATTATTATTATCATTATTATTATTATTATTATTATTATTATTATTATTATTATTATTATTATTATTATTATTATTATTATTATTATTATTATTATATTATTATTATTATTATTATTATTATTACTATTATTATTATTATTATTATTATTATTATTATTATTATCATTATTATTATTATTATTATTATTATTATTATTATTATTATTATTATTATTATTATTATTATTATTATTATTATTATTATTATTATTATTATTATTATTATTATTATTATTATTATTATTATTATTATTTTTTTTTTTTTCTATCTGCTTCGGTTTCTTCCTTTCTTGGCCTTAGTGGGAGAGGTGTGTTTAGCCCCGGATGAACGGTCTGGGCTGGTAATAGGACTTAAAAGTCGTTTTTGGGAAACGGAGATCTCCATATTTACATCCTCTTCAGTACGTGTGGGCACACGTTTGGAAGGCTCTGGGATGGCCGGGGAAGGAAGGTGCGAGTGAGTTTGCCTGTTACTTTGGCGGTGTTCTTTGTCCTTGGAGTGCTTGCTCTCAGTTTGCGTTTCAATGGTTCTGTAGGTTTTTTTTACTGCCGAAGCATAGGAAGTTGCTCCGGAGGTACTAGTTGGGGTAACTAGTCTTTCCATCACACGCTTCCTTGCTTCGTAAAAGGATATGCCACAAGTTGCTTTCTCGGTACAAATTTGTTTTTCTATATTGAAAGTGGGACAGTCTCGGGAGGTGGATGCATGGTTGTTATTGGAGGGACAGTTAACACATTGAAACACCTTTGCAGAGCAAGAATCCATAGGATGTTCGCCTGCACATTTACCGCATACGACTGTTTGCTTGCTGCAGAATTTGGCTAGGTGACCATATTTAAAGCATTTGTTGCAGCACAAAGGGTTGGGGACATATGGTCGTGTTGGGACATGGATATATCCAATTTTGACATGATCATGGAGGGTTGTGGAATTGAAAGTGAGAATTATGAGAGGCGTGTTCACTCGCATGTTCTTTTCCCGGTCCAGTCGCGTGATAAACTTAACATCTAGAATGCCTTCAGATTTCATCTCTTCAAGGATGTCACACTCGTCCATGGTCATCAAATCTCTGCAGTGGATTACTCCTCTGCAGAAGTTGAGTGACCTAGGGAGGGATGTAACAACATCGAAGGAATGAAACTTCCTGGCCTTGAGAAGATCGCGTGTAGCTTTCCCAGAGTTGGTGGTAACTTGGAGGTCTCCGCTTCTAAGTTTTTTAACTTGGCTAATATCATTGGTAAATTGGGACAGACATTTTGTAAGCATAAATGGATTGAGGTCAGCTAATCGGGTTTGGTCGGAATGTAGAAACACATGTCTAGCCTTGTCCGGGTCGATATTAGGGTCGTCAGGGGAAGTCTTCCTAGTTTGCAGGGATGGAGTTGAGGACTCCATCCTGCGCGTTGGGGTGGGGGGACGAGCCCCCTGGTACACAGAAAAATGTGCTCAGCAGAGCAAAATATAATATAACGGGGGTCACACAGCTTCCTTTGGCGACTGGTGACAGCCGCGTAGTAGGACCACTGTGTGCCCAGTGGGTACGGGGTCTACACTACTTCTAAACTACGACAGAGTTTACTAGGTTTCGCCGGGCCGGACGACGAAGAAGTCTCACGAGCCAACAAGGGCTCGTGCGGATCCCGGAGAGCTACGAAATGACGAGAAAATGGTATAAGGTCAAAGTGCTGGGAAATGCCCAGAAGTGGGTGGTAGTGTAAACTACCAACAAGGCTATCCAACGTAAAGTTGGATTGCGAGTATAACTATGCTCGTGCAAATACGGACTGTCTGCTGCTAAGAGCTGTCGACGTCTGTGTCTAGTGTGTTTTTTTGTTTTTGTTTTGTTGGATCTTTAAGGCTATCGACCTATAATGAGGTCATTAAGCCTGGTGTGAACCTGCGATCCTTTTTAATCTACCATTATAATTTCCACAATAGTCCTGTAGTGCGCAAATAAAATACTACTTTGTCAATAAGTAAACGGTCGTCGGTCAGAAGATTTGTGGTGCTTAGTTGAATTTTCTTAAGTTTGCAGTGTTGTATAAGCGCTTTGCGCTGTGTGTTGTATCTTGAGCAGTGTATGAGTATGTGTTTTATGGATAGTATAGTGTTGCAGGTGTTGCATTGTGGAGGAAATACGCCATTAATGTATGGGTTTAGGTGGGTGAGGCGGGTCGAATTCATCCTCAGTCTTGCTATGGCGATTTCCTCCTGTCTGTTATTTCTGTATGATGTCGACCAATCTGTTATGTGTTCCTTTTGTTTGTGCGAGATGTCGAGATTGTTCCACTGGAGTTGCCAGTGGGTGTGTAATTGTTTTCTTAAAACAGAATTGAAGGTTCCTATGTCCAGGGGTATGTCGGTAATAGAGTCTATTTCTAAGGCAGTTTTGGCTAAGGTGTCCGCTTTCTCATTCCCGAAGATCCCAATGTGACTGGGAACCCAAGAGAGAGTAATGGACTTGTTAGTTATCGACAATGTGCTAATGATTTTGCCCAAGAGGAAGTTCTCCATATGGTTACCTGACTTAATTGACTGAAGTGCACTTAGTGAATCTGTGAATATGACGAAATTACTATGTGTGTCAGATTGAGCATATTCTAAGGCTTGATATATACCGTAGAGTTCGGCGATATATATGCTCGTATGGTCCGGCAATCTGAACATCATCCGGGTTTGGTTGCAGTATAACCCTGTCCCAGTTTTGGGGCCGCACTTGGAGCCATCAGTGTACAGTGCCCTGTGGTCATTGTACTTATGGATGGTCTCCAGGGTCTTCTGTCTAAGTTCTTCTGTGGAAGACGTCTTCTTCTTGAGGTCTTGATTGATTTTGACCTTCGGGGCGATGTTTTTCCACGGTGGTAGATGGGTGGCTTCCAGCTGTTCTATTGACCACAGTGGCACTGAGTACTGCTCACACAAGGATCGGATCCTGATGGAAAGGGGATTTAGGCTGGAGTTGGTGAAGTGCTCGTGTTGTTTGATGGTCTCCTTGCAGGGATGTCGAGGGATACGGAGCACTTTGGCGACGTATCGTAGTGCAAGGAGTTCGCGCCTGTAGTGGAGGGGGTACGTTTGCTTCAACCTCCAGCCTCTCGATCCTTGTGCAGCGTAATGCTCCAAGTGCTATTCTTAGGCCTTTGTTTTGGATGATGTTCAGGGGTTGTAACGTGGTTGGTGTTGCCGAACCATATATCTGACACCCATAGTCTAGTTTAGATCTAATCAGGGACTTATAAATCATTAGCAGGGATTTCCTATCTGCTCCCCAATTTGTGCCCGTTAGTTTACGTAGCAAATTGATTCTCTTGTTGCACGCATCAACTAGGTATTTTACATGGGCCTTCCAGTTTAGCCTGGAGTCCAGTTTCAGGCCAAGGAAAAAGGTTGAATTTTGTACTGGAATGGGGTTACCATGTAATTGCAGATTTATTTCTGCCTGGGCTCTGCGTGAAAATACAATTACTGTTGACTTTAATTCCGAAAACTTAAATCCCCATTTGTCAGACCAGTCCTGGAGCGAGTCCAGTGCCAGTTGTACGCGAGAGCCGGAAAACTTGGCGTTCGGTGAGGAATGCCAGATTCCGACGTCGTCAGCGTATAATGAGTATTTAAGGTTCCGAGGTGGAGCGGGTAGAATATCGTTTATGAGCAACATAAATAATGTGGGACTTAACACACTTCCCTGTGGTACGCCATTTTCTTGTATGCGTACTGTTGAATAATAATTTTGATTTTTAACGGAAAAAGTTCGTTCTTTTAAGAAATTTTGAATAAAAATAGGGAGATTCCCTCTAAGGCCAAGTGCATAGAGTTTTTCGAGGATACCACGTCGCCATGACATGTCGTAGGCTCTTTCCAAATCTAAAAAGCAAGCAACAAGATATTCTTTCCTCTCGAAAGAGGAGAGGATATCTTGTTGTAAGTTGACCAAATGGTCAAGACTACTTCTATTTTTCCTGAAACCACATTGGGCAGGAACTATTACATTTTGAGACTCTAGGATGAATTTTAATCTGTTATTGGCCATACGTTCTAATACTTTGCATAAGCAGTTGGTAAGCGCTATAGGGCGATAAGAGGAAGGACTCTTTGGGTCCTTCCCCTTTTTGAGAATAGGTATGACGTGGGCATGTCTCCATGTTTTTGGGAATTCTTGACTAATCCAAATTGCATTGTATATTTCTAATAATTTTTTCAGTGAAATTGAATTCAAATGTTGCAGCATCTCATACCTAATCTCATCTGGGCCAGCAGAGGTTCCTCTACACGAGCTTAAGGCTTGTTGAAGCTCGTGTAGTTGGAAGGGGGTGTTATAATCGTGGTGTGTCTGTGTATGGAAGATCAGAGGTTCTGCTTCCCGTCTTTGTTTGTGTTGTAAAAAGGTTGGTGAGTAGTTATTTGTGTTGCTTGTTTGCGTAAATGTGTCTGCGATTGTGTTTGCGATGTCCAGGGGAGCATCTACAAACGTGTTTCCAATGGTTAGGGTCTTAATGTTTGGTGTATATTTGCCGTCGATTTTACGGACGGCTGACCAGATTTGTGATAGAGGAGTGTTTGCGTTTATTGTGGAGATGTAATCATGCCAAGACTTTCGTTTGGCTTGTTTTATTGTTCTACGGGCCTCTGCTTGCGTCTTTTTAAAAGTAATAAAATTTGGTGCAATGGGGTTATTCTTAAAAGTTCGGTAAGCCCTATTCCGCTTGCAAAGTGCTTTTCTGCAGTCTGATGTCCACCAGGGAACTCTATGCTTGTGAAATACCGAGGTTTTTGGTATATGCTTAATAGCTGAATTCAAAATCGAGTTGGATAAATTGAATATTTTGTCATCCATATTATCCCCTGTGATGTTGACGTTGGTGGTTGTGCGATACATTTCCCAATTGGCTTTTTTGATGTTGAATTTGGGACAGGGAGGGGGTGGGTTGTCTCCGTAGGCTGGAGGAGCCGTAGCGTGGTCACCCCCTATTTTTAGTATTACTGGGAAATGATCGCTGAGCATGGTGTCGTCATGCGTGTGCCATTGTGTGATGTCAGACAACGCAGGAGATGATATGGATAAATCTATACATGAAAATGAACCCCTAGTATTGTCTACTCGAGTGGGACTGCCAGTGTTTAGGAGGACCAGGTTGTTAGTGTTGAGTACTTCTTCCATCTGCTCCCCTCGTGGAGAGGTTTTGTTGCTACCCCACATGCGATGGTGGGAGTTGAAATCTCCCACTATCAGTTTGTGGTGGGGTAGTTGTTCTATCAACCCGTTTAGTTCCTCTAGTGGAAAACGAGGGTCGGGAGGTAGGTACAGGGAGCAGATGGTTACGAGTTTGTTGTGCAGTTTCGTTTTTATAGCGACTGCTTCCAAGGTGGTGGCCAGTGGTAGTTCCACTTGGGGAAGGCAGTCGCTGACTGCAACTGCGACCCCCCCTCCAGGCGCCAACCTGTCCTTCCTATAGGTGGTGTAGTTCTTCAGTTTGAACTCAACACTGGGGTTAAGCTGAGTCTCTTGTAGACAAATAACTGAGGGGTTGTTGAGTGAGTTAAAAATTATTAAGTCATTTAATTTACTTCTAATACCTCGGCAATTCCACTGGATTATTTTCATTTTTTTTTATTTTTTTTTTATTTTTATTTTTTATTTTTTTTTTTTTTTTTTTTTTTTTTTTTTTTTTTTATCTGCTTCGGTTTCTTCCTTTCTTGGCCTTAGTGGGAGAGGTGTGTTTAGCCCCGGATGAACGGTCTGGGCTGGTAATAGGACTTAAAAGTCGTTTTTGGGAAACGGAGATCTCCATATTGACATCCTCTTCAGTACGTGTGGGTACACGTTTGGAAGGCTCTGGGATGGCCGGGGAAGGAAGGTGCGAGTGAGTTTGCCTGTTACTTTGGCGGTGTTCTTTGTCCTTGGAGTGCTTGCTCTCAGTTTGCGTTTCAATTGTTCTATAGGTTTTCTTTACTGCCGAAGCATAGGAAGTTGCTCCGGAGGTACTAGTTGGGGTAACTAGTCTTTCCATCACACGTTTCCTTGCTTCGTAAAAAGATATAGCACAAGTTGCTTTTTCGGTACAAATTTGTTTTTCTATCTTGAAAGTGGGACATTCTCGGGAGGTGGATGCATGATTGTTATTGGAGGGACAGTTAACACATTGAAACAGGTTATTAGAGCAGGCATCCGTAGGATGTTCGCCTGCACACTTACCGCATACGACTGATTGTTTGCTGCAGAATTTGGCAAGGTGACCATATTTGAAACACTTGTTGCAGCGTAAAGGGTTAGGGACATATGGTCGTGTTGGGACATGAATGTATCCTACTTTGACGTGGTCAGGGAGGGTTGTTGAATTGAATGTGAGAATTATGAGGGGCGTGTTCACTCGCATGTTCTTTTCTCGGTCCAGTCGCGTTATAAATTTAACATCAAGTATTCCTTCCGATTTCATCTCATCGAGGATGTCACATTCCTCCATGGTCATCAAATCTCTGCAGTGGATTACTCCTCTGCAGGAGTTGAGGGACCTAGGGAGGGATGCAGCAACATCGAAGTTATGGAATTTCCTAGCCTTAAGAAGATCGCGTGTAGCTCTCCCAGAGTTGGTGGTAACTTGGAGGTCTCCGCTTCTAAGTTTCTTAACTTGGCTAATATCATTGGTGAATTGCGAAAGACATTTTTTGAGCATAAATGGGTTTAGGTCAGCTAATCGGGTCTGGTCAGAATGAAGAAAAACGTGTCTAGCCTTGTCCGGGTCGATATTGGAGTCGTCAGGGGAGGTCCTCCTAGTTTGCAGGGATGGAGTTGAGGACTCCATCCTGCGCGTTGGGGTGGGGGGACGAGCCCCCTGGTACACAGAAAAATGTGCTCAGCAGAGCAAAATATAATAAAACGGGGTCACACAGCTTCCTTTGGCGACTGGTGACAGCCGCGTAGTAGGACCACTGTGTGCCCAGTGGGTACGGGGTCTACACTACTTCTAAACTACGACAGAATTTACTAGATTTCGCCGGGCCGGACGACGAAGAAGTCTCACGAGCCAACAAGGGCTCGTGCGGATCCCGGAGAGCTACGAAATGACGAGAAAATGGTATAAGGTCAAAGTGCTGGGAAATGCCCAGAAGTGGGTGGTAGTGTAAACTACCAACAAGGCTATCCAACGTAAAGTTGGATTGCGTGAACAAGTTAACTCTAGAGAGTAGCCCTAGCGAGTATAACTATGCTCGTGCAAATACGGACTGTCTGCTGCTAAGAGCTGCCGACGTCTGTGACGTCTAGTGTTTTTTTTTTTTTTTGTTGGATCTTTAAGGCTATCGACCTATAATGAGGTCATTAAGCCTGGTGTGAACCTGCGATCCTTTTTAATCTACCATTATAATTTCCACAATAGTCCTGTAGTGCGCAAATAAAATACTACTTTGTCAATAAGTAAACGGTCGTCGGTCAGAAGATTTGTGGTGCTTAGTTGAATTTTCTTAAGTTTGCAGTGTTGTATAAGCGCTTTGCGCTGTGTGTTGTATCTTGAGCAGTGTATGAGTATGTGTCTTATGGATAGTATAGTGTTGCAGGTGTTGCATTGTGGAGGAAATACGCCATTAATGTATGGGTTTAGGTGGGTGAGGCGGGTCGAATTCATCCTCAGTCTTGCTATGGCGATTTCCTCCTGTCTGTTATTTCTGTATGATGTCGACCAATCTGTTATGTGTTCCTTTTGTTTGTGCGAGATGTCGAGATTGTTCCACTGGAGTTGCCAGTGGGTGTGTAATTGTTTTCTTAAAACAGGAATTGAAGGTTCCTATGTCCAGGGGTATGTCGGTAATAGAGTCTATTTCTAAGGCAGTTTTGGCTAAGGTGTCCGCTTTCTCATTCCCGAAGATCCCAATGTGACTGGGAACCCAAGAGAGAGTAATGGACTTGTTAGTTATCGACAATGTGCTAATGATTTTGCCCAAGAGGAAGTTCTCCATATGGTTACCTGACTTAATTGACTGAAGTGCACTTAGTGAATCTGTGAATATGACGAAATTACTATGTGTGTCAGATTGAGCATATTCTAAGGCTTGATATATACCGTAGAGTTCGGCGATATATATGCTCGTATGGTCCGGCAATCTGAACATCATCCGGGTTTGGTTGCAGTATAACCCTGTCCCAGTTTTGGGGCCGCACTTGGAGCCATCAGTGTACAGTGCCCTGTGGTCATTGTACTTATGGATGGTCTCCAGGGTCTTCTGTCTAAGTTCTTCTGTGGAAGACGTCTTCTTCTTGAGGTCTTGATTGATTTTGACCTTCGGGGCGATGTTTTTCCACGGTGGTAGATGGGTGGCTTCCAGTTGTTCTATTGACCACAGTGGCACTGAGTACTGCTCACACAAGGATCGGATCCTGATGGAAAGGGGATTTAGGCTGGAGTTGGTGAAGTGCTCGTGTTGTTTGATGGTCTCCTTGCAGGGATGTCGAGGGATACGGAGCACTTTGGCGACGTATCGTAGTGCAAGGAGTTCGCGCCTGTAGTGGAGGGGGGGTACGTTTGCTTCAACCTCCAGCCTCTCGATCCTTGTGCAGCGTAATGCTCCAAGTGCTATTCTTAGGCCTTTGTTTTGGATGATGTTCAGGGGTTGTAACGTGGTTGGTGTTGCCGAACCATATATCTGACACCCATAGTCTAGTTTAGATCTAATCAGGGACTTATAAATCATTAGCAGGGATTTCCTATCTGCTCCCCAATTTGTGCCCGTTAGTTTACGTAGCAAATTAATTCTCTTGTTGCACGCATCAACTAGGTATTTTACATGGGCCTTCCAGTTTAGCCTGGAGTCCAGTTTCAGGCCAAGGAAAAAAGGTTGAATTTTGTACTGGAATGGGGTTACCATGTAATTGCAGATTTATTTCTGCCTGGGCTCTGCGTGAAAATACAATTACTGTTGACTTTAATTCCGAAAACTTAAATCCCCATTTGTCAGACCAGTCCTGGAGCGAGTCCAGGGCCAGTTGTACGCGAGAGCCGGAAAACTTGGCGTTCGGTGAGGAATGCCAGATTCCGACGTCGTCAGCGTATAATGAGTATTTAAGGTTCCGAGGTGGAGCGGGTAGAATATCGTTTATGAGCAACATAAATAGTGTGGGACTTAACACACTTCCCTGTGGTACGCCATTTTCTTGTATGCGTACTGTTGAATAATAATTTTGATTTTTAACGGAAAAAGTTCGTTCTTTTAAGAAATTTTGAATAAAAATAGGGAGATTCCCTCTAAGGCCAAGTGCATAGAGTTTTTCGAGGATACCACGTCGCCATGACATGTCGTAGGCTCTTTCCAAATCTAAAAAGCAAGCAACAAGATATTCTTTCCTCTCGAAAGAGGAGAGGATATCTTGTTGTAAGTTGACCAAATGGTCAAGACTACTTCTATTTTTCCTGAAACCACATTGGGCAGGAACTATTACATTTTGAGACTCTAGGATGAATTTTAATCTGTTATTGGCCATACGTTCTAATACTTTGCATAAGCAGTTGGTAAGCGCTATAGGGCGATAAGAGGAAGGACTCTTTGGGTCCTTCCCCTTTTTGAGAATAGGTATGACGTGGGCATGTCTCCATGTTTTTGGGAATTCTTGACTAATCCAAATTGCATTGTATATTTCTAATAATTTTTTCAGTGAAATTGAATTCAAATGTTGCAGCATCTCATACCTAATCTCATCTGGGCCAGCAGAGGTTCCTCTACACGAGCTTAAGGCTTGTTGAAGCTCGTGTAGTTGGAAGGGGGTGTTATAATCGTGGTGTGTCTGTGTATGGAAGATCAGAGGTTCTGCTTCCCGTCTTTGTTTGTGTTGTAAAAAGGTTGGTGAGTAGTTATTTGTGTTGCTTGTTTGCGTAAATGTGTCTGCGATTGTGTTTGCGATGTCCAGGGGAGCATCTACAAACGTGTTTCCAATGGTTAGGGTCTTAATGTTTGGTGTATATTTGCCGTCGATTTTACGGACGGCTGACCAGATTTGTGATAGAGGAGTGTTTGCGTTTATTGTGGAGATGTAATCATGCCAAGACTTTCGTTTGGCTTGTTTTATTGTTCTACGGGCCTCTGCTTGCGTCTTTTTAAAAGTAATAAAATTTGGTGCAATGGGGTTATTCTTAAAAGTTCGGTAAGCCCTATTCCGCTTGCAAAGTGCTTTTCTGCAGTCTGATGTCCACCAGGGAACTCTATGCTTGTGAAATACCGAGGTTTTTGGTATATGCTTAATAGCTGAATTCAAAATCGAGTTGGATAAATTGAATATTTTGTCATCCATATTATCCCCTGTGATGTTGACGTTGGTGGTTGTGCGATACATTTCCCAATTGGCTTTTTTGATGTTGAATTTGGGACAGGGAGGGGGTGGGTTGTCTCCGTAGGCTGGAGGAGCCGTAGCGTGGTCACCCCCTATTTTTAGTATTACTGGGAAATGATCGCTGAGCATGGTGTCGTCATGCGTGTGCCATTGTGTGATGTCAGACAACGCAGGAGATGATATGGATAAATCTATACATGAAAATGAACCCCTAGTATTGTCTACTCGAGTGGGACTGCCAGTGTTTAGGAGGACCAGGTTGTTAGTGTTGAGTACTTCTTCCATCTGCTCCCCTCGTGGAGAGGTTTTGTTGCTACCCCACATGCGATGGTGGGAGTTGAAATCTCCCACTATCAGTTTGTGGTGGGGTAGTGGTTCTATCAACCCGTTTAGTTCCTCTAGTGGAAAACGAGGGTCGGGAGGTAGGTACAGGGAGCAGATGGTTACGAGTTTGTTGTGCAGTTTCGTTTTTATAGCGACTGCTTCCAAGGTGGTGGCCAGTGGTAGTTCCACTTGGGGAAGGCAGTCGCTGACTGCAACTGCGACCCCCCCTCCAGGCGCCAACCTGTCCTTCCTATAGGTGGTGTAGTTCTTCAGTTTGAACTCAACACTGGGGTTAAGCTGAGTCTCTTGTAGACAAATAACTGAGGGGTTGTTGAGTGAGTTAAAAATTATTAAGTCATTTAATTTACTTCTAATACCTCGGCAATTCCACTGGATTATTTTCATTTTTATTTTTTTATCTTTATTATTATTATTTTTTTTTTTATTATTATTATTATTTTTTTTTTATCTGCTTCGGTTTCTTCCTTTCTTGGCCTTAGTGGGAGAGGTGTGTTTAGCCCCGGATGAACGGTCTGGGCTGGTAATAGGACTTAAAAGTCGTTTTTGGGAAACGGAGATCTCCATATTGACATCCTCTTCAGTACGTGTGGGTACACGTTTGGAAGGCTCTGGGATGGCCGGGGAAGGAAGGTGCGAGTGAGTTTGCCTGTTACTTTGGCGGTGTTCTTTGTCCTTGGAGTGCTTGCTCTCAGTTTGCGTTTCAATTGTTCTATAGGTTTTCTTTACTGCCGAAGCATAGGAAGTTGCTCCGGAGGTACTAGTTGGGGTAACTAGTCTTTCCATCACACGTTTCCTTGCTTCGTAAAAAGATATAGCACAAGTTGCTTTTTCGGTACAAATTTGTTTTTCTATCTTGAAAGTGGGACATTCTCGGGAGGTGGATGCATGATTGTTATTGGAGGGACAGTTAACACATTGAAACAGGTTATTAGAGCAGGCATCCGTAGGATGTTCGCCTGCACACTTACCGCATACGACTGATTGTTTGCTGCAGAATTTGGCAAGGTGACCATATTTGAAACACTTGTTGCAGCGTAAAGGGTTAGGGACATATGGTCGTGTTGGGACATGAATGTATCCTACTTTGACGTGGTCAGGGAGGGTTGTTGAATTGAATGTGAGAATTATGAGGGGCGTGTTCACTCGCATGTTCTTTTCTCGGTCCAGTCGCGTTATAAATTTAACATCAAGTATTCCTTCCGATTTCATCTCATCGAGGATGTCACATTCCTCCATGGTCATCAAATCTCTGCAGTGGATTACTCCTCTGCAGGAGTTGAGGGACCTAGGGAGGGATGCAGCAACATCGAAGTTATGGAATTTCCTAGCCTTAAGAAGATCGCGTGTAGCTCTCCCAGAGTTGGTGGTAACTTGGAGGTCTCCGCTTCTAAGTTTCTTAACTTGGCTAATATCATTGGTGAATTGCGAAAGACATTTTTTGAGCATAAATGGGTTTAGGTCAGCTAATCGGGTCTGGTCAGAATGAAGAAAAACGTGTCTAGCCTTGTCCGGGTCGATATTGGAGTCGTCAGGGGAGGTCCTCCTAGTTTGCAGGGATGGAGTTGAGGACTCCATCCTGCGCGTTGGGGTGGGGGGACGAGCCCCCTGGTACACAGAAAAATGTGCTCAGCAGAGCAAAATATAATAAAACGGGGTCACACAGCTTCCTTTGGCGACTGGTGACAGCCGCGTAGTAGGACCACTGTGTGCCCAGTGGGTACGGGGTCTACACTACTTCTAAACTACGACAGAATTTACTAGATTTCGCCGGGCCGGACGACGAAGAAGTCTCACGAGCCAACAAGGGCTCGTGCGGATCCCGGAGAGCTACGAAATGACGAGAAAATGGTATAAGGTCAAAGTGCTGGGAAATGCCCAGAAGTGGGTGGTAGTGTAAACTACCAACAAGGCTATCCAACGTAAAGTTGGATTGCGTGAACAAGTTAACTCTAGAGAGTAGCCCTAGCGAGTATAACTATGCTCGTGCAAATACGGACTGTCTGCTGCTAAGAGCTGCCGACGTCTGTGACGTCTAGTGTGGGGAAGGCCTAGCTTTATATAGGGGAACCAGACTGACGTCTTGGCCTGTGATTGGCTGAGGATAGTGGGTGGAGGAGGAGGCCGACTGCTTGTTTCTTCGGAGTAGGATGGCAGTGTAGTAGGAAGGGTGTCATTTAGGTAAATGGGTACTTTGAAACCCGGATGGTGTACCGTGTCACCTGGCTAGGGGTAATATCGTGACAGCATGCATGAATGCATGCATGTATGTATATATATATATGTATGTATGTATGTATGTATGCATGTATGTATGTATGTATGTATGTATGTATGTATGTATGTATGCATGTATGCATGCATGTATGTATGTACGTATGTATGTATGTATGTATGTATGTATGTATGTATGTATGTATGTATGTATGTATGTATGTATGTATGTATTTTTGTATGTATGCATGTATGTATGTATGTATGTATGTATGTATGTATGCATGTATGTATGTATGTATGTATGTGTGTATGTATGCATGTATGTATGTATGTATGTATGTATGTATGCATGTATGTATATATGTAAGTATGTATGTATGTATGTATGTATGTATCTCTGTATGTATGTATGTATGTATGCATGTATGCATGCATGTATGTATGTATATATATGTCTGTATATATGCATGTATGCATGCATGTATGTATGTATGTCTGTCTGTATGTATGCATGTATGCATGCATGTATGTATGTCTGTCTGTATGTATGTATGTATGTATGTATGTATGTATGTATGTATGTATGTATGTATGTATGTATGGATTGATGGATGGATGGATGGATGGATGTTTGTATGTATGTATGTATGTATGTATGTATGTATGTATGTATGTATGTATGTATGTATGTATGTATGTATGTATGTATGTATGTATGTATGTATATGTGTGCGTGTATGGGTGTATCTGTATACGTTTGTATATCTGTACACTCGCGCGCGCGCGCGTGTGTGTGTGTGTCGTGTACGTTTGTATGTGTGTATGTACGTTTGTATGTGTTTGTGTGTGTTTGTATGTGTGTATGTACATTTGTACGTATGTACGTTTCTATTTGTTTATATATGTCTGTATATGTTTGTTATTTGCCGTTGCTTATAGTACCATGTTCCCAGCATGGAACGAATCGTAGGGAAAGTCATGGGAAGTTTTTCAAAATGGAAGTCAGAATACACCATTTAAATCCCCGCGGTATGATTCCCATAAGCACACTTGGAATGAAAATTTCCGTGTTCAGTGCAGGTGGCTGATAGTATTCCCGTCAGAATATACCATTTTAGTTCGCCGCTGTTATGGTTCCCGCACACTTGGGTTGAGCATTTCCGTGCTCAGTGCAGACGGCTGGTATTATTCTCACAATGAATAGCTAGAACAGCTAGGATATTTAAAGTCAATCCCATGACTAATCTGTTTATTTTAATTTACTTTATTTAACTTTATTTTATTTATTTTATTTTATTTTATTTTATTTTATTTTATTTTATTTTATTTTATTTTATTCTATTTTATTTTATTTTATTTTATCTTATTTTATTTTATTTTATCTTATTTTATTTTATTTCATTTTGTTTTATTTTATTTTATTTTATTTGATCTAATTTTATTTATTTATTTATTTTTTATTTATCTGTTTATTTTATTTATCTATTTATCTATTTTCCTACATTTTTTATTTATTTATTAATTTATTTGTTTGTTTATTTATTTATCTATTTATTTGTTTATTTATCTATTCATTTGTTTATCTATTTACTTATTCATCTATTTATTCATTTATTTATCTATTTATTGCTAGGTAAGAGTTTAGTAGATCAGGAAGAGGGCCACGGCCTGATGGTCGTGTATAAATTTGGAAAGGAAGGACAGTGTGTAGTGAAAAAACGGGGACGACGCCACTGGTGGATTGATTGGGAGTAACTAACCTAGCTCTCCTGTTTCTCTTTCTTCTTTTCTTGTGTAGTTCTAATGTGGTTTACTTAGCTACTAGGTGGGTCTGATGCCATGTATACTGGTTGTGGTGATAATATCTGGGTTCTTGGTAGACTCTTTGGCCACCATGATAGGGGCTGTGTTCTTTCTTTTCATTCGTTTCCTTTCAGATGCTCTTGGTTGGTGGGGTTTACAAGTAATTTGTCCCAAGTTCGATTCACCTTGAAGTGGTGTCTGATGCTGAGAGGTTGTGTTAGTTCTATTGTGGATTTCTTCGATTGTCTCATGAAATGGTGGGGTTTGACCACTGGCAAACCTGAGAATCTTTTTTTTTTTTTTTTTTTTTTTTTTTGTAAGTTTTATATTTTTCTTTTTTGACAGAGTATTGAGAGGGACGTATAGGTATTCTATTGTTGGTCCCACCAAGGTTTTCTATAAATGCATTTTAGCTCTCTCTGACATTGTTTTGAATTTCCTTTGCTTTGCCACGATGGTTTTTGCTTGTTTTAATCTGTCGTTGACATGGGTCAGTATACCCCGGTGGGTTACTTTAAGTTCCAGTAGTTTGTCACATTTGGAATATTCGATGATCTCGTGTCCTACTGGTATTGGTGTCGGGCTAAACTTTGCAATTGGGAACACTTTGAATCTGGGTTTAATTTCCACTGCTTTTGGAACTCCATGATCCGGCTGATAGCTCTTTCTATTTCGCCATCATTTTGGTCGATTTTCCTGAATAGGTAATTATTCAGTCGCTGTTTGTCGTGGAAGGGGGAATATCTGATGTGCATATATGTAAAGTGTTGGCGAAGGACAAGATCCTTGAGGTACACAACTCTCGAGGGGGAATAGTTTGCTTTTAACTTTTCTTAATCTTATTTTTGCAATGCGTCCTTTAGTTTTTTGTTTTGTTTTTTCATCTTAAGGCTATCTACCCAAAAAGGGGTCATTAACCTGGTGTGAACCTGCAATCCTGTTTAATTTACGGTCATTGGCCAAAAGATTTGTCACGTTTAACTGAATGTTGCTGAGTCTGCAGTGATGTATAAGCGCCTGTCGCTGTGTGTTATAACTCATGCAGTGTATGAGTATGTGTCTTACAGATAGCGTAGCGTTGCAGGTGTTGCACCGGGGAGGAAATATGCCAGTGATATAAGTATCTAGGTGAATGATGTAGATGGAATTCATCTTTAACCTTACTATGGCGACTTCCTCCCGTCTGTTGTTTCTGTATGATGTTGGCCAGTCTGTTATGCGCTCCTTTTGTTTGTGTGTGATGTGGAGATTGTCCCACTGGTATTGCCAGTGGGCATGTAAATATTTTCTTAAGATTGAATTGAAAGCGCCTATGTCTATGGGTATATCTATACTAGAGTAATTTTCTAACGTAGATTTGACCAGCATGTCCGCTTTCTCGTTCCAGGAGATCTCATTGTGGCTAGGAATCTAAGGAAGAGTAATGGACTTGTTGGTCGTCGAAAGTGCGCTAATAATTTTGGCCAAAAGAGAATTTCCCATTTGGTTACCTGACTTAATTGACAGTAATGCATTCAAAGAATCTCAGAAAATAACAAAGTTACTATGTTAGATTGAGCCTATTCTATCGCTTTCGATATTCCGAACAGCTCGGCAATATAAATGCTCGTATGGTCCGGCAATCTGAACATCATCGTCCTTGTCTTACGGCCACACTTGGAACCATTCGTATACAGTGCCATGTGGTCAGTGTACCCGTTGATGACTTGTAGGGTCTTCTGTCTAAGTTCTTCGACCGAGCACGATTTCTTGTGGAGGTCTTCATTGATGTCGACGTTCAGGGTGAACTTTTCCCACGGTGGTTTGTGGAGCGTCTTCAATTTTTCAATAGACTATAGTGGAACTGAATACTGCTCGCACAAGGATCGGATCCTGATGGAAAAGGGATTAAGGCTGGAGTTGGTAAAGTGCTCGTATCGGGACGCCGCCAGCTTGCAGGGATGTCGTGGGATACGAAGCACTTTGGCGGCGTAGCGGAGTGTAAGAAGTTCGCGCCTGTAGTGGGGGGGGGAGGAACATTGTCTTCAATTTCCAGCCTCTCGATTCTTGTGCAGCGTAATGCTCCAAGTGCAAGTCGCAGGCCTTTGTTTTGGATGATGTTCAGGGGCTGCAACGTGGTTTTTGTTGCCGAACCATAAAGCTGACACCCATAGTCTAATTTATATATAATTAGGGACTCATAAATCATTAGCAAATATTTCCTATCTGCTCCCCAATTTGTGGCCGTCAGTTTGCGTAGCAAAATAAATCTCTCGGTGCGCGTACCAACTAGGTACTTTACATGGGCCTTCCAGTTTAGCCTGGAGTCCAGTTTCAGGCCAAGGAAAAAGGTTAAATTTTGTACTGGAATGGGGTTTCCATGTAATTGCAGATTGATTTTTGCCTGGGTTCTGGGTGAAAATACAACCACTGTTGACTTTACTTCCAAAAACTTAAAGCCCCATTCGTCAGGCCATCCCTGGAGCGAGACTAGGGTAAGTTGTACGTGAGAGCCGGAAAAACTAGCGTTCGAGAGGATTGCCAGATTCCGACGTCGTCAGCGTATAATGAGTATTTAAGGTTCCGAGGTGGAGCAGGTAGAATATAGTTAATAAGTAACAAATAATGTGGGGCTCAACACACTTTCCTGTGGTACGCCATTTTCTTGTATGCGTACTGATGAAAAGCAACCTTGAATTTTGATGGAGAATGTTCGCTCTAGTAAAAGGTTTTGAATAGAAATAGGGAGATTTTCTCTAAGGCCAAGTGCGCAGATTTTTTCGAGGTTACCACGTCGCCATGCCATGTCGTAGGCTCTTTCTAAACCTAAGAAGCAAGCCTCAAGGAAGTCTTTCTTCTCGAAACTTTAAAGGATATCATGTTATAAGTTGACTAAATGGTCAAGACTACTTCGATTTTTCCCGAAACCACATTGGGCAGAAACTATTAAATCCTGATTTCCGAGGATGAATTTTACTCTGTTATTGACCATACGTTCTCATACTTTGTATAAGAGGAAGGGCTCTTTGGGTCCTTTCCCTTTTTGAAAATAGGTATGACGTGGGCCTGTCTCCATGTTTCTGAGAAGTCATGATCAATCCGAATTTTGTTGTATAGTTCCCGTAATTTGTTGAGCAATATTGAATTTAGATGTTGCAGCATATCATGCCTAATCTCATACGGGCCAGCAGAGGTCTTTCTACACGAGCTTAAAGCTCGTGTAGTTGGAAGGGGGTATTGTATTCGTGGTGTGTATGTGAACGGAAGACCAGTGGCTCTGCTTCCAGTCTTTGTTTATGCTGTAGGAATGTTGGCGGATAGTCATCTGTATTGCTTTTTTGTGTAAATGTATCTGCTGGTGAGCGTTGGTGAGCGTATCTATAAATGTGGTTCCTATCGTCAATGTCTTTATAGTAGGTGCATGTTTTCCGTCAATTCTTCGGACGGCTGACTAAATCATCTTTAGAGGGGTGTGCATGTTAATTGTTGAAATAAAATCACGCCAGGATTGGAAAAAATGGGTTGTTCTTAAAAGTTCGATAAACCCTATTCCACTTGCAAAGTGCTTTTCTGCAGTCTGATGTCCACCAAGGAACTCTATGCTTGTGAAATGCCGATGTCTTTGGTATGCGCTATGCGCTGAATTAAAAATGGATAATGTGAAATTTATTACTTTGTCATCCATATTGTTCCCTGTGGTATTGACGTTGGTAGTACGCCGATACATTTCCAAGTTGGCTTTCGTCATGATGAATTTGGGACAGGGAGGGGGTGGGTTGTCTCCAGCCGTAACGTAGTCGTTCTCTATTTTTAGGATGACTGGGAAATAATCCCTGAGTATTGTGTCGTCATGTGTAGTCCATTCTATGTCGTCAGACAACGCTGGAGATGATATGGATAAATCGATGCATGAAAAAGTACCCCTAGCATTGTCTACACGAGTGGGATCGCCAGCGTTAAGGAGGACCATGTTTTTGATGTTTACAACTGCCTCTATCTGCTCCCCTCGGTCACATGTTCTATCACGGACCAAGCAACGTCAATCATCAACTCCTCTCAAATTTTTACATAACTATAGACCAAACCCATATATATCTATGGAACACATCAATAAAATCACACATACAGCTAATCAAAAACGTCCAGCGTCATCAGCGTATGAGGTCACAAATTCCTCCTACACGTACGCACACGTACGCGCACGCATCACCAATATGTACGTGCGAACACATTTACTGTTGCTGGGTCGGATTTTCCGGTTTGCAAACAACTCTTAACATCATTGATTGTAATAAAAAGATAAAGATATTAAAAAGGATCCAATACATGTCAAGTGGTCACTGCCAAACCCTCCAAAATGCTGGTAGAAAAGAGGATATAAAGAGGGGCAGAAGACGATTTGTTGCATTTTATAGGTAGGTTGCTTGTAGATAACAGCCTGAGTGAGCTGTCTGAGTCAATTTTTCTGCTCTGTGTAAGCAATGAGATATTCATTGTAAATAACAGCACGAGAGAGATGCCTGAGTCCGCTTTGTGTAGGTAACAAAATAGCTAGGCTCGGGAGCTCGAATATACGTATATTTACTTATTGCTGAAGTGACATTCCTTTGTAACCTAAGTGAGAATTATGCAGAGACTCGAGAGTATTCTAAGTAGTTAATTTTGTCGTATAAGCTTGAAACAAAGAATCTGATTGGTGAAAGGGTGGAGGAGGAGAAAATCAAATTCATTCACGAATGTAAGAACCCGCTCTTTGTGGAGAATCTTAGATATAAAATTAAAGATCATTAGACTAAGGAAAATGACCACGTCATTGGAAAACGTGCTCTCTGGGGATTCCTTAGAAGAACTTTGGAGAACGCGCTGTACTCAATTGAACTTAACAAATAAAATATATAGAAGGAAAGGAAATTTTAATTCTCCTTGACAAAATAACAACTAAAAGAAGTCAGTCGCCATATCCATAAGTGAGGGCTACAATGGTGACTCTCTCTCTCTCTCTCTCTCTCTCTCTCTCTCTCTCTCTCTCTCTCTCACACACACACACACACACACACACACACACACACACACACACACACACACACACACACACACACACACACACACACACACACACACACACACACACACACACACACACACACACACACACACACACACACACACACACACATCCTTACCTTTTCCTACACCTTTCTTACATATCTGCCTTACCACAAAAATCTGATCCACGCAACCTCTACCTTTCCTAATCCACACTGTTCCTCACCAATTACTCCCTCTGTTACTCTCCTAATCCTCTCCATCAAAACTCTCATAAGAACATAATAACATAAGAATGAAGGAGACTGCAAGAGAGCATAAGGCCTATACTAGGCAGCTCCGTATCCATTACCACCTGTCATCCCCATCCATAAAGTTGTCTAATCGTTTCTTAAAACAACTGATAGTTTCAGCGCTGACTACATGGTTACTAAGTTTATTCCATTCGTCGACCACCCTATTAGTAAACTAATTCTTGCCTATTTACTTCTTAAATCTAAATTTGTCCAGTTTATACCCATTACTGCGAGTCCTGCCCTGTTGTTTTAATATGATGACCTTGTTTGCATCACCCTTGTTAAAGCCTTTGATCCACTTGCACACCTCTATCAGATCACCCCGAACTCTGCGTCTTTCCAGAGAGAGTAAGTTAAGGTGCCTAAGCCTCTCTTCGTAAGTCAAATTTCTGAGTCCATGTATCATTTTGGTCATTCTTCTCTGTACTGATTCTAGTGAATTGATGTCCATTCTGTTGGACGGAGGCCAAAACTGTACCGTATAGTCAAGGATGAGTCTAACTATCGCTAGATAGTTTAATAATTACCTCTGCACTTCTATTCGTTACCCGTCCTAACAATGATAACCGTCCTAGCAATGAAACCTAATGCTCTGTTAGCTTTATTCCTGGAGCTAATGCACTTTTTCCTGGTTTTAAGGTCCGGACTCACTAGAACTCCCAAGTCTCTCTCGCACTCAGTTTTCTCTAAAAGCGTGTTATCTAAGCTGTATCTATTTTCGGGGTTGTGTAGCCCTACGTTTAACACGCTACACTTAGAGATATTGAAGTTCATTTGCCATTTCACCGACCATGTGAACAATTTGTTAAACCTTCCCAATTACACTTAACAAACTGATCCCTCTAAAACTAACAAACTCACACTTGTCCCCCTTTCCTTTGTAAAGCGGAACTATATAGGCACTACTCCAGTTCTCCGGGACTTTACCCGCTTTCAGACAAATATTAAATAATCTCACCAGCCAGTCCTCTATGACTGTACCTCCATTTTTTAAACATAATGTCAATACATACAACTTCCTTCTTACAGCTATACTGCTTATCTCTTCCATTTTACTCTCATCTCTACCACACCCACACACATTAAAAAACACAAGCCTTAGAATTCTGATTGGAAGAATCCTCCTAAAACCTCTTATGCCTTGACTTCTCATAGAAATGTACCCATAGAGTTACAGAGAACAAGATCTCTGGTTCCACACTCCGTCCCGTATTAGCTGCCCTTACGACGCGAGTGGGATGACTCGGTGACAGTATTCTTTCTTCCTCCAACCACGGAGAATATGCAAAATTGGGAATATGTACTCAAAGAAGTGAGACAAGACAGTATTAGGAGGGATTTGTGACAGAATAAGGTATCATAATTTCTCTATGATTAGATATTTCCTCTACTATAGACAAAATTCTGCGAGTCTCTGCTCCATGGGTGCGCCCCATATAATTACTACACTACATATATATATATATATATATATATATATATATATATATATATATATATATGTATATATATATATATATATATATATATATATATAAATATATATATATATATATATGCAGAAAACACCAAGAAAAATAATAAAATGATGGCCGAGCGCTTTCGTCTACAATGGCAAGGTAATTTGGGGATAAGTAAGGAGGGTATGCCCATGGGGCGGAGAGGGGGGGGTAAGTTAGAAGTGAAGAAGGAAGTAAGAGATATAGAGGGTGTTGTGCTATCAACGTGCTGTGTTTCTTGTATTAGTATTTTTTTCACCGCGTAGGGAGGAAGTTTGGTCTTCTAATAACCGGACTGAGGGAGTCACACTTGACACAATGGGCAGGTATATATAGGAAGGTAGGTACCCGTTTATATACTCCTATCTACCACGCTGTGTGTTTTGTAGAGAGAGCTGAATTGATGTAGTTGTTTAGGGAGTGCGTCATGTTTCTTTCGAGTGTGTGTGTTTAAGTTTGAGTGTGCATGATTGGGGAGCTTACGTGTTTTGCGTGTTTATGTGTGTAGTACTGTTTTCTTTTTGGGGAGAGCTGTATTGGGTTTGGAGGGTAGTTAGGAGTTAGTCTATGTAGAATGGGGTGGAATGGAAGGGGTTTGGAGTTTTCCCAACTTCCTCATTGACAAAGAGACGAGACTTTTCATCACCCGCAACACAACACAACACGGACAAAAGAACACACCTTCTACATACTCACTTATTAACAAAAACCAAATGACACCAGCACACAAAACAGACTAACGTGATCTAAAAGCTATCCTTGCACGTAACGTCACATACACCAACTCACACGACAAACTGACCCTCATCATATACTACAAAAACGCAAAAGTCTCTAACCTTATAATGAGAAATAATATGACTAAAAACAACTCTCTCCTCAAACAGACTAATGTGGTGTACCAGTGCACTTGCCCCGAAGAAGGTTGCAATATTCTCGCCAATGCTACTTACATTGGTGTAACCAATACCTCTGTGAACAGGAGAATGACAATGCACGCATGATACACACAACAAACAAGATTTAGTTAACAATACAAAAATATTTAAACAATGCAACAACAGCAAGAAAATACACATCTTGGAAAGAGTCTACATAACACAATACACCTCTATCTTAACCCTTAAACGGTTACCAGGGTGGAATTCTCCCGCTGTTTTCGAGATGGTTTTGTAACTCATACGCTTGGCAGCGTGGCTTCGGCTTGACACGCCCAGTAGCCTCAGTGTTTAGCTTGACTTGATTAAGGATGGTTGTGTGGTCCAATTGTCTCTGTTGTTATTTTTTTTTTCTCCCTGTCCCATTTCGGAACAATTTTTTCCAGTTCCCATTTAGTTGTGTTGTGGAAACTGGGTGGTTATTCTCCCGTATTTGATATAGTTTGTGAACACTTATTTTTTTTTCAGCTGTTTTCGGATAAGATATATTAAATATAAGTGAGCCATGGCAAAATGAAATATGTATACAAATGATAAAATTGAGAAATTAATTAACACAACTTGTGCTTCATCAGAAATAGTTTCTGAAAGTGAATCTGAGGGTAAAATTGATGAACTTGAAGCTGACATACTGTATGACAGTGATAATGATGTAGAATATACTCCTATACCGGGTGAAGACAGTGATGATGATGATGGGGAGGAGGTATCGGGGAGAAAGAGGAAAAACAGAAAAGAAGGGTGGTAGTAACATCCACACCAGCCAAGCGCCGTTTGCGTATGTTGCGCAACCTGGGTGGTTTTTCTCCCGGTGTTACCTTATTTGTTACAACTTGTGAACCTTTATTCAAATGTTTTTCCTTTTTTTCAGGTGTTTTCGTATAAGATATATTGAATACAAGTGAGTCATGGCAAAACGAAATTATATATATATATATATATATATATATATATATATATATATATATATATATATATATATATATATATATATATATATATATATATACAGATGATGAAATTGAGAAACTTATGAATACAACTGGTGCCTTATCAGAAATAGTTTCTGAAAGTGAGTCTGAGGGTGAAACTGATGAACTTGAAGCTAACATATTGTATGACAGTGATAGCGATGTAGAATATACTCCTATATCGGGTGAAGATAGCAGTGATGATGATGATGAAGGGGAGGAGGTATCGGGGAGAAAGAGGGAAAAACAGAAAAGAAGGGTGGTAGCAACATCCACACCAGCCAAGCGCCGAACTCTCCTCGAATTCACTGCCTCCACAACTTCTTATGCAGACCGTGCCACGTCCCCACCTCCTACTGCTTCCACCCCTGATGGGGGCCGTGCCACCTCCCCAGTTCCTACAGTTTCGACCTCTAAACCCAGCCGTGCCCCATTCCCTGATGCTGCCATTTGCGGAAGAAGACGTCGCCGCCGCCAGTTTGAAACGCCTTCCATCGTCAAATTCAATTCCCGCACGCATGCCAGTGGAAGTTAGTTTAGGTGGGGTTGCCGGCTTGAGTCCCAAGCAAGCACTAGGACACCAAGCAGGAACATAATGCATAGCTTCACCCTAGGCCCAAGTCCAAGGGAGGCAAGGGATGATGCGTCACCTGAAGAGGTATTCAGATTGTTCCTCAATGATGACATTGTCAACATTATTGTGAAGTCGACTAACCAGAAAATTTATGTACTTGCCTCCAGGTATACACGACAGACAGCAACTTATGCGCACACCAAGTCAAAGGAAGCAAGAACACTGCTGGGTGTACTAGTCACCAGTGGCGAAAAGAATGACGGGCACATCCCCACCGATGAAGTATGGATTTTGGATGTAGGATGTTTTTTATATTGAATGGCTATGTCCGAGGCGCGGTTCAAATTTCTCACCCGTTGTCTAAGATTTGACGACCTTGAAAGACGGGAGGCTCGGCAGAAAGATGACAAGTTTGCGGCCGTGAGGGAGGTATGGGACATCTTCATTGGGAACTGTGGCCGATTTTATGTTCACCACGACAACCTCACAGTTGACGTGCAGTTATTGGGTTTCAGAGGTCGTTGCCCATTTAGGATGTATATCCCTAATAAGCCGGCCAAGTATGGCATCAAGCTTGTCTTAATCAATTACAGCAAGATCAAGTATTTACTCGGTGGCATCCCCTACTTGGGTAAGCAGGAGAATGTGGACAGGGGAAACCTTCAGCTTGGCCATTACTATACCAAAGACCTGACGAGGCCTTACTATGGGTCAAACCGGAATGTTACAACCGATAACTGGTTTACCTCTGTTCTCCTGGTATCTGACCTTCTGAATAACCAGGGACTGACCCTTGTCGGCACAATACGTGCCAACAAAGAAGAAATACCTAACGAAACGAAGGGCAAAATGATATGAGAGCCAGGAACAAGTGCCTTCTTGTATACCAAAGAGATGACTCTGGTGTCATATATGGCCGACACTTCAAGTACCAAGAAGAAACTGGTGCTACTGATGTCATCTCAGCACACTCAGTCCACCATTGTAACCACTGGAAAGCCGGAGATTATCTAGTTCTATAACTCCACTAAAAGAGGGACCAATACCTTCGATCAGATGTGTTCCGTCACCTCCTGCTCCTGGAAGACCAAACGTTGGCCACTCTGCATCATGTATGGACTCGTGAATGCTGCCAATGTCAATTCCTACATCATATATAGGGAGAATTTGCAGAAGAAAAGGGGACAAGTCATGGAACGCACGAAGTTTTTGATACAACTGGGGAAGGCACTATTCACTCCCTGGGCACAGCTGTGTTTACCTCTGCTCCGCCCCTTGTAAATGCTGATCACCACCTTGTGCAATATACCATCACTGGGCAGTGCTGCACACTCGCCAGGGACATCATTCTCAAACAGCAATGGTGCTTTGGTGCGCTGTGTTGAGTGCCCAGCAAGAGTGATAGGAAAACGCGGCACAGATGCAACAAGTGTGCCAAGGCGAAGTGCCCTCGCCACCTGTACCCTGTCTGTGATGACTGCATGTAGCTGGTGAGTGTTATATATATATATATATATATATATATATACATATGCATATATATATATATATATGTATATGTATATATAAAACATATATATATATATACATATATACATATATATATATATATATATTAAAATATAAATTATATATGAAAAATATTGTTTATATGCCAGCTAATTTTTTTTTTTTTTTTTTTGTCTCCCATACAGTTTGTGACTGAGATAAAGGGATGGGACTCCTTGTATCTTACTTGATGATGTGCCGAATCACATTATAACGAGGCTATCTTGATGTGTTCTATTACTAATATAAGTCGGAAAGCTGTAACCCAACTGTCTATGTTTGTGGAAGCCGAAAGAAATCAGACATACTTGCTCTTCTAAGCAGTTTGTAACAAATTGGTGTTGATTCTTCTTCCTCTTGCTGGCTATGAGAGTAAATTCAAACTCAGACTGTCGGAAAGCTTATTTGAGTCCTGGTTAATAGGAGAGAGGATTGTTCCACCCCCTTTTGTTATCACCACTGGGTTTTTCCCCTTCTTTGCTGTCTTTGCTCTTCTTCAGTACTTTTATAGAGCTTTCTTGTTAATTCACAAGTTTCACTCAAGTTCAGGTAAGTAGGCCCCCTGCCTAAGTTCCGATTGAGGGTGAATAAAAATGAGGGTGTAATTTTCAGTGAACGTGTTGGTCTAAATCAGTACACCCGAGAAATCCCCAGAGGAATTCTCAAAGTCACGTCTAGCCACCTTCGTTCTGACGTCACTTTTTCCATCCAATAGTCTTTTACTTCTCAAACAAGTGCCACACCTTAAGGGCGTGCCTTTTTTCCCTTTGTCCAATAATATTTCTCCTCGTACACATTTTTCTCCAATCCGAGAGGCTGTTACAGTCCTTCTAGTAACATTGCTACATAAGCATTATGTCGAAACGGAGATGGCTGTACGCTCACAGTTTTGGTTACATCAGCATTATTACAATCAGTCACCTCTGTATCAACACGCTTGTTTACCTAGACAGGACGGCGACTAAACAACTCCCCGACTCAGCACTCGCAGTCGGTGCGGTCGCCACTGAATCAAAACACCCTAATAAAAAATACTATAAAATTTCCTTCCAGTCCTTCTACCTCCTCGATCTACCTCCGATCTACCTTAAATGTCTACCTTTATCTACCGGCCTCTTACAGGATAGAATGGAGAAAGCTACATCGTGGGCGTAAACTAGGAAGATACGATGTAATAGCACATTTGTAAAATTATATTTATTAACCCACTGTCGGGGAATGAGACTGCTAAGAGGAATCTATATATATATATATATATATATATATATATATATATATATATATATATATATATATATAAAATCCAGAATGATCTGAGGGTCTGCCCGAGGACCGTTGCCGATTACAGTGAGGCAGCGGGATTGTAACCGGTGGAAACTCGAGGTAAAAATGATTAGCTCTTTAGTGGGTAGGGAGGGGGTTATCATGTATAACAGTAAACATACTGGTTTTAGGCTTGTTTTGTGGTATAAGTGTGTGTGTGTTTGTGTGTGTGTGTGTGTGTATGTGTGTGTGTGTGTGTGTGTGTGTGTGTGTGTGTGTGTGTGTGTGTGTGTGTGTGTTAGTGTGTGTGTTAGTGTGTGTGTGTGTGTGTGTGTGTGTGTGTGTGTGTGTGTGTGTGTGTGTGTTAGTGTGTGTGTTAGTGTGTGTGTGTGTGTGTGTGTGTGTGTGTGTGTGTGTGTGTGTGTGTGTGTGTGTGTGTGTGTGTGTGTGTGTGTGAGTGATGTGCTTCTATGTATTTCTCTGGTAAGTATGCATTTCTGTGATGTATGAATATGTTTCTGTGATGCGTGTGTGTTTATGTGTATTTTGTGATGTGTGTGTGTGTTTGTGTGGTGTGTGTGTATGTATTTCTGTTATTTATGTTTATGTTTCTTTGATGTCTATATATTATTTCTCTTATTTGTGTGTATGCTTATTTGATGTGTGTGTATGTGTATGTGTTTTTTTGTGTATCTTTCTTTGATGAGTGTGTGTTTTCTGTTGTATTTCTTTGATGTGTGTGTATACGTTTCTGTGATGTGTGTATGTTTTTTTATATTTCTGTATATGTTTCTTTGGTATGTGTGTGCGTTTCTCTTTTTTGTGTGTATGATTCTTTGATATGTGTGTGTATGTGTTTCTGTTATTAGTGTGTTTTTGTATTTTTAAATTGAGTTTGAAGATCAGTTTTTGGAATCTCGATGTTGTACAACGAGAAAGATCCTGTCGATCAGAGGACGCACAAAAAAAAGTCAGTTCTTAGAACCTTTCTACAAATGTTCAGTACAGATGTACTTAGTACAGATGTTTGGAGTAATAGAAATACAAAAAACAAATGTTTATTTTGATATTTTCCCAGTAATAATCAGTGCTTCTCTTCCTGTGGGGACAATATCCATCCGAAGAGAGAAATTTAGACCCTATTCACAGTAGCGGTTTGAACCGCTCGGAAACCGTGGCTGTACCGCATCGTCAAGAAAAAAGCTGAGTAGTTGTGTGTGAACACCACTGACTTACACTGTAATTGGATCGCCGCAGTTGAAACCACTAGTTTGAACAAGACCCTAGGGACTCATAGTAGAAAAAGAAGGATAGTAGATGAATAAAATAATCCTGCATGACTCTGGTCCGTAGGGTATTACTGAAGTCTCAAAAACATTTACCACATAGAACAATTAATACCCCCTTCAAGGTATATAAAGATATGGAGGAACTATAACTGAAGTTGATATTGAGAGATCTTATGCTCAGTCAAAGAACTGAGAGCCAACCCATCGGGGTTGCGCCTCTAGCTTGAGGTAAGAGAGTCCAAGGGTTTTGGAAATGGGTAGCAGAGGCAATCCTCCATCTTGTAGGACAACTAGCAGGTCCCCGTCCATGGTCCCTCCAGTCTTGTCTCATCTAAGATTTGAATGAACCAATCTTGGACTATATCATCTGCTAGCCTATTCTAGGAGTTGATGTATCTATAGTGAGTACGCTATTGCCTAGTTCTAGTGTACAGGAAAGGAGCCACGCTTGTGGAGTTGTCTTTCAATCTCCGAACATACCTCTTGCTAAATTCATGTATAGTACTAGCTTAGGCTATATCATCATCTAGGCCAGAGGTGGGCAGCCCTTGTCATGTGTGCCAAACATGGTACACTAACGCCTTTTTTCCGACACGTGAATCTCAGAGCTTGACTCAATACGAAATAATTAATGAATTTCCAACTTTTTTGTATGACCATCAATAACTGCATGCTGCGCCGGGCGGCGGATAGCACACTCATGTATGGAGTAGAAACATGGAATTTAAGAGAGGCAGAGAGTAAAAGTTTAGATATGTTTGAGATGAAATGTTTTAAAAAGTATGGAAAGGGTTACAATGTTGGATAGAGTAGGAAACGAGGAAGTGGGGAGGAGAGCTGTGGTAGAAAAGGAGATGACAGATAGGGCTGATGAAAGATTAATGGGATTGTTTGGACTCATGGGAATAATAAATGAAGAAAGAATAGTAAAAGAGGAAGAGTGAGATGGAGGGAATGAACTTGAGGGGAAGACCGTCGATGACATGAGTGGATAGGGTCAAGGGGGCGTTGTGCAAGAGGGAAATGACTGATGAGCAATGAAGGGAGAGGGCGGGAGATAGAGGTGAGTGGAAAATGGGTGTGTATAGATGAAACTGTGATTCAAGAAAGGGAAGGGATTTCGAAGTGATGATCATGTCATCGAGATACGTAAACACTGAATGACCTATAAGACGTGCAAGTACTGTGTGTATAAATTGTATGAACACTGATGTAGCTAAAACGAGACCCATGGATAGTCGTTTGAAGTGATAATGGCCTGTCGGGGTGCTGAAGGCTATCAGAGGCCTATATACTGGAGCAAGGGGAATCTGGAAATATTCTGACATAAGGTCCAATGTCGTGAACACTACGTTATTTTCACCAATGGAGTGCAAGAGGTCCTGTAATAGAGGGATGGGGTGTCTATCTGGTATCGTGGGCTTATCTAATTCCCTGAAGTGTACTACTGGGTGGAAGGAACCATCGTGTTTGGGGGCAACAAAAATAATGAAAATTCATCCACTATTTCATGGTGCAGTGATGTCTTGCGCAATTATGTCTTAAATAAGGTTATCTACAATCATGTGTTCACTGTGTGGCATTACGTATGCGGGAATGTAACGTGGTTTGGAGTTTTCACGAAGGGCTATATGATGCTGAATGAGATTAGTATATCCAAGGGAGTGGCAAAAGTATGTCTGAATTTGTTGCAAAGTTCAAGCAAGTCTGTGCATCATTGAAGTCTATTGGGTTGAAATATGATGCATCAATGGGTTTTTGTGCTATAGACACGTCGGAAATTGTGATAATTTTTTTTTTAGGGAATTGGAAGATGGAAGGGTACGTTAGTGTCATTGGCAATTGAAATTCAAGTGTGACCTTCATTTAATGTAGAGCTGATGGCTGAAAGTAGGAAAATACCATTGGCACGGTAAGTTTCTGGTATACAGAGTACGTCGGTGTCTTGTGCTTGAAAAGATTGTAGGTGTATCTTTACATATTCACGAGGGAATAGCGTCTTTGTACGGATAAGCACTGCATGAGTGTGTTTGAATGTAGATAAAACTTCTGAGACTAAGTTGGATTTGGCGTTGAATTCCTCTTAGAGGGACAAGGTTTCTTCAGGTGGTGAAAAAAAACAACGGTATTCATTGAGTGTTTAGTCCTAAAATTTACATATTTTGACATGCGGGAGGAGGTAGTACGTCTGTTACGTTAGGAAAGCATGTTCACAGCTGCTAGTAAAGTACAATAGTTAGCGTCCTGGGGAGGGGTTGGAGTGGTTGAGAATTGGAGACTCTGTTGAATGATGGTGGTGGAACAATTTATACTAGCAGTTGGCGCATCCTCGTATGATGAAGCGGAGTCGATTTGAATGGAGGGAGTACAAGTAACTGACGCGGAGTCATGGTCTGCCTGTGGCTGCTTGGTCACGTAAATGTTATTTACTTTATGAGGAGTTGCTGATGGTAATACAGGGAGGAAATGGCTTGCATATATTATACCTTTTTTGAGCAGGGTAAAAGATTATGTTATGTTACTTCATCAATGTTAAACCTATGAGGATATCAGCAGGAAAGTGAACGTCAGTTACGTAAGCTGTAACTGGAATGGATGGGCACTCATATCTGAAGCTAATGCCTAGGGAGACACGTTTAGCTTCGGTGTGGATTTTATTGAAATTGTTTGTTGACGTTATGCTAATTGTGGAACCCATGTCGAAAAAAAAATATATATCACTTTCGTGTTGCTTGACATGGCATTGAATGTTAAGGAAAAGGAAGACATGCCTAGGATATCCAGGATATTTACAGGTAGAGTTGATGAGTGAATTTCCTGGTATGGAGTAATTGTCCTTGGTGTGCACTGAACCTCGGTCTTCTGTAGTCTTAAAGGAGATGTGTTACGTGAATGCCTGGCAGGAGTGATCTGGGGAGTTTGGTCTGTGTTGCCCCCGTGCTAGCAGCACACGGTAAAGATCACTCGTGTGGAAAACTGTACCGTGATATTCGCAGCGGTAGTTTGGTTGTGAAGGGTTACTGTGGTAACACATGTTCGCAAGGTGTCCTGGTTTGTGGCAATATATACAAACCAGTTGTCGTCTTGATGGAGAGTGTTGACATGAGCGATGTCGAGTGCGAGACGTATGTCTTGATCTGTTATGTGAGGGGGGACCGTGTGACCTGGGCTTGTGTGGGTTGGTACAATGGGTACTGACTCACTCTTAATCTGGGTGATAGCTTTGCCCGTGTCAGAGAATTTCCTCGAGAATTCGCCTTGTGTGATATTTGGTGTAAATAGAATAGTACCAATTTTCTGGAGTGTGTCCGGGTGTAATTGGGATAGAAGTCGAAAGTATGCCATGAGTGAGACTACGTGTTCCAATGAAATAATGCTATCTGAGTCCCAGTCGGAGTTTTTAGCCTTTTTTTAAGTTCACCCTCAAATGTTGAAGCAATCTTGACAGCTTTCTCTTTGGTGTGGTGTGGACCATGATTGTAAGTTACAGCCAAAGAATATATGGGGAAAAGTGATCCAAGTGGCTCAAATGATGCAAAGGACTTTTTAAAGTGCTCAACGAAATCATGATAAGATTTAGTTTTCTTCATTAGATCAGACTAAATGATGTCACCAACTAATGTATTATTCATGTCTATTTAGGGTGTTAGAATAGATATTTTACTTTTGTTGTATGTGATGTTCCATCGTGTTATCTCTAATTCAACCTCAGAGAGGAAATTGTGTACAGGAATGTTCTTGCCATTAAAAGAGAGGTAATGTGGTCTCATCCTTGTCTAGGTGGTAATGTTTTGTGTTGTTATGGTGTTTTGAGTAGTAGATGAACTGTCCGAAGAGTTGTTAGTAGAAGGAGGGGACATGTCTGGTGTAATGGAAGTGAGCGTAGAGCGGCTGCGTGTATAGGGTAGGTATGTCGAATCAGAGAGATCTTAGAACACGTTCAATGACTAAACTGATAAGAAAATAAAAACAAAGATCGTGATGCCTCCTAGGTAATATTGAGAACGGAAAAATATCTACTAACCAGGATGGTGTAGGATTTTGTCTTTAGGAAATGAGGATGTAGTGGAACGATTCCGTGGTAAGATGCACTGATGTAACAGGAGGAGGAGTTAGTACAATGTATTGGGGTGGTGACTTATAGAAATAATAAATGGAAGAAAACATGAACATGTAAACACACAAAATATAAGATGTCAAAGAGGAAAAAAGAATATATATATATATATATATATATATATATATATAAAAATATATATATATATATATATATGTATATATATATATATATATGTGTGTGTGTTTATATATATATATATATATATATATATATATATATATATATATATATATATATATATTTTGCTGGTAACCACTAAGGAAATCGGAAGGAAACAGTAATTTCCAAGCGCTTTCGTGTTATTCACATCTTCAGGGGAATACAGAAAAGTTGGTGTTACAAAGAGGTTTAAAAGTAACAAGATTATACACTAGGAAAGGAACTGGCATAGTACAAAAAGTCACAAATGAAGAAGAATAAATCTTAGTACAAAAAGTCACCAATGAAGAAGAAATCTTAGAGAACAGCACAATTCACCAAATTAATTTTGGTCACTTACAACCTGATTACAAATTTTGTTAATGATAAATTTATCTAATTTATAAATGCCATTACTGATATTAAGATTAGAACCTTCAGAATGTTTTATAATACTACTTTCTATTATGTTTCTATTGACAAATGAATTACAAGAAATAATAGAGGAAGCATTAGTCCAATTAATACAATGATTGAAATAGAGCATTGGATTCTTATGCTGTTTTAACACTATATTTATGTTATTTAATTCTAGTTGATAGTTCTTTGCCCGTTTGTCCTATGTAATACTTTTCACAATCTCTGCAGCCATCAGAGTCAGCGGGGAATTCTTAATTATTAATTTCTTAAAAGTACATGGGTTATTAAAAGCTACTTTAATATTCCATGTTTTAAGTTATGAGGAACTTGAGATTTTTTTTTTACTGTTAGGTAATACTAAAAGGTTCTTAATGTTCAAGAGGCGGAGGGGGTTGATTCCTATAAAAAGTTTTTTCGCCAAAAAGAGAGCGTTATCTAAAAATGTTCTAGGGCACTTTAATCCTAAACCTAGGTTAACAATAGACTCAAATTCTTCATCAATGAATTCCGGGCTACATATACGCAAGTCACGTAAGAACATGGAAGAATTTTTTTTTTTTTTTTTTTTTTTTTTTTTTTACTTTATCTTGGTGTGCAGAGTAATAATGAATATAAGAAAACAAATTTGTCGGTTTTCTATAAATACTAAATTTAAAACCATTCCCTTCTCTATGGATAAGGCAATCTAAAAAGGGCGATTTATTATTATTTTCTAATTCTATAATAGAATTAATGGAGGGAACCAAATTATTAATAGATTGTAAAAAAGCATCAAGGTCTTCAGTACATGGGCACAGGCAAAGAACATCATCTACATATCTATACCATATCGCATTAGATGATAAAATTTCACACAATAGTTACTTTTCAAAAAATATTGCTTAAGACAGGCGAGAGGGGATTCCCGATAGCCATTCCAAATTTCTGGGAATAAAAATTACAATTCAATTCAAATTTACCATTTTTACGCATAACTTAATGAGTTCTATTATATTATTAGAAGGCAAAGGAAGTGGAATTTTGTCCAAGTAATCGGTGAGAAAAAACAATTAAATTATTTACTGGAATTTTTGTGAATAAAATAGTAATATCAAAACTCACTAATCTGAAATTATAATAAATACTTAAACTGTTCAGTTTTTGAACTAAGTCTACATTATTTTTTTATGGATGAATTAGAAATTGTGCCAACTAACGGACTGATTAAGGACACTAGGCATTTGGATAAATTATATGATATGGATTTAACAGAGCTAATAATTGGTCTTACAGGATTATTCGGTTTGTGTGTTTTTACTAATCCATACATATAGGAAAAAGAAGGAGCGATGGCAGAAAAACGTTTGATAAGTTCATCTTCCCCTTTTAACAAAGTTTTCATTTTTTTTTTCAAATTCACTGTTCACCTTATTAAGTGGGTTGGTCTTAAGTTGGGCATATGTAATGTCATCGGACAAAAGATCATCCATCTTAGACAGGTAGTCATTCCTGATTAAAATGACCACCGCGTTTGCCTTATCTGCTCTAGTAATATGTAAATATTTGTCTAACTACCTGTCTAAGATGGAAGAGAATAAACGTAGTAATATATCATAAAAGCCAGAAAACCAGCCACCTGTTACTACGAAATAGCCCAAACATAATCAAAGAGCCAACTCAACAATCGCATGTCATCTATAGGTTCACTTGCAAACGAGGGAACTGTCCAACCCTCCCATCACCTATGTTGGTATGACGACTATGAAGTTGAGCAGACGTCTTAGCTACCACCTTTCGTCTGGAGCCCCAAAAACCCACTTACGCCAGGAACATCACGAGAACATAACGAGACAACTACTCACAGAGAACACAGAGATCATCACAACATGCCCGGACACATGCCGCTTCCCTGTACTTGAAGCCTTAAATATTAAAGAATTAGACCCTAATCTCAACATACAATCATCAGACCTGCAAGCATTACCAAGCATGAGAAGGAACACAGCCCCTAGTACCAGCTAATCTGAGACTAGGAGAAACGAGACAGACGACACAAGCAAGCCTTAAATACCGGCCAGACCCCCAAAAGCCAACATTCCGATCTCTCCCACCGTGAAGACAAGATCCACTTCCACGCCACTGAAGAAGAGTCATTGTGACTCGAAATCGCGATATGGCAGCCCAGATGACCTCCTACGGAGAAATCATCTCATATCTTGCAAAAGAGAATAAGTCTATCTTGCGTAATAAGGAGAATATCCTTAAGAAAATTCAGCATGTTGAATTGTCTATCACTTTTAATGAAACATGTTTGAGAGAAGACTTCGTACCCATATATACCCTTAATATCAGGGCTGTGGAGTCGGAGACGGAGTCGGAGTCGTGGAGTTGGAGTCGGAAGCAAATACGGTCACTGGAGTCGGAGTCGGAGTCGGAGTCGGAAGCAATTATGGTGTCACTGGAGTCGGAGTCGGTAAAAATATACCGACTCCGACTCCAGTTAAATTTACACTTTGCAATGCCTTCGTTTAGTCTGTAGAGTTGTGCAGTGCACATTCCTTATAAGCAGATTATACAAAAAAAAAATATATGTATATAAAATGTAATAAATCTTATCGTCTTATCTTTGTGGTCATTCCACTAAACCCCCAAAACGTCCTTGTGCAACGCTGGCTGTCAAATTTATACATAGAGCGATAAACATCCAAAGTATTACTTGAATAAATTAGATAAACACCTTCTGTTGACACACAGTCACGGGAGCTGTAATATTCCTGTCAAGTTCCATATGCGTCGTTTCCATCACTCCATCAGTCTGGTGGTTTCTCCCACTGCTGTGCTGCCAAACAGTAGGATAATTATGATTTCAACTGTAAACTAACGCAATAGTACTATCTCTTCTCTCTTTTCCCCTTCTTTGTCCCCTGTATACTTTTTAACATTGAATTATTGAAATAGGGATATTTAAAGTTGAAAAAAAGTTTCACGTTTCAAACATGTTCAGCTATATCTTGCATTGTACTCGTATCGATAAGATCGGTTCCAGAACCAGAGTAATGTCCATCGCAATAATCGCATAGCAGTACCAGTGTATAGTTAAATCAAGAGGTACATTATAGAATCTTTATTTTACTGAATCTTCTTCAATATCCTTCCAAAAATCTCTACTTCAGTAATAAAGTATTAATGAAGAGGTCAAACATAGGAAAGCCACACTATAACATATATCTTTATTCTTTGATATAAACCAGTTATAATGATATAAGTCTACTCAAGATTGGAGCGTATGTGTGTTGTATAGGCTTTATAAAATATGTAGGCCATAATCAGTTAATTACATGAAGAGGAGTCGGAGTCGGTGGTGCCAAAAATAGAGGAGTCGTAGTCGGAGTCGGAGTCGGTGGTGCCAAAAATAGAGGAGTCGGAATCTGAGTCGGAGTCGGTGGTGCCAAAAATAGAGTCGGAGTCGGAGTCGGAGGTTTTGTGTTCCGACTCCACAGCCCTGCTTTATATATATATATATATATATATATATATATATATATATATATATATATATATATATATATATGTATATACTGTATACACACACACACACACACACACACACACACACACACACACACACACACACACACACACACACACACACACACACACACATATATATATATATATATATATATATATATATATATATATATATATGATGAAGGTGGAAAAAGAAGTCACGGGTCTAGTTCCGAGTTCCTGAGTTTATTCCTAACCGGTTTCGCTCTTTGCTTCTTCATTCTTCTGAAGAAACATTGAGCGAACTCGGTCAGGAATTAACTCAGGAACTCGGAACTAGACCCGTGACTTCTTTTTCCACCTTCATCAACTTGTCACAATGTACCAATATATATATATATACATATATTTATATATATATATATATATATATATATATATAATATATGGGTGACTTGGGCGTTGAAATGTTTTTGAAGGTCTAACTCGTGTAAAGACGTGGACTACGATGGGTCAGTGGTGGTGTGAAGCTAGGTGCGGTGGTAGAGGGGGAGGTCATCTTCCAACTTGGTGGTGACGTGGAGAAGGCGGAGGATGTCAGACTCGTGGAAGTAATGTTGGATAATACCACGAAGGGGTAATTGTCTTCTAAATTACCAGGTTATTGGTAGGAATGATGAAGAGTTTGTTGCTTTGATTTTTCAGTGGGAGCAATGCAACGAAGAAGGATTTCCTCGTAGTGGACAGCTGGGCGTACGTGTATAGCAAAAATAGATGGCTCGTAGTATGATGCTTGGCTATGCAGTGGAGAGCGTTAGCTCGTAAGTATGATGCTTGGCGATGCAGCGAAGAGCGTAGAGTTGAAAAGTGACTATGTTCGATCGGAGTGCAGATCTCTGATGTGTCTTCTCCGCATGTGGAATCCGCTTATCCGTAGCCCCTGCCACAAGAGTGTATAGAGATGTTATCTCGCAGGAATGTAGTGTTGAAGTTCAAATCCGTAACCACTGCTGCCTGAATGTAGAATTGTTGCTTCGGAGGAATGGTAGAGTTGTTGCATCTGAGGCCCCACCGTCCCGGCTTGGTCTCCCAGCCCAGTCCCACCGCCCCGGCCTGCCTGCCGCACCAGCGTGCCTAGCCCCGCCCGCCGCCCCGCCCGCCGCCCCGCCGTGCCCAGTCCCGCCCCGGCGAGCTCAGCCCTGCCGTCCCGGGTTGACCGGCCCGTTGAACCAGTCTGCCCAGCCCCGCCAACCCGGACTGCTCTGGCCAACCCAGCTGCCCACGAACATCACTGCATACTAATCACGTAAGCATGACGGACGATCAACAACAGGAAGTAAGTGCATTCCGTGCACCCACTTTTTCCAACCGCGACCCAACAATATGGTTCACAATCCTCGAGTGTAACTTTAAGGCAAACCGCATTACCACCAGCCTAACGAAGTTTTCACATGCTTGTGGCCTCTTACCATCTGACGTACTCCTCCAAGTTTCAGACACCATCTCCAAGACACCTACATCCGGTACCCCATATGAGGATCTGAAGCAAGCCGTTCTGGACCGCCTTGAGTCTTCCCAATCTACACGCCTGCAGGAGCTCCTCTCGAAAGAAGAACTTGGAAATGAGAAACCGTCCGACTTGCTGCGATGCATGAAGCGATTGCTCGGAGACAAATACGCAACATTCAATAATTCCATCTTGCTCCACCTATTCTACCAGTGCCTGCCACCAACCATCCAAGGCAACCTCTTTAGCGCCAAGAACAAGCTCTCGCTCGACGAGCTAGCCACGCTCGCTGATGATTTCATGGCTTCGGTACCAGTTGCGCGCCCTACCATCGCTAACCTCGCCGACCAGTCCGCAACTCAGGCGTTAACCGAGCTAGTCTCCAAACTCACCCTCCAGGTTAGCGCCCTCCAAGAGCAGGTTGCCAATCTTCAACAACGACCCCCGTCACCAAGATACTACCGCAACCGCTCCAGGTCTACATCCAGAGGGAGACCCAAACAAACATCAGGCGTCTGCTTCTACTATCATCGCTTTGGACAAGATGCGAGGAAATGTGCACAGTCGTGCACCTTCTCACCGGCCCCGTTAAACAAGATGGGCGAACGCTAACGGTGCACAGCGTTCTCCAACATACATCGAAACTTTTCTTCGTTTTTGATCCCCTCATAAACACCACATACCTCATAGATACCGGAGCTGAAGTCAGTGTCCTGCCTGCCACAGCAACCCAGCAATCACTGCCGCCGATGTCTTACCTCTACGCAGCCAATGGCACCAAGATACCCGTTTTCAAGAGGAAGACATTTCAGCTAGAACTCAACCTCCGCCGATCCTTTGAGTGGACCTTCTACGTTGCAGCAGTTTCCCAACCAATCCTTGGCGCCGATTTTTTTACCCACTTCGATCTCCTGATCGATATTAAAAATCGCAAGCTCCACGAACCCCTTACATCGATGTCATCCAACGCCAGACCAACAACCGGAGTAAGTAGCCAGCTTTCAACCATCAGTGCCGATAACAAGTTTGCTTCTCTCCTCAGGAACTTTCCTGCCTTGACACAACCTTACTCCACGACCACGACTGTGAAACACCACGTAGTGCACCACATAGAGACTACGGGACCTCCAGTCTACGCCAAAGCCCGTCGTCTGGCTCCGGAACGCCTCAAACTAGCCAAGGCAGAACTGGAAGCCCTCATGCGTCAAGGTATCATTCGTCCAAGCTAAAGCAACTGGTCGTCAGCTCTCCACATCGTCCCCAAAAGCAACGGCGACATCAGGCCATGCGGTGACTACCGCTCCCTCAACTCGCGAACTGTGATGGATAGGTACCCAGTTCCCAACATACAGGAGTTTTCCTCAAATCTTGCAGGAACTCGCGTAGACTCCCGGATCGATCTTGTAAAAGCCTTCCATCATATTCCAGTCATCCCGCCGGACATCCCCAAAACAGCTGTCACAACATCTTTTGGCTTGTTCGAATACGTTCGAATGCCCTTCGGCCTCAAGAACTCTGCCCAAACTTTCCAGAGATTCATGGACGAAGTCCTACGAGGTCTGCCTTTTTGCTTCACATACATCGGCGATGTGCTCATCGCCAGTCTGGACGAAGCCAAGCACCAAGACTATCTGAAGCAAGTCTTTACCCGCCTACAATACTACGGCATCCACATCAATCTCGAGAAATCTGAGTTCGGTGTTTCATCCATCAACTTTCTAGGACACACCGTCACACCTTCAGGCGTCACCCCTGTCTCATCCCGCTGCGACGCCATCCAGAGTTTCCCGAAACCTACAACACAGCGCCAACTCAAACAATTCCCTGGTATGTTAAACTTCTACGAGTATAACCGTTTCATTCCAGGCTGCGTTCAACTGCTCCAACCGCTCTACTCCATGATCAAGCCATGCAAGAGGGGATGTTCCATCGTACTCAACTGGGACGCCGAAACTGATGCAGCTTTCATGGCAGCTAAAGAAGCACTCGGGAATGCTGCCGCCCTTAGTTTCCCTAACCCTCATGCCATCACTTCCATCTCGACAGATACTTCAGACACAGGTGTCGGCGCAGTTCTGCAACAATGCATCAACGACGCCTGGAAACCCATCGCCTTCTTCTCAAAGAAGCTCAACAATGCCGAGAAGAAATACAGCGCCTTCGACAAGGAACTCCTAGCCATCTACAAGGCTGTCAACAGGTTCAGGTATTTCATTGAAGGGCGACAATTCCACATATACACCGACCACAAACCAATCACAACAACCTTCATCCATAACAAAACAACATACTCCCCTAGAAAACTACGACACATCGATTTCATTTCCCAATTCACCACTGATATTCGTTATGTTAGAGGTGAAGATAACTGCCCTACCGACGCACTCTCGCGCAACATATCTGCAGTCTCTACCTCTCTCATCGACTACGCCGCCATCGCCGCAGACCAAGCTGGTGATACCGAGATGCAGCGATTGATGGAAAACCCCGCGTTGCAGATGAAGAAGGTACAGCTCCCTGGAACCAACACTCAGCTCTACGCCGATGTATCCACGGATACTATCCGTCCCTACTTGCCCGAGAACCACAGGTATCCCTTGTTCCGCTATTTACATGACCTCTCCCACCCAGGTATTCAAGCTTCGCAGCACATGATGTCATCACGCTTCATCTGGAGTGGAATCGCCAAAGACGTTCGACACTGGACCCGTAACAGCGTCTAATGGCAAGCATCCAAGGTCACACGCCACACCATCTCCCCTCCAGGTACCTTCCGCCCAGTCTCCACTCGACTCGAGCACGTCCACATCGACATCGTCGGACCGCTTCCCTTCTCCGACAGCTTCAGGTATATTCTTACTTGTGTAGACCGCTTTACACGCTGGCCTGAAGCAATCCCGCTTACTGACATAAGCACAGACACAGTAGCCAAAGCTTTTATAACCACCTGGATTTCAAGATTCGGTACACCACTCAGCCTCACATCCGACCGTGGTAGCCAATTTGAATCCAATCTATGGAACAAGATTATGTCTTTGCTAGGTATCCGGCGTTTCAGAACAGCAAGCTACCATCCTCAATCCAATGGACTCGTCGAACGCTTCCACCGACAACTCAAGGCTTCACTTGCAGCAACAGCACGCGACCGCACCAACTGGTCTACGGTGCTTCCAATGGTCCTCCTCGGAATACGCACGTCCCTCAAGAAAGACCTTGGCCACTCCTCTGCAGAACTTCTTTATGGCACTCCACTCCGCCTGCCAGCTGAGTTTCTTGCATCTGCCCCTATAACGCAGCCCTGCAGCGTTCAAGATTATGCCACTAGTCTTACAGATACAATGCAGAAACTCCAGCCAGTGCCACCGCGTACCTCACCCACAAGAACGTTTGTGAGCCAGGACCTCGAAGACTGCTCACATGTTTTCGTTCGCGTGGAGGGAGTAAAGAAGCCTCTTCAACAACCATACGATGGACCGTACAGAGTCGTCAAGAGGACAAGGAAGAACTTGACCATCGATCGCCGTGGAACTACTGATGTCATCTCCATGGACCGCGCCAAGCCTGCATACCTACTATCGGACAACGCACAAGATCCCGTTGGTCTTCCGACACCTCCGGACACACGGGCTACAAACCACAAGCGCACTACAAAGAAGAACCAGATATCGTTCCTCCTACCTCGTCACTAGGGGGAGAGTTCTGTAGTGTTCTGTAGCCAACACGTGTAGTTACCCCTGTACGACTCGTGACCGCCGAGCACAGGATAAACTATAGTAACCCCTTAAAACATGTGTTCGACTAATTTTGATTAATATAAATAACAATGTTCATTATAGCAACTTCATTTATTTTGTAAATAAAATCAAACATATCCCTCTGCATCCTGTAAAGAGGATATCTATGTATTGTAAAAATATCTTAAATTATTGTATACTTAACGTAAGGAATCCAGACTTTCGCCACCATTTTTGTACAAAGTATTATCGTCATTTACAATAAACAGAAACCAGTCATGGGATTGACTTTAAATAACCTAGCTGCTTCCAACAAGGACAGTTGTAGTGACCACTACACTTTGAGGCGTTGAAGCAAAAGAAGTTGTGGTTTGTTTTCTTTAATGACTCCGTCTGAACATCTCGAATCATTCCACATGGAAAACACTGGTGGTTGCCAATGGTGCAATTTGCATACAACTTTACATGGTGGCTGTTGCCAATATATATATATATATAGATATATATATATATATATATATATATATACATATGTATATATATATATACATATGTATATATATATATATTTATATGCATATGTATATATATATATATGTATATATATATATACATATATATATATGCAAAACAAATCACTAAGCACACGTGACAACAATACTTGCAGAAACCACTTGGAAAATAAAAGAAATGAATACCAAACGTTTTCGTCTATTCAAGACATCATCAGGGTACGAAGGATACAAAAATGACCAAAGGTCACAATATGTACAAGGTGGTAAAGGAACTGGGAAAGTTCCAATGTTACACAATTCCAGAAGAATTATTTACAATATTTTTAATAATAAAATCATCTAATTTATACAAACCTAAGCTTGAATTCATATTATGTTATACAATATGAATTTAAGCTTAAGTTTGTATAAATTAGATAATTTTATTATTAAAGATATTGTAAATAATTCTTCTGGAATCGGGTAACATTGGACCTTTCCCAGTTCCTCTACCACCTTGTACATATTGTGACCTTTGGTAATTTTTTGTATCCTTTGTACCCTGATGATGTCTTGAATAGACGAAAACGTTTGGTATTCATTTCTTTTATTTTCCAAGTGGTTTCTGCAAATATATATATATATATATATATATATATATATATATATATATATATATATGTATGTATATATATATACATGTATATATATATATGTATATATATATATACATGTATATATATATATATAAATATTATATATATATATATATATATATATATATATAAGATTGAAAGTGAAAGAAGTTGATGAGGAGATATGGGAGAATTTACGCCTTAACGTTTCGACCCGCAGGGTCTTGATCACAAAGCTAACAACTCAAACGTAACAGGATGTTTTATACACGGAACGCTTCGGAGAGCTTGCTATTTTATTTGCGTATTCTTTTGTTATTAATAAGCTTGTGGCTTTTGCTAAACATATAAAGCCTTCTCTATGGTTAATGTTGTTATTAGTGTTGATATAAGCTGCCTCAATTGTCTTCCTTAGTTTCTTGGATGATCCTTTGTTTAATATGGTTGCGTTGTTCCAGTCTGGAAGGTGACCATGTTTATCCACATGCATTCCTATGGAGTTAGATGTCCTATGGGCTTTTACGTCATTTTTATGTTCATTTATCCTTTTATTAAGTCCGCGACCAGATTCACCAAAATATGAAGAGGGACAGCTTTTACACGGGATTTTATAAACAACGCTGTTTTCGTTAGTGGAATTATTGTCGCTACGTGTTATCAAATGTCCTACTTTGCTACCTGACGTCCTGGCTATTTTGATGCCCGCTTTTAGGAGAAAAGTGTCTAGGTATGAATTGACATTAGAGTTTGGTACTGTGATATATCTGGTTTCATTCTTATTTTTATTTTTATCTTTACTTTTGTTAATTATTTCTTTGGCTTTCTTTTTTAATCTACATAAGAGACCTTTTGGATATTTGAGTTTTATGAAAGTCTCAGTAATATGTTGTAATTCATTATCTAGAAATTCTTTATTGCATATCCGAAACGCTCTGAGGAAGAAACCTATTATAATACCTGTTTTGGTTCTGTCATCATGTCCTGAGTAGAAGTGAATATAGTCTTCTTTATTGGTGGGTTTTCGGTATACTGAGAATTTCACATTTTTATCTATTCTATGGATAATTGTGTCTAAGAAAGGTAGTTTTCCGTTATTTTCATTTTCTGCAGTAAATTGTATATTTTCATTTACACTGTTTAATCTCCTGAGTTTGTTGTTAATGTCTATATCTTTAGGTATAATTACGAGTATATCATCAACATACCTAAACCATTTACTATTCCTACCCATTATAGTCATGTATTCTTCTGTTTCGAGTATTTCCATGTATAAATTTGCTAATACTGCAGAAAGGGGACTACCCATGGCGAGGCCAGAATGTTGTCTGTATTCGATATTATTAAAAGTGAAAGCGCCAAATCCTACACAAAGGGAGATTAATTCGAGGTAATCTTTTTTTTTCTTCAAATTATTTACTACTCGTTCAACAGCATTTAGAGCGCCTTTTATTGATACTCGAGTATATAAAGAGGTGACATCGTAGCTGGCTAGTTTCTTGTTATTGAAATCTAAAACTTTTAATCTATTAATTAGATCCGAAGAATTTCGTAGATGTGCATCACTAATAGTTCCTAAAGTATTGGATAATGGTTTAGCTAAACATTTGGCTAACTTATGAGGTGCACTATTGATTCCTGAAGTAATGGGGCGCATAGGAATTCCTGTTTTGTGGATCTTAGGCAAGCCGTGCATTCTTGGTGGTATAGGTGCTTCTTCAAGTAGGTTTAATAATTTTTTCCCTTTCACTGATTTCTTTAATATTTTTCTCGCTTTTGTTGTGAATTTTTCGCCTTCAATATTTGCGTATCCATTATGTTTTTTCTCGTAAGTTTCACTGTCATCGAGTAAATTTAACATTTTATTATTGTAGTCTTGTTGGTTCATTACTATTATGCCTCCTCCTTTATCTGCACTTGTGATTATAATATTTTTGTCTTTATTTAGGCAGATTAAAGCATTGAGAAATCTTTTTGGGATAACACATTTGTTCTTGTTTGCCAAGGCTTGATAGCATGTGGTAATACCTTGAATAAAACCTTTGTCTACATCATCCATTTTCCATATATAATTTTTTTTATATATTCATTAAATTTCTTTTTGTGAATTCCGACATCGAATTTCATACCTAACGATAGTGCTTGAGTTTCTGTATCTGAGAGTTGTCTGTCTGAAAGGTTCGTTACTAATTCTGGATTACCTGCATTGTTCCAATCACTATTTTCACATAACTGTTTTAATTTTCGTTCTAATTTCTTACTGTGTTCTTCTCTTTGTTTATGAAGTCTATTCGAAAGCCATCTCGGTATCGGTATCTCACATGTTTCACTACGTAATGTACTTACTTGGTCTTGTAGACTCTCTATTGCTTCTTCTAAGTAAGCTCTGGCCGCATTTCCAAACGGGTGTTTTGTGTTTCTTAGTTGTTCCGGTGCTGATTTGGGGAGAACTTGCTCTTCTAGGCAATCTTTGAGAAATTGTCCGCGTAATGTATAACTTTCCATTTGTCGTCTTCTGTTGTATTCTCTCCATATTTCCTCTCTTCCATCACTTTTCGACATGTTGACTATATTATGACAAATAAGATTGAAAGTGAAAGAAGTTGATGAGGAGATATGGGAGAATTTACGCCTTAACGTTTCGACCCGCAGGGTCTTGATCACAAAGCTAACAACTCAAACGTAACAGGATGTTTTATACACGGAACGCTTCGGAGAGCTTGCTATTTTATTTGCGTATTCTTTTGTTATTAATAAGCTTGTGGCTTTTGCTAAACATATAAAGCCTTCTCTATGGTTAATGTTGTTATTAGTGTTGATATAAGCTGCCTCAATTGTCTTCCTTAGTTTCTTGGATGATCCTTTGTTTAATATGGTTGCGTTGTTCCAGTCTGGAAGGTGACCATGTTTATCCACATGCATTCCTATGGAGTTAGATGTCCTATGGGCTTTTACGTCATTTTTATGTTCATTTTTATTTTCATCTAACTCCATGCATTACTATGGAGTTAGATGTCCTATGGGCTTATACGTCATTTTTATGTTCATTTTTATGTTCATCTAACTCCATAGTAATGCATGTGGATATACATGGACCCCTTCCAGACTTTCAATCTTATTTGTCATAATATAGTCAATATATATATATATATATATATATATATATATATATATATATATATATATTAGTGAATTTAGGGAGCAGGTTCTCTTCAATGCATTTCTTACTAAATAACACAACAAACTGGGCGTTAGTTATCTTCTTATTGGGACTTTTAGAAGAATAGAAAGTCTCAATATGAAGATAACTAACGCCCAGTTTGCTGTGTTATCTAATGAGAAATGCATTTATATATATATATATATTTATTTATATATATATATATATATATATATTTATATATGTATGTATATATATATATATATATATATATATATATATATATATATATCAACAATACACTTTAAATCTGAGCTATGAACATCAAGGGACTTGAGGAGTTCAACATGCAGATATTGAAACTTGGTAACACGTGACAAGTGTTAGTGACTTAACCAATTGCATCATCAAGGGAGTTGATGGCGCAATCAGTTAAGTCACTAACACTTGTCACGTGTTAGCACAGGTTTGAGTCCATGGCCGTACCACGTTTCAATTTCTGCATGTTGGCCTCCTTGAATCTCTCGATGTTGATGGCTTGTAATTAAAATGTATTGATGTTGATGAAAATATATATTTTTTCACTGTGACCCATTCAGTATTATATACATATATATATATATATATATATATATACTGTATATATATATATATATATATATATATATATACATATATATATTTATATATACATACATATATATATATATATATATATATATATATATATATATAATTTATTGTCTACTATCAATTACTTACTCTACTTCTACAATGTACAGTTCATGAACAGAGTATGGATCATCAGTATTCATACATAGTTTGGATATATTTACAAGTATAGAACAGATATAAAAATATATTGGTCGTATGACGACTTACAGATAGCAATGTCGTACGCGGGTGTGCTTTCATGCTCGGTCGAAATTATCACGATGAGGTCCGACACAATATGAGGTCTCATGGGAGTTTTCTGATGAGGTCGGATCTGACGTGCTATAGCTAATACATGCGTGTGCGCGTGTGAACGCTGGGCATCTAAGGGATTGAATATTTCCTTCAATTATCTTGCAACATATACAGGTATATATATATATATATATATATATATATATATATATATATATATATATATATATATATATATATTACAAAGGATTACAAAGGCGGAGCATGCCGACAGGAGATCTTTTGTTCCATATCTAGGTCGGATGCGAAAAAAATCATAATAACAATAAAGTAATAAATAAAAACTATAATAATGTAAATAACAAATGAAATACATAAATAAATGGATAGGTGTAGTTAGATAATAAACAAACAGGTAAATAGTAAATAATTATAAATTGACATGTAACTAATAATGAATGAAAATCAAACAGACAAATGATAACAAAACAAAAACAAATAATATAAAATAAATTATAATCATTACAGCATCTTGCTTAGGTGTTTATCTAAATGATTCTTAAAGCTTCGAGCTGAACTACATTGCACTACCTGTGCAGGAAGTTTATTCCATTCATTAACTACACGGTTGGCAAAGTTGTTTCTACCTACTTCCAAATTGAATCTATTTCCGGACAGTTTGAGACCATTGTTTCTTGTCTGAATCTCATTCAATGTGAAAATTTTGTCACTTTTGATGTTATCAATTCCCTTTAAAATCTTAAAGACCTGTATCAAGTCACCTCTGAGTCTACGCTTTTTTAGGGAAAACAGATTCATATGTTTTAGTCGATTTTCGTATGATTTATTTTTTATATTTGGAATCAGTTTTTTTGCTCGCCGTTGTACTTTTTCCAATCTGTCAATGTCTTTAATGAGATTCGGTGACCATACGGAAACACCATATTCCAAATGTGGACGAACTAACGATTTATATAGCTTGTTAATGAGTGATGTACTTTTGAAATCAAAAGATCGAGCAATCAGTCCTAGAATCTTATTTGCTTTCTCAGAGGCTGAAATACACTGCTTGGATGATTTGAGATCGTTACTGATAATTACGCCGAGATCTTTTTCACTATCCACTTTTGTTAACGAATTTCCAAATAACTTGTAATCGTACTTACTGTTATTGTTACCTATGTGCATTACCTTGCATTTACTTGTGTTAAATTTCATTAGCCACTTTTCAGACCATTGCTGTAATTTATCTAAATCTTCTTGAATATCTTATTGGTTTAAGTGATCATTTGCCACTCCGCACAGTTTTGTATCATCAGCAAATTTGGAAACAGTAGATTTTAGTCCATGGTCTATATCATTTATATATACTATGAATAGAAGTGGCCCAAGAACGGAACCCTGACGAACTCCACTTGTAAAAATTTTCCATCTAGAAGTTTTTCCATTTAAAACAACTCTCTGTTTTCGACCATTCAACCAATTACTAGTCCAACCTAATAGGCTACCACTAATTCCGTGTAAAGCTAATTTAGTAAGTAGTCTTTCGTGTGGGACGGTATCAAAAGCTTTTGCAAAGTCTAGATATATTAAATCTATATTGTTTCTTTTGTCATAATTCGAGATAACTGTGTTGTAGAATTCAAGCAAATTAGTCACGCAAGAACGTTTCCGCCTGAAACCATGCTGGCTATCATTTATCAAACGGTTACTTTCTAAATGATGTTCGATAGAATCTTTGATAATAGTTTCCATTATTTTTCCTACGATTGAAGTCAAACTTATAGGCCTATAGTTATTTGGCTTCTTTTTGTCACCTTTTTTGAATATGGGAGTAACGTTAGCTAGCTTCCATTCTCTTGGGACATCTCCGGATATGATGGATTTCTTGAAAATAATTTCTAATGGAACAACAATCTCATTTTTCATTTCCTTTCAGATTCTTGGATGCCAACCGTCAGGCCCTGGTGTTTTATTAACTTTGAGTTTATCTATACACCTTTTAATTTTGTCTTTTGTTATATTTACCGTAGTAAGTTTACCCTAGACTTTTCACAGGTTTCAGTTTGGAGTTCATTTTGAGGTGTTTCGTTTACGAATACCGAGCTAAAATAATTGTTTAAGATATTACATATTCCTTCATTTGAATATTCAAATTGACCGTCAGCAGATAAAAGTGGACCAATGTGATTCCTAACAACCTTTTTATCTCTAATGTAACTATAGAATTTTTTGGGATTCTCTTTGGATTTATCAGCGATGTTCATTTCGTATTGTCGTTTTCTTTTTCTAATTGTCTTTTTTAAATCTCTCTGTATTGATACATAACTTTCATAGTGATTAGATGCACCCGAGCACTTATATTTCTTATAAGCCTGTCTCTTTTTAGCAATACTTTTTTCAGTTTCTTTGTCGAGCCACTTTGGGCTAGCCTGATTTGGGGGACGTCTATCCTTAAAAGGAATGTTAGTATGAATCATCTTAGTGAGCGTATTTTGAAATATTTCCCACATCTGATCTACAGGTCTTTCGTTTAATTTTGCCTCCCAATCTGTAAGCTGAAGCTCCTGACGTAGTCCTATGAACTGAGCTTTACTGAAATCGGGTATTTTAGAAACACAAGTATCTATTCTAAGATTGTTTAGGAGTTTGAATCTAACTAAGTTGTGATCGCTATTTGCAACAGTTTCACCGACTTCTACATCAGTTATCATTCTTTCGCGGCTAGTGATCAATAGATCGAGTAAGTTTCCATATCTTGTGGGCTCTTTTACATGCTGAATTAAGTAATTGTCACCAAGAAAATCAATCAAGCGACTACCTATATGGCCATGTTCAAGGGTCACCCAATCAATGTCAGTAAAATTGAAATCACCCATTATCAATAAATCCCGGTTGCAGAAACTAGACAGTTCTTGAAATAACAGTTTGTCGTCTGCTAATGATAATTTCTTTGGCCTATATATTACACCTACATTAATTTTTTGTCCATTTGTTTGGATTAACTCAACCCACAAACTATCATATGCATCCTGTTTCACTTTCTCTAAAACACAAGCATGAACATTGTTTTTAACGTACAATAGAATACCCCAACCTTTCTTGTGGTTTCTATCCTGATGAAAGTGTTTAAATCCCGCAATATTAAATTCAGCTTTGAACTCTGTACCATTCAACCATGTCTCAGTTATTCATATCATATAGAGATTATTATTTGGTCCTTCATTGACATTCAATGCCTCATTAACATTTCTCCCATCAAGATTAACATTTCCCCCATCTGGTCGATCACGGTCATCCGATCTCTTTTGTACATTTTGTCCCCCTATGTCACCGTGATTTACGCCGGCCTCCCGTCGTTCCTTGACATTATGTCCGGCATCCCTTCCTAGAATTATATTTTGTCCTCCAGTGACATTATATCCTACCGTGATATTTTTTTCCTCCACTATAATTACATCCCATCGTGATCTTTTGTCTTCCACTGTCATTACATCCCATCATAATATTTTGGCCTTCATTGACATTCTGTCCGGTATCCCTTCCTAAAATTATATGTTGTCCTCCACTGACATTATATCCTACCGTGATATTTTCTCCTCCATTATCATTACATCATATCGTGATATTTTGTCCTCCACTATCATTACTTCCCATCGTGATCTTTTGTCCTCCACTGTCATTACATCCCATCGCGACATTTTGTCCTTTGACATTACATCCTAATGTAACATTTCGTCCTCTAGCGACATTATATCCTAGAATTATATTTTGTCCTATACTGGCACATTGTTCTACATTAATGCTATACTCTACACTGTTTTCCCAAGTACATTCTATTTCCCCTTCCCTTTGGGCTTCTACCCTAAAAAAGGAGCTACTTCATTACAAACTCCCACAATGAGGTTTGTAAGAACATCTTTGCATCTGCGGGTAAGGTGGATCCCATCAGAAGCGTAAATGTCATGGCGCCTAGAAAAGAGATACCAAGGATCAAGAAAGTGATATCCCAATTGTGTGCACAACTGCGATATCCAATCATTGATCCCTATGGCTCTACTGATCCAACACGAGCCTGCGTAGATCCTCGGGAGGATCCCACAGACTACGTGACGGCTCCCACGTTCCTTCATCTCCTGAAGGAGGGCCTTGTCATTCCGAACAAGCTCCTCTGATCTCACCCTACCTACATCGTTACTTCCCGTATGAACAATCGTAACCGTGTTCTTCCGTCCTTGCTCCCTGATGGACTGGGTACAATCGGCGATCCCACGGCCCGGTTGAAATACAAGCTTGCAACGTCGCTTAGTCTTCCGCTGGAGGATGTCGTCATAGCCTCGCACCATGGAGTCCCCCACCACCAAGAACTCCTGGTTTTCAGCCACTTCATCCTCCAGTCGAGGAAAACGATTGGCTAGAGCCAGCGGTTGCTCCACAGGGCACACGTCTACCGAACACGGGCTCGACAAACGGGACCCCATGGAGCGCCACTCGCTCACGGCAGTGACAGTAGGGGAAGAAGTGGAATGCTCTTTGGGTTGTGGGGAGGGTTCACTCTTCTCACGGAGCGCACTCCTGAGAAGACGAATTTCCTCCTCACACATCCTGAGACGAACCTCTAGGTTCACGCAACCTTCACAAGCCATTTCGTTCCTCCCTTAGCAATAAAAACGGCAAAGAGAAAATACAAATAAACAACAACAAAAACAAAGTGGTCTCTAATAAACTAAATACACGAAGCTTACTCTGCTTACCTTGTACTATTTCTCCTACCTTTGGAGTACAGTAACAGAAAACTGTTTTGAATTTAAATAGAACACTACGCTTTATCTTATATCTGTAACTGTATAGCGCTATACGTATATAAGTACAAAAACACAACACAATTGCTTAACACTATTCGGAGATATAAATTTCACAGGTATTCACCAGCTGGTGTCTGAGCAGAAAAACGAGGTCTCTAGCTGAAGTCACGAGCAGACTGAGCTGAGGTCACGAGCAGACTGAGCAGACTGAGCTGAGGTCACGAGCTATCAAGAGAGATCTCTTGATAGCGCATTGGTTTGAGTCACTGTAACTTTGTTACGGGTTAGCTGGGTTCGAATCCTCGGCTCGTCCACGTTTCAATTTCCAACGAATGCCCCCATCGAGCGATTCTTCAGTCTCGACTGCGATGGCATGGACTTAAAAGTGATTTGTGGTTGAAAAAAGATATTAATTGATCACTGGGAACCATTCAGTGTAAATGTGTGTATATATATATATATATATATATATATATATATATATATATATATATATTTATATATATATATATATATAAATATATATATATATATATATATATATATATAAACTGTTATGAATGAGTTTATCTTTTTGTTTTGTGGTTTCGTTCGAGGGCGGCTTCATCTGCGCTTCGAACAGGGTTCGTTTGTGACGGAGAGGCGACGCAGTTTTGAGTGTTGGTTGGAGAGTAGAAGGAGACGGACATATTAGTGTTGTCTTGGTAAGGCCGGAATACCCCCCTTTACAATTAGGTTTGAACTATTAAATTTACCATAGGAAATATATACATTTATATTAAGAATTATTCCAGTGCCATTTATACATCTATCTATTTAAATATTCAAGAGTTGAATTGATATAATATAATAGAAAATATTACATTTTTCATTTTTACCTTAGTATTTTATGGACTATTGTGAAAAGTTATAAACGTACGTGATGAATCATAACAATATATATGTGTGTGTGTGTGTGTGTGTATATATATTTGTATGTATGTATTTATATGTCTATAACAATAGAGGAGGCTACAAGACACCATTAGGCATACACTATGCATTTCCATATCCCTTACCACTTTTCATCTCTGTCCATAGAATTATCTATTATTTTCTTAAACAGTCCATTGTTTCAGCAGTCGCTACATTGTTAGTAGGTCTATTCAATTGTTAACCACGTTGATGTTACGTAGAAAAATATTTTTTAATTTTATTTTGAATTATTAACTCCACGTAATGACGAATCGATTCTGTTCAGACTAATATCTTTTGATTTGATTTTTATGAGTACTAAATTTCTTTCACTAGTCACAATAAAAACTTTAGAAAATAAAAGCGGCTTGATGGGCTTTACTGAGATTATTTTGACCCGTTTTTGAACAGGAACGCCCAGCCTTTGTCATAATAAAATCACTGGACGTCATCCCCAAAAAATCCATATATCAAAATGAACGTATGAAAAGTGTGTAAATAGCTTTTACAGATATTGTAATTGCATTTGCAGATTTAATAGTGCTCCTTTTATGTCACAGTTTTGTTCATTTGCATCTGTGTATACGATGGAAAGGGCTTAGTGGAGTGTTAAATTACGGTCCATTTGTTTTACGCTTATTGATTTGGCCCTTGTCCGCTCTGTTTTGAAATATCTTTGTTGGGTACAGGATACCTTTATTCACTCACTTACTCCGCTGGATCTTGAACCTCAGGTAGATTCTGGTCCGCTAACAGTAATCCTCTCCATACCCTTCGGTCCTGTGCTGCTTCCATCCAGGTTGCTTTATTTATTCCCCTTCTGTCCATCTCCACATCCACACCGTCCATCCATCTCATTCGAGGTCTCTATTTGGGTTTTCTTCCAGGCATTCTACCCATCATAATTCGTTTTGGAATTCTATAGTCCTCCATACGCGCCACATGCCCAGCCCATCTCAATTTTGTTCTATTTATAACATCTATTATTTTCTCTTTTTTAGTTATTTCTCTCAGCTCATTATTGTATCGTCTTTTCCACCTATTCTCATTTTCATAAAAAAACTGGTCCAGTAATTCGCCTCAATATTGTATTCTCAAACACCAGTAGTCCTCGTTCCATTTGTTTTGTAAGCTCCATGTCTCACTGGCATATAAAACTATAGGTTGTAGAGTTGTACTGTAGATTTTCAATCTTGTATTTCTTGATATACTTGTCTTTAATATTGGTATAAGGCATCTGTTTGCTGAAGCGATTCTTATCTATTTGTCTTCATCTCGTTTCTATTTGTTAATGTTGCACCTAGATATCTGAAACTCTCTACCTCTTATATTCTCTCGTCTTCGAAAACCACATCCTCTACGTTCCTCTCCCCTCTGCTCATACACATTAGTTTGGTTTTATCAAAACTTATATGCAGCCCAACTCTCATTGCTCTCTCTCTTAGTGGGGTAATTAGATATTTCAAATCATCTCTACTCTCGGCAATTAGGTCCACATCATCAGCGTATGTTAGATTATTGACCTTAATGTTTTCCAGTTCACATCCACCCTCTCTATCTATAATTTTCTTAGTTATTTTCTCCAGCACCAAATTAAACAGCATACAAGATAATACATATCCTTGCCTCTAGCCATCCTCTATTTCGAAACGATCCGTGTTCCATGAACCCTTACTACTGATTTTGTGTTTGTAAGAGAGACTTTTATCAAACGTATTATCTTGTCTGGTAGTCCAAATTCCTTTAGTATGCTCCATATACTCTGTATATAATGTCGTGCGTCTGCTTGAAATCAATAAACAAATGGTATTGTATCTTATTATACTCCCATGCTTTCTCCATTACTTTTTTTTTGTGAAAATATGGGCAATTGTTGACTTTCCACTCATAAATCCACACTGATAATCTATTACAAACTGCGTATACCTTCAATTTGCTATAAAGTACTCTAGCAAGGATTTTATATTCAGTCTGTTACAGTGTGATTCCCCTGTAATTTATACATTCGTTTTTATTTATTTTTCTATGTATCTGTATTGTCACTCCTTCATTCCATGATGATGGTATTCTTTCCTTTCTCAATATGAGCTGTATTAATTCAGTTAATTTCCTTTCTAAAACTTCTCCACCTAATTCTAAGAATTCTACTGGGATATTATCTCTTCTTGGAGCTTTATTACTATTTAAACCTCTGATGCATTTTCTTATTTCTTCCACCGATGGTTCCTCCAGGTATTCCTCTGGTCCTTATATATCTATCTAAGAATTCCCTAAAATATCCTTCCCATCGTTCCATTACTCCTTTCTCATTAATCAAAATCTCACCTTTTTTTTATATCTTTTATCATCTTCTTGGTTGATATCCCTTCCTAAGTTTCCTTACTCCTTGATATTGTTCCCTAACCTTGCCTTTTTAGTAATCTGATCTATTTTATCTAACGCTTTGTTTATCTGTTGCCTTTTTTTTCTTCTGATTACTTTACTAGCTTTTCTTGTCTTCTACAATATTCTTGCTAGTTCCCCATCAGTCGTATTTACCAACAATTAGGCTTTTGCTAGTTTTCTTTCTTCAACATTCATTTTCAACGTTGATCTTGTCCTCCTCCACTGTCTCTTATATTGCAGAAAATCTATTTTGTATATTCACTTGATATTCAGTTGATTTTTATTCCGTCTTCAATTGTTCAACATTATAAAGCTTTTTCTTTTCTGCTCTAAGGTTCTTATTAATCTTTAATTTGGTTCTAAGTTTGGTTATGACAAGAAAGTGGTCGCTATCACTCTCAGCTCCTCTGATGGCCCTTGCGTCCTGCAATACACTTCTAAATTTCTTATTTACTAAAAGGATTACAAAGGCAAAGCATGCCGACAGGAGACCTTTTGATCCATATCTAGGTCGGATGCAAAAAAAAAAAAAAAATCATACTAATAATAGATTAAAACTATAACAATGTAAATAACAATTAAAATACATAAATAAATGCATTGGTATAGTTGAATAACAAACAAACAGGTAAATAGTAAATGATAATAAATTGACATATAACTAATAATAAATGAAAATCAGACAGACAAATTATAACAAAACAAAAACAAATAATATAACATAAATTATAATAATTACAGCATCTTACTTAGGTATTTATCTAAATGATTCTTAAAGCTTCGAACTGAACTACATTGCACTACCTGTGCAGGAAGTTTATTCCATTCATTAACTACACGGTTGGCAAAGTTGTTTCTACCTACTTCCAAATTGAATCTATTTCCGGACAGTTTGAGACCATTGTTTCTTGTCTGATTCTCATTCAATGTGAAAATTTTGTCACTTTTGATGTTGTCAATTCCCTTTAAAATCTTAAAGACCTGTATCAAGTCACCTCTGAGTCTACGCTTTTTTAGGGAAAACAGATTCATGTGCTTAAGTCGATTTTCGTATGATTTATTTTTGATATTTGGAATCAGTTTTGTGGCTCGCCGTTGTACTTTTTCCAGTCTGTCAATGTCTTTAATGAGATTCGGTGACCATACGGAAACAGCATATTCCAAATGTGGACGAACTAACGATTTATATAGCTTGTTAATGAGTGATGGACTTTTGAAATCAAAAGATCGCGCAATCAATCCCAGAATCTAATTTGCTTTCACAGAGGCTGAAATACACTGCTTGGATGATTTGAGGTCGTTACTGATAATTACGCCGAGATCTTTTTCACTATCCACTTTTGTTAACGAATTTCCAAATAACTTGTAATCGTACTTGCTGTTATTTTTACCTATGTGCATTACCTTGCATTTACTTATGTTAAATTTCATTAGCCACTTTTCAGACCATTGCTGTAATTTATCTAAATCTTCTTGAATATCTAATTGGTTTGAGTGATCATTTGCCACTCCGCACAGTTTTGTATCATCAGCAAATTTGGAAACAGTAGATTTTAGTCCATGGTCTATATCATTTATATATACTATGAATAGAAGTGGCCCAAGAACGGAACCCTGAGGAACTCCACTTGCAACACTTTTCCATCCAGAAGTTTTTCCATTTAAAACAACTCTCTGTTTTCGACCTTTCAACCAATTACTAGTCCAACCTAATAGGCTACCACTTATTCCATGCAAAGCTAATTTAGTAAGTAGTCTTTCGTGTGGGACGGTATCAAAAGCTTTTGCAAAGTCTAGATATATTAAATCTATATTGTTTCTTATGTCAAAATTCGAAACAACTGTGTTGTAGAATTCGAGTAAGTTAGTCACGCAAGAACGTTTCCGTCTGAAACCATGTTGGCTATCATTTATCAAACGGTTACTTTCTAAATGATATTCGATAGCATCTCTGATGATAGTTTCCATTATTTTTCCTACGATCGAAGTCAAACTAATAGGCCTATAGTTATTTGGTTTCTTTTTGTCACCTTTTTTGAATATGGGAGTAACGTTAGCTAGCTTCCATTCTCTTGGGACATCTCCGGATATGATGGATTTCTTGAAAATAATTTCTAATGGAACAACAATCTCATTTTTCATTTCCTTTAAGATTCTTGGATGCCAACCGTCAGGCCCTGGTGTTTTATTAACTTTGAGTTTGTCTATACACCTTTTAATTGTTTCTTTTGTTATATTTACCGTAGTGAGTAAGTTTACCCCAGACTTTTCACAGGTTTCAGTTTGGAATTCACTTTGAGGTGTTTCGTTTACGAATACCGAGCTAAAATAATTGTTTAAGAGATTACACATTCCTTCATTTGAATATTCAAGTTGACCGTCAGCAGATAATAGTGGACTAATGTGATTCCTAACAACCTTTTTATCTCTAATGTAACTATAGAATTCTTTGGGATTCTCTTTGGATTTCTCAGCGATGTTCATTTCGTATTGTCGTTTTCTTTTTCTTATTGTCTTTTTTAAATCTCTCTGTATTGATACATAACTTTCATAGTCATTAGATGCACCCGAGCACTTATATTTCTTATAAGCCTGTCTCTTTTTAGCAATACTTTTTTCAGTTTCTTTGTCGAGCCACTTTGGGCGAGCCTGATTTGGGGGACGTCTGTCCTTAAAAGGAATGTAAGTATGAATCATCTTAGTGAGCGTATTTTGAAATATTTCCCACATCTGATCTACAGGCCTTTCGTTTAATTTTTCCTCCCAATCTGTAAGCTGAAGCTCCTGACGTAGTTCTATGAACTGAGCTTTACTGAAATCGGGTATTTTAGAAACACAAGTATCTATTCTAAAATTGTTTAGGAGTTTGAATCTGACTAAGTTGTGATCGCTATTTGCAACAGATTCACCGACTTCTACATCAGTTGCCATGCTTTCGCGGCTAGTGATCAATAAATCGAGTAAGTTTCCATATCTTGTGGGCTCTTTTACATGCTGAATTAAGTAATTGTCACCAAGAAAATCAATCAAGCGACTACCTATATGGCCATGTTCAAGGGTCATCCAATCAATGTCAGTAAAATTGAAATCACCCATTATCAATAAATCCCGGTTGCAGAAACTAGACAGTTCTTGAAATAACAGTTTGTCGTCTGCTAATGATAATGTCTTTGGCCTATATATTACACCTATATTCATTTTTTGTCCATTTGTTTGGGTTAACTCAACCCACAAACTGTCATATGCATCCTGTTTCACTTTCTCTAAAACACAAGCATGAACATTGTTTTTAACGTACAATATAACACCCCCACCTTTCTTGTGGTTTCTATCCTGATGAAAGTGTTTAAATCCCGCAATATTAAATTCAGCTTTGAACTCTGTACCATTTAACCATGTCTCAGTTATTCCTATCATATCGAGATTTTCGCTTTTGACATACGCCTGTATTTCTTGAAGTTTGTTCCTAATACTACGAGCATTAAAGTACATAGTTTTAAGAAACTCCTGATTATTTCTTTTTGACACATTTTGAGTTTCAATATCATGTCTTATATTATCATTTTGTTTTTTATTTATGCCTTGCTCTATATTATTATTATTTGGTCCTTCATTGACATTCAATGCCTCATTAACATTTCTCCTATCAAAATTAACATTTCCCACATCACGGACATCTGGTCGATTACGGTCATCCGATCTATTTTGTACATTTTGCCCCCGTACGTCACCGTGATTCACGCCGGCCTCCCGTCGTTCAGTGACATTATGTCCGGCATCCCTTTCTAAAATTATATTTTGTCCTCCAGTGACATTATATCCTACCGTGATATTTTTTCCTCCACTATAATTACATCCCATCGTGATCTTTTGTCTTCCACTGTCATTACATCCTATCTTGATATTTTGGCCTTCATTGACATTCTGTCCGGTATCTCTTCCTAAGATTATATTTTGTTCTTCACTGACATTATATCCTACCGTGATATTTTCTCCTCCATTATCATTACATCCTATCGTGATATTTTGTTCTCCACTATCATTATTTCCCATCGTGATCTTTTGTCCTCCACTGTCATTACATCCCATTGTGACATTGTGTCCTAAGACATTACATCCTAATGTGTCATTTCGTCCTCTAGCTATATTACATCCTATCATGATATTTTGGCCTTCATTGACATTCTGTCCGGTATCCCTTCCTAAAATTACATTTTGGCCTTCAATGACATTATATCCTACCGTGATATTTTCTCCTCCATTATCATTACATCCTATCGTGATATTTTGTTCTCCTTTATCATTACTTCCCATCGTGATCTTTTGTCCTCCACTGTCATTATATCCCATTGCGACATTTTGTCCTATGACATTATATCCTAATGTGACATTTCGTCCTCTAGCGACATTATATCCTAAAATTATATTTTGTCCTATACTGGTACATTGTTCTACATTAATGCTATACTCTACACTGTTTTCCCAAGTAAATTCTATTTCCCAAGTACATTCTATTTCCCCTTCCCTTTGGCCTTCCCTTCCCTCTGGTTCTTTATCCCTCCATCCAGCGATACCCATGTAGCTTTGTGTATGTCTTTATGCTGGAATATTGTGCCACCAATTACTAGATTATTTTGGTTTGTATATGATGCCAACCTGATTCTATTTTCGTTACTTTTCTGGTGTAAACTTTCTTTACCTATTGATGGTGCGAAAGCTTCAGTTTCCTTTCCAACTTTGGAATTCATATCTCCAAGGATGATGGCAATATCATGTTTTGGTATTTCATCCGTTACTTTTTGTAGTTTTTCGTGGAAGCCGTTCTTATGTTGTTCATCGCTTTCATTTGTCGGTGCATATGTCACAATCATACTCAAATTAAACTATCTACATTGGAATCTAACTTTAACCCTTAACAGGTAAAGGTCTTTCAACTAATATTCTTTCATTTACATGCTTAAAAGTGACTATACATATATTTTAATGAAAATTACAAAAAAGATTATGAAAAATAAGATATTGCTGAATTCAGAGGGTGCTTGACTGAAAACATGAAACATGAAGTGGTTGGTCATCATAATTTTGTAGAGACCAATGTCCCAACTATTTTTAAGGAAAAGCAGAGCTACAACAAATGAATAATAAATGTGTTTCATAAACCATGAAATCCAAAGAAAAAAAACGAGGTAATTATTTTGACTTTGACCAATTTTACGCAAAAATTATGGACTGGTTTTAATGAAATTTTCAGGGAAGGTTGATACTAGGTCCAGCAAACAATCTATAAGTTTTTAATGGTATCTAAAATTATTATTTATAAGTTTTTATGGCTCTAAGCACTCCTACCCTGACTCAGCAAAACCCCATCCTTCGTTGACGGAAGTTTGTGGTCTCAGAGGGTTTTGAGTTTTCTTGAGAGGACATGAGTCGAGCAATTCATACATAATGCTAGTGATAATGAAGAACATATTTTATTGGATATACTGAAAGTGGAATTTGTGATACTGAAAAATCTAATTGCAGTCATCGCAGATGGGGATTGAATGGTCCTGACACACTGGTCTTTTGCAGTGTAGGCAGTACTTCTTGGTCTTCCTGTCAGACTTCCGGTCACACAAGGCACATCGCTTTCTCACAGAAGAGGTACCGCTTGCTGATGGGGCATGTTCAGTTGTATGTGTGGAAATAGAGTGGATGGGGTGTCCTAAAATGTGGCGAGATGTCACATTTTATGATGATATGAGAATAGTGTGAGAAGAAACATATTATTAACAGAACAGAAAATATTAAACATTTATATGTGATACAAAATATGTGATACAAATTAAATTTGAACAAAAAGAGGGGAAGGATGGAATAAATTACAGCTGTATGTGTAGGAATAGAGTGACTGAGGTGTCCTAAAATGTGGCGAGATTTCACATTTTATGATAATATGAGAATTGTGAAAATATTAAGCATTTATATGTGATACAAAATATGTGATACAAATTAAATTTGAACAAAAGAGGGGAAGGATAAATTAATCAAATAAAATGTGGCGGAATGTCATGTTTTATGATAATATGAGTATAACGTGACCATGATATGAAAAGAAATTAAACATTGTGATAAAAGTTAATGTGATCAAAAGAGGGAAAATGGAATAAATCAAATAAATAAATTGAATGAATTAAATCAAACACGGATGCATGTGTGGGAATAGAGTGGCTGAGGTGTCCTAAAATGTGGCGAGATGTCACATCTTATGATGATATGAGAATAGTGTGAGAAGAAACATATTATTAACAGAACAGAAAATATCAAACATTTATATGTGATACAAAATATGTGATACAAATTAAATTTGAACAAAAAGAGGGGAAGGATGGAATAAATTACAGCTGTATGTGTGGGAATAGAGTGACTGAGGTGTCCTAAAATGTGGCGAGATGTCACATTTTATGATATGAGAATAGTGTGATCTTGTTATGAGAAGAAACATATTAACAGAACAGAAGATATTAAGCATTTATATGTGATACAAAATATGTGATACAAATTAAATTTGAACAAAAGAGGGGAAGGATAAATCAATCAAATAAAATGTGGCGGAATGTCATGTTTTGTGATAATATGAGTATAGTGTGACCATGATATGAAAAGAAACTCACATTACCAGGACAGAAATTAAACATAGTGATAAAAATTAATGTGATCAAAAGAGGGAAAATGGAATAAATTAAATAAATAAATTAAGTAAATTAGATAAATAGATTAAATAAATTAAATCAAACTCGGATGTATGTTTTTCTGTTGATAAAAAAGAAGAGATTATTATTTACCCATAAGTATAAATGATAAAACATTTATGACATGAACAAACCTCAGGTAAAGTGGGGTCTGACAAACCCCACGCTACTCACACCTCAGGTAAAGTGGGGTCTGACAGACCCCACGCTACTTACACCTCAGGTAAAGTGGGGTCAGACGGGCTCAAAAGCTCTATAAAGCTTATATAGAGCAAGATTCAGGAATGACCCTATCACCCCATTAAACTACTCCACTGATCAAGAAAGTATATGGGAGTAAATATCTATATGTAATATATTAGTATATTAAAAGTAAAAAACAAAAAAGTATGGGGTCTGTCTGACCCCACTTTACCTAAGAAGGGTTAAGTAGTCTTTCATTGATTGGCTGAAACTTTAATAAGGATTTCCTCGCTTTATCGCTCATACATATTCCCGCTCCCTTGTTGTGCCTTTCATCCTCCCTTCCACGATATACGATTGAGTATTTACCCATAGCACACTCTCCATTCTCTGTCTATCTTACTTACTGCAAAGCCAATATATCCAGGTTGTACTTCTGCATTTAATTAAGAACCGTCCTTACATGACATCCCTCATTGGCACGGATACCCTTACAGCATATATATATACATACATATATATATGTATATACATATATATATATATATATATATATATACTGAATATATATATGCATATATATATATATGTATATATATGTATATATATACATATATATATATACATATGTATATATATACATATATATGTATATATATAAATATATATACATATATATACATATTTATATATAAATATATATGTATATATCTGTATATATATATATAAATATATATATATATATATATATATATATATATATATATATGTATATATATATATATATGCGGAAAAAACCCACCAAGGAAAAAGATAAACTGATGACCAAGCGCTTTCGTCTATTCAGACATCCTCAGGATATACGAAAGCGCTTGGTCATCAGTTTATCTATTTCCTTGGTGGTTTTTCCGCATAATTAGAATCACGAGTTTATGTGATTTTTTCGTGCATATATATATATATATATATATATATATATATATATATATATATATGGAAATAAATTTATCTGCTGGGATTCGAACCCCCGCCAGAGCGGAATGCTTCATATAAAGCGAGGACTGTACTGCCTGTACTACAGTCCTCGCTTTATATGAAGCATTCCGCTCTGGCGGGGGTTCGAATCCCAGCAGATGAGTTTATTTCCAATTGTCAAAATGACACAAATATATATATAGTCCATGGGCCAGGAGGGTCCACCGTGCACCCCCCCCCCATAACAGTATAGAAAAATTTTTTTTTTAGTCCCTGGGACCTTATGAAACAACAATATATGATGCCCACAGCAATATTTTGGGATCATCTACCCATTAGTGGCCATTTTCAAAATGGCACCGGCGTAACTCAAAAATCACGTTTTCGCTTATAACTTTCCTTCTATGACAGATAGAGACATGGTTTCGGTGTCTTTACCTATGTTTTCGAATACCAGCAATCCAATAATGCATCTTAGAACACTATCACGTTTACCTTATTCCCAAATTTTGAAAATAATTTATTTCAAGTACAAATTTGGATTTCTTTCTTTAACCTTACAGAATCATATGGAAATCACATACAAAAAGACAAGAGAAAACATAATTTTTCCAATAATTTTCAAACAGCTAGAAACCAGTACATTCTCATTTAAGTTGAGACAATTAGAACATTTATAAAGTATTGGCAGCATCATAAAAATCATAGTGCATGAAACATGATTCTCTTGAAGCCTGGACAATTCAACAAACTTAATAACTGTCATCATCACTGTCACTTGACATGAAATATTCATCTATGTCACTTAGTTCTATCTCATCATTAGAAGTCATTTCTTCGTCATTAGCAATGGCATCATCTTCAGAAGCAACATCATCTGTCACAACTGGTCCATCAAACCATAGTGGTGCCATTTTGCCATCGGATGATTTCCATCCATGTCCTGTGGGTTCAGGTATTACAGGCAGGGCAACATCAGCACACTTCCAGATGCCAGTCTGGTAGTTCACGCGTTGTATATGCTGATACAGAGACTTCCTACATGGTGGGAACTGGCCGAGATCAATATTTCTATCGACATTGACAGTGCCATCTAGTCCTCCACATTTCTCACTCAGAACAGCATATCGGACTGCATCAACACTCTTGTGGAGGGTTCTGCCATACATGACACAGGTAAATTCCTCCAAGTCATCCACCAAACTCTCAGGAGGATCCCACATGTCTTCTAACTGAGAAAGTGCATCAACGAATCGAGGTGACTTCAAGAGAAGTTTGATTGGTCGCACTTTTCCAATTCCCTTGAATGCACTTGTTGTGTCACAATAGGTGAATGCATGGAGACCCAATAGTGCCGTGCAAAACTGTTGACCATATCCATGTGCCATCTGGGTTATGTTTACAAGTCTCTTTTTATTCCCAGTGCCTGTGTCAAACAAGATGTTGACGTCAAACTTTCCAGCATGATGAAGTAGCACGAAAAAGACATCACTGTCGGGACTTCGTACCCGAATGTTATAATAACCGTGCTCCTGGGCATAGGCACAGTACAGGACTATTCTTGAGTCAGTTTCTTCTCGATCAGAGAACAAGTCCAGAATTTCTGTTTCCTTCACGGCTTGACCGTCTTCAGTCTCTAACAGGAAGCAGTGACCCTGAGCTACTGTCATCACTTTTCTGTTTACGAGTTTTGGTGCAGAAATATCTGAACTCCATACACGATGGATAATATCAGCCAGTTGTGACTTGTCATCATTCATCAGGAATGTTTTCCAGTTTTGTGGTTTTTTGGTCATTGGCCCTTTAATGATCAGCTTCTCACTTGACCCACGCTGTTTACGTTCCATTTCCTTGATAGATCCAACTTTATACATGTCTGTACTAAAGATGAAATCTGATTGCTTAGGGATCCTATCAAAGATGAGGTGTCAGTGTTGAAAACAAGGTAAGAACCAAACCGGCCAGATTGGGATTGGATTGGCTCAAATGATAGTTTGTCCCCATAATACACAACAAGTTTTGCTTTTAGTTTCTCAGATCTGTACTGAGTGTTTCCAAACTGGGTTTGAGCTAATTCTTGGACATAAATGTCCTTCAAGAAATCTAGCTTGACAACAGTGTTATTGTGGATAACATTTTCTTCAACAAAGGCACAAGTACTGGCAAATGCATAGCGGTGTGCTTCTTCCATCATGGCCTGCTGAGACAGAGCTTCAGGGTCACTGCTGCGCCACGACGACGGGTCTCTTGTGTACTTAGCTCTGCAACTCCTGTGGTATTGAGCCTCACAGGCATAAAGGTCATAACCCTTGATCCTTCGCAGCATCTCAAAATCTTTTCGTTCCTCTGCAACTTTGAGAACTGTTGCACCTCCATCATATTCAAATCGTGATGTTGGTTCAATTGTCCAGCTGCCTCCATGTTTAACCTTTTTTTGCCGGTCTTGTGGCAGAAAATGCAGTCTGGGTTAAAAATGAATTTCTCACTTCCATCAGAATGGCATCTTGGTGGACGTGGACGACAAACATCAGTTTCTGTTAATGATGATGAGGTCGATGAGTATGAAAGTCTTTCTAGATTAGATGTGAACCGTTTGTAACATTGTTGATGATATCCATGGTTTTCCTCGACTGTATCTGGCATTTGTAAACAGCCATACGACATCCGATGAGGAGAATCTACTGGCTCAGAAAGTCTCCACTTTTGGATTTCCTTCAGCTTTGATAGTCTCTCTTCTGTCAGTGTTGTCAATGGTCCTGATGAACTGTCTTTGTAATGTATAATGCAATATTCAGTTTTGGAAGAAGCACCTGCCACACTCATCCCTCTTGCGCTTCTTGGATGCCTTGTTCGTTCAGGATAGACAGTTTACTGTAAAACAATAAGAAGATAAATTGTAATTTCTAAACAATAACTATGCTGAATAAAATCTTGCACTTTGCGTATTGTACTACAGGATCACTAAAATGTGGTCCGATTAGGCCCAAAATCGATTTTTTTCTTCAAATTCAACAATAAGGTAAACGTGATAGAGTGTTCTAAGATGCATTATTGGATTGCTGGTACTCAAAAACATAGGTAAAGACACCGAAACCATGTCTCTATCTGTCATAGAAGGAAAGTTATAAGCGAAAACGTGATTTTTTGAGTTACGCCGGCGGCCATTTTGAAAATAGCCACTAATAGGTAGATGATCCCAAAATATTGCTGTGGGCATCATATATTGTTGTTTCATAAGGTCCCAGGGACTGAAAAAAA
>NC_134818.1:40986904-41009404 GCF_046742065.1 Oratosquilla oratoria
GTTAGTGTAGTAGTTTTAGAGGGACCAACATGTTAAGTATAATTGGGAAGGCTAATGGAAGGGTCTTGAATGAAAGAATTAGGAGAGGAACAGAGGGAGTAATTGGTGAGAAACAGTGTGGTTTTAGGACAGGCAGGGGATGTGTAGATCAGATTTTTGTGGTAAGGCAGATATGAGAGAAAGCTATAGGAAAAGGAAAGGATGTTTTTTGGACTTCTATGGTTTTTGAAAAGGCTTATGACAGGGTAGACAGGAAAGCACTGTGATAGGAGGAAAGCTGTTAAGAGTAGTCAAGAGTTTTTACGAGAGTAGTAGAGCTTGTGTTAGGATTAGAAGTGGAGAAAGTGAATGGTTTGTGGTAAAAGTGTGATATCGTCGGTGATGTGTTATGTCACCCTGGTTGCTCAATCTATACATGGATGGGGTCGTGCGAGAGGTGCAAGCAAGGGTAGTGGGTAGGGGTGTTGGAGATAGTTAAAGAAAATGGAGAAAAGTGGGAGGTGAGCCAGTTGTTGTTTGCTGACGACACTGCGCTTGCAGCAGGATCAGAGGGGTATTGAGGAAATTAGTGATAGAGTAAGGGAAGGTGTGTGAAAGAAGGAAGTTGAAGATAAATGTGGATAAAAGTAAGGTGATGAGATGTACAAGGAGAGAAAGTAGAAGCAGGCTGGAAGTGAGTATTAAGGGAGAGAGACTGGAGGAAGTGGATAGTTTTAGATACTTGGGTGCGAATGTGGCAGGAAAGGGGGGAATGAAGGTGGAGGTAGAATGTAGATTGAGAGAAGCAAGTAAATGCCTTTGGGGATTAAAAAGTGTAAAGAGAAATAGACACTTAGGAATGGATGCTGAGGGGAGATTATATGAGGGAGTGATTGTGCCGACAGCACTGTACGCGGCAGAAACATGGAACATGAGAGAGGAAGAGAAAAGAAGTTTTAATGTGTTTGAGATGAAATACCTGAGAAGTATGATAGGGGTTACTAGGCTAGATAGAGTGAGAAATGAGGAGGTGAGGAGGAGAACAGGGGTGGAAAGCGAGTTGGGAGATAGGGTCGATGGAAGAGTATTGGGATGGTTTGGAGACATGGAAAGAATGAATGAAGGAAGATTAGTAAAAGAGGTGTGGAAGGTAGAAGTGGAAGGAGTGAATATGAGGGGGCGTCCTAGGATGAGATGGATGGACGGGATAAAAGGGGAATTGGGAAAGAGAGTAATGTCTGTTGAGTAAGGACGGGAGAGGACAGAAGATAGGGGTGAATGGAGAAGGGTTGTGTATGGATGATGATGTGATGCATGAGGGGTGGTGGTGGGGGTCAGAGAGTATGTATGAGAAATAAATTGATGCAGCCCGAAAGAATTTCTCCCCCTCTTCTCCTTTTCTGCATGAGGGGACGGAGAGGGGGGTCACCGAATTAATGGAGCGGCCATGCTGTGGATGTGCTGTGTATTGCGACACTGCTTCTGACCCAGGGCAGTGGGCGAAATGCAGGGATGACCCGTCATCCAGGAGGTGCCGAGATGAGAGGGAGGGAGGAGTGTGGAGGGGAGTGGAGTATGTAGGAGATGGAATGGGGGTGGGAGTGGTTTCTATGCCTTTATATATATATATATATATATATATATATATATATATATATATATATATATATCACAACAAAGTAATGTCGTAGCGCATATATAAAATAATACTAATGACCCATTTTCGGAGAAGAATAGACGAAAGTAAAAATATCTGTATATTTTTATCATTAACTGTGATTCTCTTCACATCTGCTGAAGAGGATCACAGTTAGTGATCGAAATATACAGATCTTTTTACTTTTGCCTATTCTGCGAAAGTGGGTCATCAATATAATATATATATATATATATATATATATATATATATATATATAAACATATACATGTATATATACATATATATGTATATATATATAAACATACACACACACACACACACACACACACACACACACACACACACACACACACACACACACACATATATATATATATATATATATATATATATATATAAAAATATATATATATATATATATATATATATATACTCTTCTTGATTCCTCACGCCTCATTAGCTTTCTTCCCAGGGAATTCACTTCTGTGAATGTTGACTAATTCCCGTTTTAAACTCTTATTATTCCTCAAATATACCCGGCGATGTTTTCTTTTCGGCGGAACCGCCGTTCCGACCATTTCGAGAATATCTTATTTTTCAGTATATATATAAATATATATATATATATATATATATATATATATATATATACAAGCCGCGGGCTTCGCCCTCCCCGGCTTCGCCGGAGGCTTGGCTGCGCAAACAGCGGCCTACGGCGCAGCTTTCCGCGCTCCAATCCCTCGTTTTCCCCTTCGGCCTCGGCCTCGGGGCGGAACCCAACACGGGATCCCCAGCACGAAGAAGAACGCGAAGAAGAACGCGAAGAAGAACGCGAAGAAGAACGCGAAGAAGAACACGAAGTAGAATGCGAAAAAGAACGCGAAGAAGAGCGCGAGGAAGAAGAACGCGAAGAAGAAGAACGCGAAGAAGAACGCGAAGAAGAACGCGAAGAAAAATGCAAAGAAGAACGCGAAGAAGAACGCGTAGAAAAACGCGAAGAAGAACGCGAGGAAGAAGAAGAGGAAGAAGAAGAAGAAGAAGAAGAAGAAGAAGAGGAAAAAGAAGAAGAAGAAGAAGAAGAAGAAGAAGAATACCACCTGACCCCGACTTACCCAAGCGCTTTTTCAAGAATATTTTTAGGACAAAGTGTCACCGTAATACCACCTGTCCCCGACTTCCACAGCGTTTTTAGAAGAATATTTTTATTTAGACTTAGATACACACACACACACACACACACACACACACACACACACACACACACACACACACACACACACACACACACACACACACACACACACACACACACACACACACACACACACACACACACACATATATATATATATATATATATATATATATATATATATATATATATATAACCTTGGCCAAAAGTATTAGGCCACCCCAGTGTTTTAAGGTTATTCTTTTTTGCATGGCATGGAGCGTTGTCCTGTTGAAAGATGACACTGTTTTTTGACATTCCTGGATGCAATTTAGAAATGGCTCTAAAACATTCGATGACATGGAAACATAGACATCTGAATTCCTCCTTCCCTGACATAAAAGCATTTCTCCAGGTCCTGTGGCAGGCATGAAGGCCCATACCATGATATAACCACCTCCATGTTTTACAGCTGGCACCAGACAGTCAGTCTTAAATGCTTCTCCAACACTGCGACGAACGAAAGTTGCTCCAGGTGTGCCAAAACCTTGAGTCAAAACATGAAAAATACTACTAGTTTTATGATGGATACTTTTAATATATTTTGGGTACCAGACCAAATACAATAAGTTTATATGTTGATTGAATACATACTGTATCTTACTTCATAGTTACTTTCATCGGACTATATGACTTTCGACCATTGTTCACTGGTCCAATTTGAGTGACTTTTGGCCCATTGAAGACGCTTTTTCATATTTGCTCCAGGAATTCATGGTTTCCTCCTAGCTTTACAGCCTTCCAGGCCATACTCTACAAGTCTTCTTCTAACAGTTCTGGCTGATATTTGCGAAATTCTTGCCTCGTTGTCCACACACAGCTCCAAGGATGTTTTTCTCCTGCTACTGAGGGACTGACGGATCATTGATTAGTCATCACGAGCTGTTGCAGCCTTTTTTCTACCTGTCCTTTTTGTTGCCTTTATATATTTTGTTTTTCTGAAGCACTTGATATCGTTTGCACTCCACATCGAGAACATTTCATCTTCTGAGCAATCTGACTTTGAGAAATTTCATCTTTATTATAAGCTATTATTTGACCTTTTTCAAACTCATTCAATTCCCTTGTTTTAGGCAGTTTAAGGTTAATTAACAGCACCTTCAAAATATTTTAGCATAAGATTCTGAAATAATTAAGAAAAATAGGTTAATTTTGACATTAATTTTTTTCATAATATGACACATTTGAACAGAATACTATGAAATCGGTAACTGATGTTAAAGGAAGGTAAACCAGATATCCAAATTAATACATATTGTAAAATATATCATAAATTACCGTTTGTACGAGTTTCATTCACACTGAGATAGCTGAATCTTAAAAAACTGTGGAAGCCCAATACTTTTGGCCAAGGCTGTATGTATATTTATATATATATATATATATATATATATATATATATATATATATATGCATGAGAAATCACATAAACTCGTGATTCTAAATATGCGGAAAACCACCAAGGAAAAAGAAAAACTGATGACCAAGCGCTTTCGTCTATTCAGACATCCTCAGGGTACATAGAAAAGAAAAAGTACACAAGAATATATACAAAGAGTATGAGGTCAGGGAAGGAACCAGGAGAGGTTGCGAGGATCTAATGTCAACCTGACCCGTTCGCGGCAGCGGACGTTTGGGCTACTACTTTTTTCACAATAAAATTGTCTAACTTATACATACCATGACTTAAATTTAAGTTATTGACAAATGTATCTTTGATCAGACTGGATTCTATTATATTTCTCGTCAAATATGACTTATCTTTAACAATTTCTTTAGCACCCTCCCAATTTATACAATGATTAAAATCCCTTAGGTGAATAAATAAGGCATTAGACATTTGCCCACTCTTGACGCTATACTGATGTTGTTTTAACCTTACTTTTAATTCTTTTCCAGTCTGACCAATATAGCATTTGTCGCAATTTTTACATGGAATTGAATATATACATCCTTCTTCCTTATATGGAGAGTTTTTAATTAAAAGACTTCTAACTGTATTGGAGTTCTTAAATGCTACTTGAATGTTGAAAGTCTTAAGAATATGTGGTAGTTTGACGAAATTCTCGTTGAAAGGCAGTACAAGTAGGTTCTTTACATTAAAAGTTTTACTAGCTTTTTCCTCGTAGAACAATGCAGAACAATGTAGAGTTAGTTGATAAGCTTAACAACCTAAATTTAAATTACCATTTTAAGTTAATAAGTTATGATGTTACCTCGTTATTTACTCGTGTACCGGTTTTTGATTTATTGTTGTATCTTGAAGAAGAATTGAAGAAACATGAGTTGCCACTGCCTACCACCACTATCATTGAATTAATTAAATTATGCATTGTTGACTCATATTTTGTATTTGACGGTAATTTTTTCCAGCAAAAGTTTGGTATGGCTATGGGTAACCCACTTTCTCCAGTTCTAAGCAATCTTTACATGGAATTTTTTGAAACTAAATTATTACCTAAGATTCTCCCCCATTTTGTCACATGGTACAGATACATTGATGATATCTTATGTATTTGGCCTGCAAATGATGATCCTACTTTGTTCTTAACTAAACTCAATGCCTTGGTCCCTTCCATTAAATTTACCATGGAAATAGAAGAAAATGATCATTTACCTTTCCTTGATGTTATGATTTACAGAAAGGAAAGGTCCTTCAAATTTGATGTCTATAGAAAACCCACCAATGTTCTTTCATACGTACATTTTTATTCGTCTCATCATTGCAGGACAAAGATGTCAGTGTTGTCATCAATGTTTCTGAGAGCCCATAGAATTTGCAGTCCGGAGTTTTTGGATGATGAACTCTTAAGAATATCTAACATAGCTTCAAAATTAAAATATCCTAAGCACCTCGTGGAGATTTCTTATAAATCGGCTAAGAAATCTTTCTACGAGGAAAAAGCTAGTAAAACTTTTAATGTAAAGAACCTACTTGTACTGCCTTTCAACGAGAATTTCGTCAAACTACCACATATTCTTAAGACTTTCAACATTCAAGTAGCATTTAAGAACTCCAATACAGTTAGAAGTCTTTTACTGAAAAACTCTCCATATAAGGAAGAAGGATGTATATATTCAATTCCATGTAAAAATTGCGACAAATGCTATATTGGTCAGACTGGAAAAGAATTAAAAGTAAGGTTAAAACAACATCAGTATAGCGTCAAGAGTGGGCAAATGTCTAATGCCTTATTTATTCACCTAAGGGATTTTAATCATTGTATAAATTGGGAGGGTGCTAAAGAAATTGTTAAAGATAAGTCATATTTGACGAGAAATATAATAGAATCCAGTCTGATCAAAGATACATTTGTCAATAACTTAAATTTAAGTCATGGTATGTATAAGTTAGACAATTTTATTGTGAAAAAAGTAGTAGCCCAAACGTCCGCTGCCGCGAACGGGTCAGGTTGACATTAGATCCTCGCAACCTCTCCTGGTTCCTTCCCTGACCTCATACTCTTTGTATATATTCTTGTGTACTTTTTCTTTTCTATGTACCCTGAGGATGTCTGAATAGACGAAAGCGCTTGGTCATCAGTTTTTCTTTTTCCTTGGTGGTTTTCCGCATATATATATATATGTATATATATATGTTTCATTAAAAGTGATAGACAATTCAGCATGCTGAATTTTCTTAAGGATATTCTCCTTATTACGCAAGATAGACTTATTCTCTCTTGCAAGATGTGAGATGATTTCTCCATAGGAGGTCATCTGGGCTGCCATATCGCGATTTCGAGTCACATTGACTCTTCTTCAGTGGCGTGGAAGTGGATCTTGTCTTCACGGTGGGAGAGATCAGAATGTTGGCTTGTGGTGATCTGGCCGGTATTTAAGGCGTGCTTGTGTCGTCTGTCTCGTTTCTCCTAGTCTCAGATTGGCTGGTACTAGGGGCTGTGTTCCTTCTAATGCTTGGTAGTGCTTGCAGGTCTGATGATTGTATGTTGAGATTGGGGTTTAATTCTTTAATATATAAGGCTTCAAGTATGGGGAGGCGGCGTGTGTCCGGGCATGTTGTGATGATCTCTGTGTTCTCTGTGAGCATATGTCTCGTTATGTTCTCGTGATGTTCCTGGCGTAAGTGGGTTTTTGGGGCTCCAGACGAAAGGTGGTAGCTAAGACGTCTGCTTAACTTCATAGTCGTCTTGCCAACATAGGTGGATGGGAGGGTTGCACAGTTCCCTCGTTTGCAAGTAAACCTACAGATGACATGCGATTGTTGAGTTGGCTCTTTAATTGTGTTTGGGCTATTTTGTAGTAACAGGTGGCTAGTTTTCTGGCTTTTATAATATATTACTACGTTTATTCTCTTATCGGGATTTGTGGGTTTGACATTTCTTTTTATTATTTGTTTTAATATTCTTTCATCTTCTTTGTATGCCGTAGAGAAAAAGGCTCGATAGTATATTTTAATGTCTTATTTTTTCTCTGTAGTATCTTGCTGGGTGTGATTTTTTTAGTGATAGTCTCAATATCTTTTTTGTTGAATCCATTGTTTAAAAGTACTTGTGTGGATCTTACTATTTCTGTGTGGACATTTGTCCATGTGCTGCAGTGAGTAAGAGCTCTACGTATATAGGCATTGATGGTGGAATTTATGTACCTTTGTGGACATTCACTTTTTCCGTTCATGCATTGGCCTATGTTTGTCGGTTTAACATAGGTGTCTGTAACAAATTTTTCCTGTTGTTGTTTAACGAGAATGTCAAGGAATGGCATGGATCCTTCTACGCTATTTTCTATTGTGAAAGTTAAACCGGAGGCAGCCAGCAAAGGCAGCAAAGGCAGAAGAGGAAGGATCCACCCCTCCTCGGAAGAAAGAAGAGCTTTTATGAAGACCAGAACTGAGGAACTGAAGAACCTATCCAGACAACTAGAAGAAGAAGCTGGAGAAGCCATTAGACAATCACCATCCACCTTCCGGATATAAAAGTTGCTGATATTCATAGAATCTTCATTACTTCAATTGCCCCTGAAGAAGCACCAGGAGGTGCGAAAACGCGTTTTGGTTTTCGACTATGCCTAATTCTATATCATAGCATACGGCGAATTACTCAGAATCCTGCCTATGGAAGACAAAGTCACCTTACAAAAGAGAGAGAAGATTGACAAAAAGCTTTGTCACAACAAGCTTACCATTTCATTCAATGAAATATGCTTAAGAGAGAATCTCCTGCCCATTTATACGAATAATATATATATATATATATATATATATATATATATATACAGTGTATATGTATATATATATATATATATACATATATATACATATACATAATATACTGTATACACACACACACACACACATACACACTCATATATATATATATATATATATATATATATATATATATATATATATATGCAATAAAAACACTAGGAGCGTGTGTTCACAAATGCGTAAGTAACCACTAGGAAAAGTAAACTAACGAAGCAGAGCGCTTTCGTATAATTACATCTTCAGTGCAGATACAAAGAAGGAATTATAAGATGAAGAAACAAGGTACAGAATATATGACATAGTGAAGAGGGCATTCGGAAAGGTAGTGGAAGAAGTACACGTGACGGACGTTTGGGCCGTCCTGGTAGCCAACAAGTATGGGACGTTTGGGCCGTCCTGGTAATCAACAAGTATGGGACAACTGCTCATAATTTATATTACAATTTAAACAATTTTGAAATTTCATGAGAAATAAAACTATCTAATTTGTACAAACCTTGATGAAGATTAACATTTATCCCCTTACTAGATTTGATCAAACTGCATTCAATTAAATTTCTTTCTGTTATGTTGTTGTTGTATGTGATGACTTTAGCGTTATCCCAGTCAACTGGGGGGTTAAAATGGTTCATGTGGTTGAATATACCGCTAGATTGGTTTCCCTCTCTAACGTATTTCTTGTGTTGATTGATTCGTGTTGTGAGTGTTTTAGCAGTCTGACCAACATAAAACTGATTACATGATTTGCAAGGTATTTTGTACACACACCCTTTATCACTATTGACAGAATTATTTATGAGCAGTTGTCTTACAGTGTTCTTATTATTAGAAACTACATTAATGTTAAATTTACGTAATATATTTGGAATATTTTGCAGGTTCTCTTGGTACGGTAAAATTAGCAAGTTATTCATATTGAAAGTTTCAGTTGACCTAAGGTTATAAAATGTCCTTTTAGCACGATTGTAAGCTTTGTCAAGAACATGTGTGGGGTATTGTAGCTTAGTACCAATGTCGTAAATACATCTTATTTCATCATCGATGTACTCTGGGCTGCAAATGCGTAGGGCCCTGAGGTACATCGACGAAAAAACAGATATCTATACGCCATCAGGGTGTGAGGAATAATAGTGTATATATGAACAAACATTCACGGCGGTAGATATTACAATCAAGGAAAGGCAAAATACCTTCATTCTCTATCTCCACCGTGAACTTAATGGAACTGACCAAATTATTAAGCTTACATAAAAAATCATTTACATTATCTTGAATGGGCCACAGACATAGGATGTCATCAATGTACCGCATCCATGTAATGTTGGGGGAATGATCTTACTTAAAATTTTGGTTTCAAAAAACTCCATATATAAATTACTCAATACGGGGGAGAGAGGATTACCCATGCTCATTCCAAATTTCTGAGAATAGAATTTATCATTAAATTGGAATTTGCAATCTTTAACACACAATTTGATCAGTTCAATGAAGGTGCCTGAAGGTAATGGTAAATCGTGCTTATTTAACTCTTCTTTTAGATAGATTAAAAGGTCATCCAAAGGAACTTTCGTAAACAAACTAACAATATCATAACTTACCAATTTAAATTCATAATCTGGTTTTACCTCACTTAGTTTGTTAATGAGGTCCAAACTATCTAAAAGAAGAGTTAAATAAGCACGATTTACCATTACCTTCAGGCACCTTAATTGAACTGATCAAATTGTGTGTTAAAGATTGCAAATTCCAATTTAATGATAAATTCTATTCTCAGAAATTTGGAATGAGCATGGGTAACTGTTAGCTTTATTTCTGGCGCTAATGCACTGCTTCCTGGTTTTAAGGTCCGGACTCACCAGAACTCCCAAGTCCCTCTCGTACTCAGATTTGTCTAAAAACGTGTTATCTCAGCTGTATCTATTTTCAGGGTTGTGTAGCCCTACGTTTAACACGCTACACTTAGAGATATTGAAGTTCATTTGCCATTTCACCGACCATGTTAACAGTTTATTTAGATCATCCTGCAGAATCTGGGCGTCGTCTTCTGACCTAATTAGGCGTCCTATTTTAGTGTCGTCCGCAAACTTACTAACATCACTATTTAACCCATCGTCTAAGTCGTATATATATATAATGAACAACAAGGGACCCAAAACCGAGCCCTGGGGGAAACCCGCTAGTAACATTGCCCCACCTAGATTTGATTCCATTTATGGTGGCCCGCTGTTTTCTGTTACTAATCCAAACTCTAATCCATTCTAACACTTTTCCTCCTATGCCATTGGCTTTGATTTTATTTAGTAGTCTCTGGTGTGGCACTTTGTCGAACGCTTTGCTAAAGTCAAGGTAAATAACATCGTAATTTTCTATTGTTGTCTGACGCCTTATATACCTCAGTGTAAAAGGATAGAAGATTAGTCACACATGACTTACCCTTGGAGAAACCATGCTGTGAATCACGAATTAAATTATGTCTTTCGATGTGTTCTCTGAGTCTATTTACTATTGTTGATTCAAGCATTTTTCCATAAACCGATGTCAAACTGATTGGTCTGTAGTTGCATATAGACGATCTATCTCCCTTCTTAAAAACAGGAACAACCTTTGCCTGCCTCCAAGCAGTTGGAACAGAACCAGTGTCTACCGATTTATTGAATATTTCAGTTAACTGGTCGCAGATTTCAAATGTACACTCTTTAAGCATTCTTGGACAAATTTCGTCTGGACCCGGAGATTTTGTAGCTTTAAGTTTGTCGATCTGCTTGACTACTTCTTCTTTACTAATGCTGATATTAGTTAGACTACTTTCTTCATCCCCTCTGAAAATCGGATCGCAGTCAGGTACTATATTTAACCTCTCATTAGTAAACACTGATAGAAAATAACTGTTAAACTCCTCACTCATTTTTTCTTCCGATTCTATCATGACATTTTCATCGTTTTTAATTGGTCCTATTCTTTCTTTATTTTTTGTTCTATAGAGGTGAAAGAAACCCTTTGGGTTGGATTTTGCTTGATTGGCAACCTTGATTTCATAGTTACGTTTCGCTGAACGTGTATTCCTTTTAACCAGCTTTGCCATTTCGTTATATCTTGATCTAAGATGTGATTCCCCGTTTTCTATTTTTACGTAAAGTCCTCTTTTCATTCTGATCTCATGTTTCAATCTGTCCGTCATCCATTTGGGAGTATTGCTATTTTTCCGTATTGACTTTAGGGGGATAAATGTGTTTTGTGCATTAATAATTAGATCAGTTAGATTGTTATACATTTCATCTAAATTACTGACCTGACTGTTGAGCCCTCGCCCACAATTGCCCTGACCTAAGGTATGCATATTACCCTCCGTGACCCAGACCTGACCTGAGGTATGCATATTACCCTCCGTGACCCAGACCTGACTACCAGCCCCGCAACGAGAATCGAGAATGTTTGAAACGTCCGCCTGGCTTTTCGCATTCAATTTCAAATAGGTTTTTATATTGTCAAAGTTTGCTTTCCTGAAGTGTGGTACTTGAACGTTATTCGTACTTTTTAATTTTTCCCAAATAACATTAAATCTTATTTCTTGATGATCGCTAAAGCCTAGACTATCTCCCACTATTACGCTGCTAATTTGGTGCTCATTATTTATTAGAATTAAGTCCAGGGTATTTTGTCCCCTCGTAGGATCGGTAATCATTTGTTTTAGGAAATTACCCTGCACCACATCTAGGAATTTCTTCGCTTCATGATCTCCTATTAAAGTTTCCCAGTCAATGTTTCTATAGTTAAAATCTCCCATGATTACAACGTTTTTGTACTGGAACGCTCTGTGAATTTCATGAATTAGGGAATCAGTCTGCTCAATGCTGAGGTTAGGAGGTCTATACAAGATGCCAATAATAACTTTCTTATTCTTGCCTATAATCTCTACCAAAATAGATTCCGTACAGTCCTCTTCCTTAATCGAATTGTTGATAATATATATATATATATATATATACACACACACACACACACACACACACACACACACACACACACACACACACACACACACACACACACACATATATATATATATATATATATATATATATATATGGAGCTTCTGAATGACCATAGCACATATGTGAAACTCACCAAAAACCCTTTAAAAGACATGGCTGCTTCTTTTAATAGACAAGTTCGTAAGATCACTAGTGAACACGTTGCTAAACTTAAAGTTTTTACTCCCAAACTACCTTATTTTTACAGCCCCCCCAAGTTACATAAAGAAGGTACCCCATTAAGGCCCATCATCTCCAACAGGGTTCATGTACTAGCAAACTTTCTAAATGGCTTGCGTGTTTGTTATCACCATTTGTGGGTATTTTTTTTTAATTCCCATTTAAAACATTCAGAAGATCTTATCCAGAAAATCAAGGAGATTAACATATCAGACCGCAGCTTATTAAGTCACATAGGGTTGGGGTAGTGACTGTTATTATTTTCCATGTTCCCTTTCTTTTGTATGAGGTTTGCTATTTAAGATAGCATCATCCTTCCACTTTGTACTACTGAAGAGGATTGCATTTAGCAATCGAATTATATAGTTTGGCTCTTTCTTTCGTCCGACTGTGGTGTTATTTGTGATTTACAAATGTGTTACTACATTTTTCACCAGTGATATGTATATATATTGTTACGGGACGGGCTGGTTAGTGAAGAGACGTTACGTATAACGGATAAGTGCTTAAGAACCAGCTCACTTCTAGAAGCCACTTTAGGACTGAAATATCTGGTCAGGGCCTAGATAATTCGTAAGACTAGAAGTAAAGGTAACAAAGAAGATTCCAGGAAAGGAATATTAAACTAGCGATAAAACTAGTAAACGAAATTATTAATATGGAAAATATTTACAGGCAATCAACACAAAAGAGAATGGGCAGTAGGGTCAATGGGACCGTTACATGATTATAAGAATATGGAAATTATCGTTCAAATAAGAAACACAAGATACGTATACAATATGGTACTATCTAAGTACAAAGAGATCAGGAACATGCATCAAAATAAGTAATAAGTACAAATATAAGTATAAAGTAATGCAATGTATATCAGACACGTAATGTAGGCAAAAAGGGTGATCACTTCACACCAATCGTCTCATGAATCTAAACTTCTAGTTTTTATCAAGAGATCAATATGTGAGAAAATGACAAGGAGTGAGCGATTTCCACCGCTTATATACCATTGGACCGGAAGCGGGATACTTCCGGTTAAGGGTGCGGGTGAGCGAAAGGGGGGGAGGAGGGTAAGTTAACACACGTCAACATGGGTAGTTTTAAGACCCTCGACTCGCTTGAACAATCTACTTATTTAGTAACTGTCAAATCTGTGCGCTCCGAACTATTCAGGATTTCGCTTGTCTGTTTGTTCTACAAGAGTGCGCACCTTTCTCCGCACGTAGGCAAGATTACATATAGTGGACGGGCGTTACTGCTTAACATTGTTACAATACATACATAGACAAGAAATATGAACATAGTTATGTAATACAAAGGAACACAATTCTATAACATAATTACACATATGACGTAATATCTAATATTACGTTACAATATATATATATATATATATATGTATATATACATATATATACATGTATATATACTTATATATATGAGTATATGTTTTGTGTGTCTATGTGTATATCTATAATATATTTATATGTATATATATAATGTATATACATATATATATATATATATATATATATATATATATATATATATATATATATTGTTACGACTAGGGGAAGAACCAGGTTAAAAAAAAACTCTGAGTTCCAATAAAAGATTAATTATTTCCTTCAAACAGAAACAAAAACAAACAACATCGAAAGATAGAGGTCGCCAAGCGAGCATATATTACAAGTTCCGATACACAGTAATGTTCACAATATCAAAAGAAATGTCAAAGCAATATATAAGTACCAGACAATGAGTCTTTTAGGACATAACCGGCTAAATTTGCCAAGAAATATGTAAATATATAAATAGTCAATAGAATATTGACATTCAATAGAAAATAGTCTTCACAAAGACAATACGTACCAAGGTCGAGAAATATCGACAATTTTAATAGGAAACTAAGCCCTAAGTAAAGTTTACAAAGTCGAGAACTTCTACGACTAAAATTCTAAGTCCAGCAAAGTGGAAAAGTTCTAGCATATGGATAGACAAGGTATGAGATTAGTTAGCAAGGGACTGTATAAACAGAGACAAATTTTCCGTTGCAAACACCAATATATATACACTTCCCGGCTAGACAATGAAGGGCTGCCAAATGTCGCCAGATGCAATGAACAACAAGGGTTTAGAATATATCCACGGACATATTCTTTACAAAAAAGGGCATACAAAATAATATATAATAAAGTTACCTTGTCAATCTTAGATACAAGAAGAAACTTAATAGTTTTTATATGAAAATCTATACATTAATACATACGTAAATGGAAGCTGGAACGCTGTTGCCAAAACTTACGCTCCCACGCAATTTTTAGCCAGAGCGCGCGGACAGGTGCAACTCTCGTTCTCACACAAATGCTTGCGACTTCCGAACTCAAGAAAAATATGCAATTTCCCAAATATTACGTAAATCAGTTTCTACATAGTCGTAACTATATATATATATATATATATATATATATATGTGTGTGTGTGTGTGTGTGTGTGTGTGCGTGTGTGAATTCGTGATTATGGACGCACGGGTCAGGGTTCGAATCCTATGGCAGAGCTTCTAAAATTGTTCAATATATATATATATATATACATATATATATATATATATATACTACGACTGTCCCTCCGTTATGCTGTCCTCCAACCACTTGTTGCTGTCCTGTACCATATCTTTGAGTAATTCTTTTCTGTGATGGGGGAATTCCCTGTGGTGGGGGAAAAGAATACTGCCACCAAGTATTCCCACTTGGATCGTAAGAGTCGAGAAGAAAGGGACGGGGATTGGGACTAGGCATCCTTCTCCTTGTAGCCCCACAGGGGAAATTCATAAAATAAAAAAAGAAGGCATAAGAGGGGCTGGAAAGCCTCGGACCAGCACCCTAAGGTTTGGGTCTTTTAATGTGCGTGGATGTGGTGCAGATGAGAGTAAAAGGGAAGAGATAGGTAGTATGTTTGTGAGAAGAAAGATGGATGTGTTGGCTTTGAGTGAAGCTAAGTTGAAAGGAAAGGGTGAGTGTAAGTTTGGGAGTGTAAGTGGGAGGTTATCAGGAGTGAAGAGAGGGCGAGGGAGGGAAGGGGTGGCTATTCTAGTAAGTGAATAGATAGGTAAACGGGTAGTGGAGTGGAAGGAGGTTTCCTCAAGGATAATGTGGATGAAGGTAAAACTGGGGAAGGAGATGTGGGTCTTTGTAAGTGCATATGGGCCTGGCAGTGAGAAGAGTGTAGAAGAAAGGGAGGCCTTTTGGAGAGATCTAAATGAGTGCATAGAGGATTTGGGAAGAAATGTCAATGTGATAGTACTGGGAGACCTTAATGCTAGGGTGGGAAATGGTCCAATCGATGGAGTGGTTGGGAAATGTGGAGTTCCAGGAAAGAATCGTAGTGGAGAGTTGATGGTGGAAATGTGTCTAGAAAGAGAGTTGATGATAGCAAATACAGTGTTTCGGAAGAAAGTCAAGCATAAGTACACATGGGAGAGGGTGGTGGAGGGAAGGGTGGTAGATAGAGCGCTAATGGATTATGTAGTGGTAAATAGGACTATGATAGGAAGAGTTAAGGATGTACATGTGCTAAGGGGAGAGGGTGGGGGAATATCAGATCATTTTTTGGTGGAAGGTAAGTTGAAAGTGGAGGATAGATGGAGAAAGAGGAAAGGGACAAAAGGTAGGGAGGTTCTTAGAGTGAACTCTTTGAATGAAAAGGAAAAGGAGAAGGAGTACGGAAAGAAGCTGAAGGAGGAGTGGGAGGGAGTAAAGGGTAGAGTAGAGCTGGGTGTGGAGGAGGAATGGGGATGGTTCAAGGAGGGAGTCATAAAGTGTGCAAGGATGGTGTGTGGAACAAGAAGGACAGGGGGAAATAGAAGAAAGTGTAGTGAATGGTGGGATGAGGAAACAATGAAGGTTGTAGAAGAGAAGAAGCGAGCTTTCACAGATTGGTTACAAAATAGGACGAGGGAGTCATATGAGAGGTACAAAGAAAAGAAAAGAGAAGTAAAGCACAAGGTAAAGGTTGCAAAGAGGAGAGCAGATGTGAAATGGGGTAAGAGTATGACAGAAAATTTTGAAAGTAATAAAAAGATGTTTTGGAAAGAAATTAAGAGAGGAAGAGGAGGCAAATCAAGTAGAGAAGAAAAGGTAAAAGGTGCAGATGGAGAAATGATAATGGAAGAGAAGGCAGTAATGGGGAAGATGGGCAGAATATTTTAGGGAGTTGCTTAATGTGATGGAGGATAGGGAAGGAAAGATTGCTGCAGTGGGAAGTGCGAAGAAAATGAGAGTGATGAATGAGGAGAATGGAGGAGAAATAAGGAAGGATGAGGTGAAGGCAGTTGTTAAGATGATGAAAGCAGGTAAGGCATCTGGTCTGGATGGATGCCATGCGGAATGTCTGAAAAAGGGAGGTACAGTGATGGTGGACTGGTTGGTGAGGTTATTTAATGTTTGTTGGAGAGAGGGTAGAGTGCCGGAGGACTGGAGGAGTCCCTGTATAGTTCCTCTTTACAAGGGAAAAGGGGACAAGTGTGAATGTAGTAGTTTCAGAGGGATTAGCTTGTTGAGTGTAGTTGGGAAGGCTTATGGGAGGATCTTGGTTGAGAGGATTAGGAGAGGAACAGAAGGAGTAATTGGTGAGGAACAGTGTGGATTTAGGACAGGTAGAGGTTGTGTAGATCAGATCTTTGTGGTAAGACAGATATGTGAGAAAGCTATAGGAAAGGGGAAGGATGTTTTTTGGGCTTTTATGGATCTGGAAAAGGCTTATGATAGGGTAGACAGGAAGGCACTGTGGGAGGTTATGCAGATATACGGGATAGGAGGAAAGCTTCTGGGAGCTGTCAAGAGTTTTTATGAGAATAGTAGAGCTTGTGTCAGGATTGGAAATGGAGAGAGTGAGTGGTTCGAGGTAAAGGTGGGACTTCGTCAAGGATGCGTTATGTCGCCCTGGCTGTTCAACTTATACATGGATGGGGGTGGTGCGAGAGGTAAATGCAAGGGTAGTGGACAAGGGGTTGGAGATGGTTAAAGAAAATGGAGAAAAGTGGGAGGTGAGCCAGTTGTTGTTTGCGGACGACACTGCGCTTGTGGCAGGATCGGAGGAGGGATTGAGGAAGTTGGTGGCAGAGTTTGGGAGAGTATGTGATGGAAGAAAGCTAAAGATAAATGTGGGTAAAAGTAAGGTGATGAGATGTACAAGGGGTGAAAGTGGCAGTAGACTGGAAGTGAGCATTAAGGGAGAGCGACTGGAGGAAGTGGATAGTTATAGATACTTGGGTGCAAATGTGGCAGGAAAAGGTGGAGGTAGAATGTAGATTGAGAGAAGCGAGTAAATGCCTTGGTGGATTGAAGAGTGTAATGAGGAATAGACATTTGGGAATGGATGCTAAGAGGAGACTGTATGAAGGAGTGATTGTGCCAACAGCACTGTATGGGGCAGAATTATGGAACATAAGAGAGGAAGAGAGAAGGAGTTTGAATGTGTTTGAGATGAGGTGTCTGAGAAGTATGATGGGGGCTACTAGGCTAGATAGAGTGAGAAATGAGGAGGTGAGGAGGAGAACAGGGGTGGAAAAGGAGCTGGGATATAGGGTTGATGAAAGAATATTAGGATGGTTTGGACACATGGAAAGAATGAGTGAAGAAAGACTAGTAAAAGAGGTGTGGAAGGCAGATGTGGAGGGAGTGAACATGAGGGGGCGTCCTAGGATGAGGTGGATGGATGGGGTGAAGGGGGCTTTGGGGAAGAGGGGAATGTCTGTTGAGGAAGGACGGGAGAGGACAGAAGACAGGGGTGAATGGAGAATGGTTGTATATGGATGATGTTGTGATTGCATGAGGTGGAATGGGCGGGTGGATGGGGGGTGAGGTAGTATGTGTGAACAAAATTTGACGCAGCCCGAAGGGATTTCTCCCCGTCCTCTCATTTTATGCAATGGGGGGACGGAGAGGGGGGGTCGCTGATTTAATGAAGCGGCCTTGCTGTGGATGTGATGTGTGTCTTGCGACACTGCTTCTGACCCAGGGCAGTGGACAAGGCGCAGGGATGACCCGTCATTCAGGAGGTGCTAAGACAAGAGGGAAGGTGGAGGGGTGTGGAGTGTATTCAGGGATGGAATGGGTGGGAATGATTTTATGCCTTTTTCTTTTTGGCTACCCCCCTTGTAAGGGGGAAAAAGTCTTGGTATATGTATATATATATATATATATATATATATATATATATATATATGTATGTATATATATTGTCGTGGGTTGCTTGCTTGGTTTGGCCTGAGTTAACGTAATGTGTGGAACTTCAGTCGAATCTAAGGATAAGTCAGTTCCAGTTGGGAAGCAAACCCACAACAATAACGTGGAACGTATAGGTAATTTAGGTAGATACAAATACTTTCCGAGGAAAAGCTCTATTTGAGACTGAATGTAAGTAGGGATTATAAGGATTACGGTTGAGGTAAGATAGACGTCTGCACGAAACTTAATTAACTATATTTACACAAAGAAAAAACAAAGTTTTACTGATTAACATTTACGAACATACACTCACAGTATTCTGAGGAATAACATAAATACACTTTCCTAATAAAGAAAACATACAATTCACAAATCACCGAGTCTTAACAAACATATATAATTCACACAAAATAATTAATAACCCTATACAAGTCCAAATAATTAGTTAATACAATACTTGCGAACAAAACAGCAATACACCAATGTATTCAGCGAGAAGTAGAGAGGCCTGGGGTTGTGTGAGAGTGGAGGTGGACAGCCGGTGTGGCTCTTTTTTTGTACCCGAGGAAGGCGGGGCCAATTGTTTCATGGCAAGGTTCGAACTCATACGTTGATACAACGTATGCTGGCCACGAGTCATGTTCGAAACCGTAAGTAGTAGGCGGGCGATTTGAAAGTGGTTTGATTCACGGTTGGCTATAACACCCCCCGCCGGAAGTCCAGCGTAACGGGGAGCAGCTGGACTAGAGAGTCCATAGTCACCGTGAATCGTCTAGGAGGCTGGTCGCTCCCCCTAGACAGGGTGTTAGCAATTAGGTTGTCTTCTCCTCTGGTGTGGACCATGCGGAAATTGAAGGGTTGGAGGGCAAGGGCCCACCGGAGGACTCGTTGATTGGAGAGTCGGGCCCTCTCGATGAAGGTGAGAGGGTTGTGGTCGGAGTAGACGAGGGTTACATGACCAGGATACGTCAAATAACACTCGAAATGTTTGAAAGTAGACACTAGGGCCAAGGCTACCTTCTCCACTGTAGAATAAGACCGCTGGTAGGGAAGTAGTTTGGCAGAGTAGTAACACACGGGATCCAAGGCGCGGGTGTCGTCGTCTGACTGCAGCAAGACCCCTCCTATCTCTTCTCCCGATGCGTCTACGTGGAAGGCGAAAGGTTGGGAGAAGTCAGGGGTCTTCAACACCGGTTTGCTGCTCAGGAACTGCCGGAGGGTGTCGAAGGAGCGTTGGTACCAGACGAATTTCTCCTTGGGACTGGTGAGGGTGGTGAGGGGAGCCGCGACGGAGGAGAAGTTACGACAGAAACGACGATAAAGCTGCCGTCGGTACTGCCCGTTTCTTACCTCATGCCCTAGGTATGATATCGTCGCGCTGCTAAAGATGGACTTTGACAGATTGGCGACGAACCCTGTGGTGGCGAGTCGCTCAAGAAGGACGTCCAACTTGCGTAGATGTTCTTCCCATGAATCTGCTAGGACGATAAGATCATCTAGATAAGCATGAGTATCAGGGAGGCCGGCTATAGTATAGTTGATAGCACGTTGGAAAGTGGTAGGGGCATTGCAAAGCCCGAAAGGTAGGACAAGAAAATTAAAGAGGTCGAAAGGGGTGATAAAGGAGGATAAGGTTTGGACTCTGGGGGTTAATTTGATTTGGTGGTAACCTCTAATCAGGTCCACCTTAGAGATGTAAGGAGCCCTTCCCACTTGATCCACGAGGGCGTCGATTCGGGGTAACGGGTAGCAGTCCTTGACTGTCACCGCTTTTAGCTTCCGATAGTCGACATAGAGCCTCCACTCGTCATCACCTTTCTTCGGAACTAGGAGCGCCGGCGATGCCCAGGGGAAGCAGCTAGGTTCAGCAAGTCCGTTTTCCAACAAATAGTCCACTTCTTTCTGCATTTTCTCAGCTTTGTGGGGGTTAAGGCGGTAAGGAGTCTGGCGGATAGGAAGAGTATTAGGATGCAACTCTATGTTGTGAGTAATAGTGGTGCACAATCCTGGTTTATCCGAGAATGCAGAGGGGTGCTTCTCGAATAACCGAATTATGCTGACTCTTTTCACTTCGTCTAGGTGCCAAAGGCACTGAATAGGGTCTGCAAGGAGGGCAGAGTTGGACTTGAGAGCCGTCGTATCGGCTTCTCGTATGTTAGGTTCATTGGTAAGGGGGGATTTTACAATGCATGATATTGGTCTCTCTAGCGCATCAGTGGGCTTTCTGTGGACGTACTCTTTCATTAGGTTGATGTGTACTAGTCTAGAGTCTTTACGACGATCAGGAGTGAGGACTACATACTTTTGTTTATCCAGCCGATGAAAAACTACATAAGGGCCCTGGCATTTGAGAGAAAGAGGGGTCCCTGGGACTGGTAAAAGGAGAAGTACCTCATCACCTGGACTTGAATTTTCTAACTTTAACTTTTTTGTCAAAATGAGCCTTCATTTTATGTTGAGAGGCTTTAAAATTTTCCAAGGCAATGCTCCTTACTTTGTGTAATTGACTTTTTAATTTATCCATGAATTGATTTACTGTCTGATTAGGATATTGAGGAATTTCCTGGTACCACTGTTCTTTCAGAACCTTGAGGGGCCCTCTGATCTGGCGCCCATAGAGCAGTTCAAAGGGAGAGTATCCCAATGACTGTTGAACCGTCCCTCTGATAGCGAACAGCATTAGAGGCAACCCCTCATCCCAATCAAAAGAATATTGATTGCAATATTTTTTGAGCATTGACTTGAGAGTTTGATGGAAACGTTCTAATGCCCCTTGTAATTCCGGATGATAAGCAGAGGACAGGATGTGGGAAATACCTAGCTCCTTTAGGGTACTGGCAAAGAGGTCACTCGTGAAGTTAGTTCCTCGATCGGATTGTATTTCTTTTGGGAATCCTGCTTGAGTAATTTTTTTTTAATAAGGTGTCAGCTATAACTTTGACATTTATTCTCTTAAGAGGAAAAGCTTCAGGATGCCTCGTTACCGTAAGAATAAATTTATTTCCTTTCTTGGTCTTAGATAGGGGTCCAACACAGTCTATAATGATTTTATCAAAGGGCTCATCTGGAACTGGAATGGGGTTTAAGGGAGCCTGGGGGAATTCTGGTTCGGCTTGCCCACCATTTGGTAAATGTGGCAAGACCTCACATACTCTGAAATTGACTTTTTAAAACTAGGCCAGAAAAAAAAAATTGAATTTTCTTATAAGTCTTACCGACTCCCTTATGCCCTCCAGCTCCATCATGGGCTATTTCAATCACTTGATTGCTGATGGATAAAGGGATAACTATCTGGTGGACCTCTGCCCAAGAATCTTGGTCAGAGCAGTTAGAAGGTTTGTCACATCTCATTAAGATACCATCTTGGTAATAGTATCCTGGGAAATGGTCGACGTCTTCCCCGGAATCGACCGCTAGTCTATGGAGGTTCTTTAAAGTAGGATAATCGTGTTGAGCTTTGATTAAGCTTTCTCGGGAAATTAGTTGGTTGGGGAGATCAAACTTATAGGTTACATTACTATCAGAGAGGGGAGTTTGAGATCTGGTGACTGCGCATAGAGGAAAAATGTTAGGGTGAAGGTGATCTTCCACAACAGTAGGGGTCTTGTTACTTGGTAACTTAGTAATATCTGGGGGAGGAACAACCATAGAACCAGCTAGATCAATTCCTAGGATGAGATCAACCCCGGGGACAGGCATAGAGTCTTTCCAACACCAACTTCTACTTCTCTCTGGAACAACTGACATTTTAAAAAGATTCGTGCTAATTCAATGGACTGGGTAGATGATAGATCGCTTACAGTTACTTTCTTTCCCGTCATGCTCTTAGTTATCTCAGGCAAAGCCTGCTTGCTCACTATGGACTGAGCTGCTCCAGTGTCTCGTAAAATTGTAATAGGGATTTTTTTTTTTTTCGTCAGCAGAAATTTCCCCACGGGACTTGAAGTCTTTAAAGGCATCTTCAC
>NC_134818.1:41014404-41016904 GCF_046742065.1 Oratosquilla oratoria
CTCTATCTACCACCCTACCATACTCCACCTTCTCCCATGTGTATTTATGCTTGACTTTCTTCCTAAACACTGTATTTGCTATCATCAATTCTCTTCGAGACACGTCTCCACCATCAACTCCACACTACAATTTTTCCTGGAACTCCACACTTCCTAACAACTCCATTTATTGGTTCACTTCCTACCCTAGCATTAAGGTCTCTCGAAACCACTACATTTACATTTCTTCCTAATCACTCTATGCACTCATTTATATCTATCTAAAAAGCCTCCCTTTCCTCTGCACTCTTCTCACTACCAGGCCCATATGCACTTACAAAAAATTACATCTGCCTTCCCAGCTTCACTTTCATCCACATTAACCTTAAAGAAACCTCCATCCACTTCTCTACACGTTTACCTATCCCTTCACTTACTAGTATAGCCACCCCTTCTCTCCCTCGTTCTCTTCACCCCTGAGAACCTCCTAACTACATTCCCAAATTCACTCTCGCCCTTCCCTCTCAGTTTAGTTTCACTCAATGCCAACACAGCCATCTTTCTTCTCATAATCATACTACCTATCTCTTCCCTTTTACTCTCATCTGTACCACAACCACGCACATCAAAATACCCAAACCTTAAGGTTCTGGTTGGAAAACTCGTAGAACCTCATATGCCTTTTTTTTCTTCTTTTTCTTTTTCTTTTTCTTTTAAGGAATTTCCCCTTTGGGGCTACAGGGAAAAGGATGCTTAGTCCTATCCCCATCCCGTTATTTGTCGCTTCGCACGAGTGAAGTTGGACGACTCGGTGGCAGTATTCTTTTCACCCACCACATGATTAGGCGAAAAAATGAAATGAATATTCAGAGAAATGGTACAAGATAATTACAAGGGGTGGGGGGGGGGGGCAGCATAACGGAGGTACAGTCGCAGTATAATAAACTATCATAATTTTTCTATGAACGCAGTTTTCCTCTATTACCGACAAAATTATATATATCTCTGGTCCGTAGGGGAGCCCCACATAGACCCTAAAGTATCAGCTGTATGCCATTTAGCCGTATTATATATACATATATATATATATATATATATATATATATATATATGTGTGTGTGTGTGTAATGTATATATATATGTATATATATATATATATATATATATGTATATATGTTTATATATGTATATATACATGTATGTATATATGTATGTATATATATGCATATATATATATATATATATATATATATATATATATATACTGTATGTATATATATATATATATATATATATATATATATATATACTGTACGTATATATATATATATACTGTATGTATATATATATATATATATATATATATATATATATATATATATATATATATATATATATATATATATTGTAAGGGGAGAAGCGTAAACACCAGACTCAAAGTGGGTGTGAAAATGTACAGTGTTCAAATCAGCTATTATACTGTCCGTGGTTGAAACTGGGAGAGATATTCCGGGGTGCCGAAGCTGTCCGGGTCCCCTCTCCTCTTCCAGTCGCTCCAAGTAACGGACGACTGTACCACCTAACATACCCAATTGTGCATACATTTAATTTACAAAGAATAAATGCAATATAATAAAATTAAATACAATAAAGTACAATACATTACAATAAAATGCAATGAAATAAAGTGTAATAAAATAAAATAAAATGTCACTTGTGCAACAATTGAAAGGAAATAAATAAGATAAAATAAAATACAACAAAGTGAAATAAAGTACAATAAAACAATGCAATAAAATGCAATGAAATAAAATGGTACTTATGCGACAATTGAAAGTACACTACGCACTTGCAGGCAAAGGAAATAAATTAAAACTTGATCACCCACACTGTGACTTTTGTTCACCTTGTTCTCTCTCGTTCACGTAGTTTGAAATGAGGGCAATTTATGCTACGTCTGTGTTTGTGTTTTTAGCGACCAGGTATATAGGGTTTAAATCTATGCACCTGTTTACGCTAATTTATTTTGTCGTCCATGCTTCTAAGCATAGTCTCCTTTTCTTTGAGTTGTCTCTATGTACCACAGTGGCTCCTTCCCAGTCTATGTTGTGTTGTGATTCGTTAATGTGTTTGTAGAGTGCTGAGGCTGCATTTTTCCGTTTAACTGCCCGCTTGTGTTCTTCAATTCTAGTTGCGAGTTTCTTCTGTGTTTCTCCTATGTAATCTGCATCACAATCCAAACAGCCAATGCGGTACACAACACCTATCTGCTGGGTGGGTACTTCTGTGTCCTTGACCCTGGTGAGGTTGTGATACAGTGTTGCGTGGTTTATGTGCTACCTCTATGTTCTTGTCCCGGAGTATCCTGGCTGTTACCTCTGATGCACCTTTAATGTATGGAATTGTGACCCTGTGTCCTGTGTGAGGGGATTGTGTCTCGGTGCGTCGTGTCCTCGTCTATTTCCGTACGGTCTGATTAGGATAGCCGTTGGTTCGGAAAACGTCACGTAGGTGCCTCTTC
>NC_134818.1:41031904-41054404 GCF_046742065.1 Oratosquilla oratoria
CAAGATATGCATACGTATATGAAATGCGTATGCACATCTCGGTGAATGCACCCTTCCTAACATTAGCTGTGTGTTCAGTGATGGTGGTTTGTGTAGCAAGTGGTGTAAATAAGATTTAGAAAAAGTGAGGGTGATTCAATATATGAGTGTGTGGCTTGGCCACGCCCACTCACACATTTACAGGATGTGCATACCTATGTTAAATATGTATGCACATATCGGTGAATTCACCCTTCCTGACATGAACGGAGCACACAATAATATAAGAAAAGGATTTAAAGGGGGGCTGACACTCCACCAGCCGACACAGTTCGTATACGCTTAAGTGGCTGCATAGGCGGCGCACAAGACACTCAGATGTTGTCGGAGGCCCTCTCCTCAGGAAAGCAGTTGCGGGGTAATGCTTGAGGTAGTGGACAAGGATGGCTTTAGGGTGGCGGCAATGTCGACATCTTCTCTCTTCTGGCGTGGAGTTGTTCTTGATTTGCCAAAAACAACGGTCCTCCAGCCGCAGACGGAAAAGCAGAGTTTCTACTTTTCTAGGTGTGGAGCAAGGAAGTACAAGGGGCTCGTAGTCTGTGACTGCCCTGTACCACCTCGCCCTCTCTGACACCTCTGCCTCCAGTCTGTGCTGAAGGAACCGTTGTACCTGGTTAAGAGCCCTGGTGCGTATGCGCAACTGATTTCTGCTAAGAGGGACGACAACATCGACTTTGGGTCTTTGGCGCGCCGCTTCTGCTGCGGCGTAGGCTAGCTCGTTACCTGGGACACCTACGTGGCTCGGCACCCAGTTGAGCGTAACACTCCTGCCTTGCTGATGCAGCTTCAGCAGGAGTGCTAGGATGGAGGTCAGTAGGCGTACATTGTCGCTGGGCTGTGTCGATTCTAAGCTGCCTAGCAGAGACTGTGAATCCGTGTGGGTCACCACAGGACCAGCTCATGATATTAGAGCATGCTCTAACGCTCCTTGGACCGCTATGGCCTCAGATTGCAGAAGGTCAAACCATCCGTCACAAAGGCAGCCCCAACACTACGGGGCCTGTTGGGGTCTACGGAGCCATCCGTATAATAGACCGCCATTCCAGGTTCCGACAGTGCGCGGACGCCTTGTAGGGCCTGCGCTCGTGCTCTTTCCTGGTCACATAACTTCTTCTTACTGGGAAGCTTTGTGACAACGAAGGTTGCAGGTATCGACAGCCATGGTGGTGGAGGCTTGAACTCTGGCTGTGGAGAGTCCCTACCCTTCTCAAGAAGAACGCTGGTGAGCCTGAAGGAGTCCAGAAGTCCAGCCGCCTGTAATAACCAGGTATCGGAGTGGATAAGAGTACCCACCTGTCCCAGAGCTATCACAAGGCTCTGACTTAGCTCTGTTATCCTGGGGCTCTGACTATCTTGGCAAGAAAGTCGACCTCCAGCCTTCTGACCCGTGACGTTAATGAAGGCAATGAAGGCAATGAAGGCTCCATCTGGAGGTTAACAATCTTGGTCCAAGGTTGAGCTCCCAGGATAATCTTTGCTGCGGCATTTTGGCAAGGCTCCAGGTCTTCAAGCTTGGCAGTCGCCACATTTATGAGAGCTGGGGCAGCGTAGTCCACCAAGCTGCGGACAGCTTGCACATAGAATGTGCGAAGGACCTGATGCGTGGCACCAAGTGCCTTCCCCGTCATTACCCTCATAACTGTGGTTCTTGCCTTTAGTCTCTCCTTGAGATAGGCTAGTTCCTTCTGAAAGGTGAGCCTCTCATCAATCCAGACCCCCAGGTATTGAAACTGGTGAACCCAGTCCAGCCTAAGGTCCTGGATGGTGAGGTGCTTCCCTTCTTTCCAGAGTCTCAATGCCATGGCCTTCGATTTTGTAGGGGAGATCTTTAACCCTAACCTGCAACATTCTGTCGCCACAGCGCTTAAACAGCGTTGAGCCCTGTTGAAGCACTGCCGTTTCCCAGTAATTATGAGCGCAATGTCATCTGCATAGCAGATGACCTTGCACCCATGTGGTAGAGGTAGTTCCAGAGTGTTGGAGACGAGCACATTGAACAAAGTGGGGCTGAGGACCCCCCCCTTTGTGGAGTGCCATTCTCCAGCATTCTGGCCTCTGATATATGACCCTGAAAGCGTACTTTCGCAGACCTGTGACTGAGATAGTCAGCAATCCAAGAAAGCAGCTTGCCTTTTACGCCCTTGTGTGTGACCCGTAGCTGGTCTTGTGTGTGACCCGTAGCTCCTGAAGCGTAAAGCTAGCGTCAGTATCATCCGATTGACTCATCATGTCCTCGACACTGTGGCGCCTCACTCCTTGGAGGTCCTGCAGTGTGTCTTGAACACACTGCGGGAGTGAGGTGCTGCTGGAGCGAGAGACAAACTCCTGGACCAGCCGCTGCGCCTCAGCATCAGGAGCATGATGAGTGCGTCGTGGTTGAGTCCTGCCAGTAGCTTTACGGAGCTTAGACCACAGCTCTGCTAGGGAGGTGTGAGCGTTAAAGCCCTCACACCATTCAAGAAATTTAGCTCTTCTGGCATCTGCAGCTATGACGTGAGCGTCATGAACTGCAGCGCGCAAGTTGGCCAAATTGGTCTGAGTTCGGCCCCGTCGGAAAACACGCCTAAGCATGTTCACCCGATGGTTAGCCTCTCTCATCTCGGGGGTATAATACCAGCTGTTCTTATGTTCTCTGGGGGACTGGCGAGTCTTTGGGATGGCTCTGTTGGCAGCCTCCTGAACGGCTGCAGAAAAGTCAGCTTCTTACGTTTCCACGTCCTGTGGTGGAACGTAGGACGCTGCCCATTCTTCAACAGACCTCTCAAATACTGGCCAGTTTGCCAAAGCTGTCTTCCACCTGGGAACAGGTAATACAACTGGTATGGGTGGTGTATCCCATATGTGCACAGAGACACCGAAGTGATCGCTAGTGACAATAGGATACACCTCCCAGGTTACCCTAGGGAGGAGAGTGGCCGTCGCCAAGGTCAGATCAAGTCGTCCACCTTGCACGTGCGTCGGATTTCCATCATTCAACAACGCAATATCAGGGCATTCATCTAATACGTAATTTAAGTGGCGCCCAGCGACATTGGGCCCTTGGGGCGACATCAAAATATTATGATGGGCGTTGGAGCCTGTCCGCAGCAAGAGCACACACTTCTCCAAGGTCCAGTTCCACTCTCTGGCCCCTGTATATGTTATAGATGGTGTACACTTCATGGGCTCGATGGAGTCGAACCGCAAGAACCTCCACACCATCCCCACATGATACAGGGTCCATGATCTCACTGCAGGGGATGCATGATTTGACTAAGATCATGCACCCCCTAGTAGTGGGTAAGCGAGGGAGGAAGAAGATGCGATATCCCGGAAATCACACCGCATCGCTCACCAATGTCTCCTGGAGAAGTATGATATCGTAATCATGCTCTTGCGCAAGCTCAAGGAGATACGAGCTTTTGCTTCGGAACCCTTTTACGTTCCACTGTAGCAACCTTAGGTGATTATTGAGCAGGGCGACTTTCTTCCCTGTCTAGTTCCATTACTGTCTCATCTTGTCCTCCCCGGTCAGAGGACAGGATGGGTTGCGTCTTTGAAACTGTGGGGACATTTCCCTCCTCATCAGAAGAGGAGTCTTCAAGCCTAAGCGCAAAATGACATTGGGGCTTGGCAGAAGGCACTTTCCTCGTCTTTAAGGTTGTAGGTGTTACCTTCCCAATGGTGAAAGTAGGTGTAGCAGGCTTGGGGGAAGTGGAAGGGGAGGAGGAGGCAGAGGAAGAGGAAGAGGAGGAGGAAGAGGCAGGGGAAGAGGCGGAAGATGAGGAGGTGGAGGGGGGAGGGAGTCCTCTCCTTTCGCCTAGGGTTCCTCTTCTCTTTCAGGAGTTTGAGCACGTTCTTGACGGCCCTATCCACCATGACTAGCATCTTGTCTGGGTCGCTCTCCCCGAGGGTGGTAGCGACTGCAGAGACGAAGGCGACACCGGTCACAATCAAGTCGATGTCATCCTCCTTAAGGGGGATGACATCAGACGGATACTGAGGTGGAGGGGGCCTCCGTTCCTGTGCTCGTGGGGTTGGTACTGGGGGCGTGGGCTTAGGGGTAGGCGTGGGCTTAGGGGTAGGCGTGGGCTTAGGGGTAGGCGTGGGCTTAGGGGTAGGCGTGGGCTTAGGGGTAGGCGTGGGCTTAGGGATAGGCGTGGGCTTAGGGGTAGGCGTGGGCTTAGGGGTAGGCGTGGGCTTAGGCGAAGGCTTAGGGGTAGGCGTGGGCTTAGGCGTAGGCTTAGGCGTAGGTTTGGGTGTGGGGGTCTTTTTTGGAGCTGGCTGAGTTCGGGTGTGTGTGCGTGTGTCTGTGTCGAGTGCAGGGAAGTGCTCTTGATTGTTTAAATCAGGAGCACTAGGTGTAGGTGTCTGTGGTGCAGTGTGAGAGTGCTTCCTGCTGCCCCATACAAATGTACCTGGGGGGGCCAGGTATGAAGTCCTGTCGCTTCTCTGTCCTCTCCTTACAGGCCTGAGCTTTACGAGCTGAGCAAGAAGTATTCCAGGCGTGGTACTTCTTGCTACAATTGGGGCACTTGGCCACAGTCTCAGTGGCAGCCTTAAACTTGTTGAGACAAGTCTCGGTAGCATGAGATATGTTGCAAATGCCACATTTCGGTAGCTTGGAAGTGCACCGCGCCTGGTGATGACCATAGCGTTGACACTTAAAACAACGGAGAGGATCAGGGATGTACGTTCGTACATCATAGCTGCCATACATCCCCAGGTCAATACGATTGAAGGGTTCGCCTTTTTTTGGTGATCAAGACCTGGCGGGTGGGCGTCTTATCCCAGCGGCGCATTCTCGTGGCTCCAATCACCTGAGGGTGGTCCTCAATGGCCTCAGTCATGTATGAGGTCGGATAATTGTGCACCACGAGTCTGTTCCGCTTATTACAAAGGATTACAAAGGCGGAGCATGCCGACAGGAGACCTTTTGATCCATATCTAGGTCGGATGAAAAAAAAAATCATATTAATAATAAAATAATAAATAAAAACCATAATAATGTAAATAACAAATAAAATACATAAATAAATGCATAGGTATAGTTAGAATAATAAACAAACAGGTAAATAGTAAATAATAATAAATTGACATATAACTAATAATAAATGAAAATCAGACAGACAAATGATAACAAAACAAAAACAAATAATATAAGATAAATTATAATCATTACAGCATCTTACTTAGGTGTTTATCTAAATGATTCTTAAAGCTTCGAACTGAACTACATTGCACTACCTGTCCAGGAAGTTTATTCCATTCATTAACTACACGGTTGGCAAAGTTGTTTCTACCTACTTCCAAATTGAATCTATTTCCGGACAGTTTGAGACCATTGTTTTTTGTCTGATTTTCATTCAATGTGAACATTTGGTCACTTTTGATGTTGTCAATTCCCTTTAAAATCTTAAAGACCTGTATCAAGTCACCTCTGAGTCTACGCTTTTTAGGGAAAACAGATTCATGTGTTTTAGTCGATTTTCGTATGATTTATTTTTGATATTTGGAATCAGTTTTGTTGCTCGCCAGGGTCAGAGGCTTTCCATTCAATGATGTAACTGCCTCCAGCTCCTCCACGAGTTGGTAACTGCTCGGTAACAGCAGCAAGTTACCGTCGCCAAGGGGCCGGAGGGATACAAGCTTACCGTGGAGGGGGCCCTTCTCAAGAGCTCGTACCACCTCAAAAGCTGTATCGTACCTCGCTGAGGGTACGACCTTGAAGGTGGGGAGCTTACCACCCTTGTTATGAACAGGGGCCATCACCACGGCAGCTTCATTATCGGATGGAGGCTCTGATCCTGGAGCGCAGCGCCTACGTTTCACCACGCCAGATGCTGAGTCAGTGGCCGCCATGGCGGCACTGATAACGAAAGAAGTGTTAAACGCGAAGCTATCGGTAATAGTAAAAAAAAAAAAAAAAAAAAAAAAAAAAAAAAAAGGCGGAAATCTAAGGGGCAGGGGGGCGCGGGCGTTTACGAGCGTGTTGGTGCTGATTCGCTTTACGTGACCTGTCTACCCAGCAGCGAGCGATCGAATACGAGGCCCGAGTGCGCCTAGAGCGTGCGAGACCGGGCTTATCTTGACGAAGGGGTCCCACCTCTCCCGCCGTAAAAGCAATTTTAAAAAACCACACGAGCTATGCTAATCGTGCAGGGAGAGTTATTCTGGGCATAATCCTGCCAGAGCGAGATTCCACAGGAAGGGAGAATTATCTCGGGTAGCAGTAGTTTCCGATTTCAATGGGGTGTAGCACGTCAAACAGAGCTAGAAACTATGGTGAGTGACTCCGTACAAGCGTTATCGAGGAGATGAGCATCGAGCGGGGATGAATCTGTCTTATCTCTCGAGATGCGATGCTAAAGTTGAAGCAAGCATCTGGCTGTAGGCCTTATAAAGGAGGTCTAAGGCTCAGGTTGATTGGCCCGGGTGGAGTGCTGAACGCTGATTGGTCGCTGGATTCTTCTTCTGATCCCGACCTGAGCGAACCTAGCACGCAGCTCTGGTGACCCCGGCTCAGGCGGAATGCTGGCTGCTGATTGACCGAGCGGTGTCGCTCGTGATCCTGGGCGAAGGGAATGAGCTCTGGTTTGTCTCCTAGTCACACGACATGTTGACCGAGGTTCTTGATCTAAGGGAACCGACTCACCTGAGATAGGAAGAGGGGCTCGAGTTTCTTTTGGTGGTTGCTCGTGGTGGGGCTGGAGTCCATGGTGCTCATAGGGGCGGGCTGAGGGAAGAATGTAGTCGGAAGAGACTTGCACATTAATGTTAGGGTGTCGGGAGGTGATGGCTACGGCTTCTACAATTTGCATCTTTCTAAAGTTCGATTCTTTGAGGAGGATGGTAGTGGAATCGATAAATTTTTGTAGGGGCAGCTTCTGATCGTGATGATCGATGTAATTTTGAAAAATAGCTCCCTAGTTTCTATGGTATAGAAGGCGCCTTCTTAAGGTGGTGGATGATTTCCTTCATAATCTAAACCACGAAGAAACGGAATCCTTTTATAAACTGAAGAACTTCATTTGAAGATAGTCAAATCTATCAGCGCAGTTGACTTCAACCAAAATTGCCTTCGCGAGAACCTGTGCCCCAGAATGTATATATATATATATATATATATATATATATATATATATATATATATATATATATATATATGTATATATATACATATATGTATATATACATTATATATTTTATATACATACATATATATATATATATATATATATATATATATATATATATATATATATATATATATATATATATATGATGAAGGGTGGAAAAAGTAGTCACGGGTCTAGTTCCGAGTTCCTGAGTTTATTCCTGACCGGTTTCGCTCTATGCTTCTTCAGAGGAATGTGTGACCGGTTTCGCTCTATGCTTCTTCACAGGAATGTGACTCTGGAGTGAAGCTGGCGGTATACATAGTCTGAGTAAGACCGCGTTCCCTCCTTGGAGGTGGGTTCCGTTTGGTTGTACAATGGTTTAGAATTTTTAATACAATGAACAATAGTGATAATACAGTATACAATAAATTGTTGTGATGTTGTAATAAAACAGCTCCGGTGTGTGTGGAATGTTGATCGAGGGTGTAACAGTGTAAGTGAAGTGAGTGGTGTAAAAATGTGGGGATCCTAAAAAGTGTCATAAGATATCTGATTGTATTAAATAATATAAAGATAAATATCCAGATAAATAAAATGAAATAAAATGAAAAAAATACAAATATATAAATATAAATAAAAATAAATAAATAAATACAAATGTGCTAATTTAAAGTGACATGACATCTCATCGCATATCGTTGTGTGACAGAATGTTATAAAAAATACATACATATACATACATGGTACAGTTTTACATATGGTACTGCAAATAATAAATAAATAAATAATGAATAATAACATATTTGGACATATTCGGACAGAATATAAACTCAGGAACTCGGAACTAGACCCGTGACTTCTTTTTCCACCTTCATCAACTTGTCACAATGTACCAACATATATATATATATATATATATATATATATATATATATATATATATATATATACAGTATGTATTATATATTATATTATATATTATATAATATCATATATTATATTATATATTACATATATCAAATATATATATGTATATATATACATATATATGCATATATATACATATATATATATATATACATATATAAGTATATATGTATGTATATATATATATATATATATGTATGTATGTATATGTATACACACACACACACACACACACACACACACACACACACACACACACACACACACACACACACACACACACACACACACACACACACACACACACACACACACACACTTTCGTTGGAATGGATGGCGAGAATTGGAGTTCCGAAGGAAAAGCGAAATCTACGTGGATCTCACATCTCAACGTCAAGGAAGTACCTTATTGTATTTATAGAGAAGGCGAAAGCTCGTGGTGTAGTGGGAAGGTGATAAAAAAGGAGAAGGGGAGGAATTACTGAGGAAAATGGAAGGAAATGAGGAAGAGGAGGACTTGGTCCAGGAGGCCAGGCGTCTTGTAAACAAGAGAAGGACCGAGGATGATTTTCTAGACAAAGGGACTAACAAAAATGTAAAGATTAGAAATATAGATAAGAGCAGCACAATGGAAGGTGAAGATAATCATTTCCAGGGATTCAATGAGGGGGGGGGGTACCAACCTAACCCGATTAGCAAGACTAGAGGAAAAACTTGAAAATAATGACCGAACATTGGGAAAGTAGGTTCGGTAACATAGCAAAGATTGCCAAGAGAGTTGAAAAATTGGAAGAACTAGAGAAGGTGAACAAAAACTTAACTAAAGAAATAGAAGAATTAAAAAGACATTTAAAAGAAGTAAAAGAAGAGAATGAGGAATTAAAGAGGAATAATAAGGACAATAAAGAGGCTATAGCAAAAGAAGCACAGGGTTTGAAAAAAAATAGTAAAGTTGCATTTACTGACATAATAAAACAGCAAACGAAAGAACAAACTGAAGACTCAGTTATTAAAGTGATGAGACAGAAGGAGAATATAGTAAGAGACTTAGCAGATAAAAAGAATTGTATAATTTGATTAGGAATGGAAGATAAATAGAACCTAAATAGAACCACAAGAATCAATGAGGAAAAAGAAAAAGTAAGCATTTTACTAGAATTAGTTCAGGAAGATGAACCTGAAATCATGAAAAATTGAAGAGATGTATAGACTCGAAAAGTATAGTACAGATAAGACCAGACCAATTAAGATTAAAATAATATCACAAACGACGGCAGAGAATATCTTAGCAAAAACAGGGAAACTAGCAGCAAATGAACAATATAAAAAGGTATGGATAGAAAGAGAAATGAATAAAGAGGAAAGAGAGGAGGAAAAAATGAAAAGACATGAAGCTAAGGAAAAAACGAGAACAGAACAGAGTCAGAAAAAGAGAAATTCTATTGGAGAGTAGTGAATATGAAAGTAAGGAAATACGACATACTAGAGAAAAACAAAAGGGAAACAGAGAATAAAATTGAAGTGGCAGAAAACTAAAAATGTCTTACACATATATAGATGGATTAATAACAGGATTGAATGAGCTGAATGATTATCTGAAGGAAAAAGAACTGGACATAATGGGAATTGTAGAAACGAAATTAAAAGGTCCACTACCACCCAACAGTGTAGGACATGATGCATATAATTATTGGATTAGAAACAGAGAGACAAAACAAGAGGGTGGAGTTATGTTCCTGACTAAGAAGGATATAAACGTGAGGTGTGTCACATATGGAAAGAATACAGTAGAGATGATTATGATCAAAGTGGAAGACAGAAATAAGAAGAGCAGAAAGTTTGTGATATATTATGTGCCTCCAAAAACAGCCTCGTGGGAAGAGAGTGAACATAAAAGTATGTTTGAAGACACAAGGATAACATTGAATAAGATAATGGAAGATGGAGGAAGAATAGTTATGATGGGCGACTTTAATTGCAAAGAAGTCTGCTGGGAAGAGATGACAGTAAAGGGTGGAGACGGCTCATGGGGAAATGTTCTACTCGAGATGATTATTGACCATACAATGACACAGTGGATACAGGAGAACATTAGGTATAGAAATGAAGAAGAACCATCGAGACTAGATCTAATAATCACATCCGAACCTAGAATAGTGGAAAAGATTGAATATAAAACACCAATAAGTAAAAGTGACCACATATTGATTGAACTGGAAGTAAATGAGGAAAAATACATGAAAAGAAATGAACAATATAAAAAAGGAAGAATGACGTATGAATTTTTTTGTTTATAAAATAAGAGAATTCTTTCAAAAAGAAAACTGGGAAGGAACATACAAAGAAGAAACAACAGTGGAAGAGAAATGGAATATTTTGACAAAAATTTATAGAAAAAAAAAAGAGTGGAAAAGTATGTCCCAAGACAAAAACAAGAAAAAGAATATGTAAAGTGCTGGTACAACAAAAGTTGTAGTGAGTTAAAAGACAAAAGAGATCAAGCTTGGACCAAATGGAAGAAAATACAAAAGACCTGAAAATTTGAAAATATATACTTGTTACAGAAATGAATATGTACAAGTGTGCAGAGAGGAAAAGAGAAAATGTGAAAAAGATGTCATAGAAAAATGTAAAGATTAATCAAAATTATTTTACAGATTTGTAAACAACAAACTGAAAAACAAACAAGATTTGGAGAAATTAAGACAAGGAGGAGTTGAATACACAGAGGAAATAGAATTGGCGGAAATTATGAACAAGCATTTTAAATCAGTGTGTACAAGGGAGAACATACAACCTGAAGAGGTCGAATGGAAAGAGAAAGTCCCCCCTATGAAAGAAACAGAAGTAACAAAGAATGAAATAATGAAACACTTGAGTAATCTTGATGTCAGAAAATTGCATGGACCAGATGAAATAGCAAACTGGATTTTGAAAGAATGCAGGAATGAACTGGCAGACAAAATACATAGCATGATAAGCAGTTCCTTGAAAGAAGGAAAAGCTCCAAAATATACAAAAAAAAAGCAAATATAGTACCTATATATAAAGGGGGAAATAAAGAAGACCCTACCAACTATAGACCAGTCTCTCTAACAAGTACAATAGTAAAAATTTGTGAAAGAATTGTCAAAAGTAGATGGGTAAAATATATAGAAATTGAAAGTTATATGAGCTTCTTTGCAGATGATGCAAAACTGTTAAAAAAAAGTGAACACGGAAGAAGATTGTGAGTCACTACAGAGTGATCTATATAAAGTCTGGGAATGGAGTAGGAAGTGGGGGATGGAGTTCAATTCTAAAAAGTGTAGTATAATGGAATTTGGAAAAAGCAAAAACAGAATAACAGAATCATATAAATTGGGAGAAGAAAGAATAAAAAAAGTTGAAAATGAGAAGGACCTGGGAGTCATTGTTATGAATGATATGTCACCTGAGAAACAAATAAATAAGATTTTTGGTGAAACTTATAATCTAATAAGAACAATCAAAGTAGCATTTACATACTTGGATGAAAAAATGGTGAAGAAAATACTAATCACTCTGATAAGACCAAGATTGGAATATGCAGCAACGATGTGGTCACCAAGTACAAAAAGAAAAAAAAAAGTATAAAAAAACTTGAAAGAATACAAAGAGCAATTACAAAATTGGCACCAACACTCTCAAAACTATCATATGAAGAGAGACTAGAAGAATTTGAGCTACAGACACTAGAGCAAAGAAGAGAGAGAGGAGATTTGATAGCCATTTACAGAATCATGAAAGACATAGAAATTATTGATAGAGAGGACCCAATAAAATGGGATGATAGAAATACAAGAGGACACGGAAAGAAAATCAAGAAAGACAGCTATAGAAGAGATCTGAAAAAGAACAGCTTTCCTCACAGAGTAATAGACAGTTGGAACAAGTTAGATGAGAAAGTAGTGTGTGCAAAAACAATACATGAATTTAAAAATAGTTTAGATAAAATGAGATATGAAGACGGGACACCACGAGCATATCTCCCCTTCTCGTAAAATACAACTAGGTAAATACACACACACACAAATATATATATATATATATATATATATATATATATATATATATATATATATATGTATATATATCTGCCAATATCTTTTCAGTGTTCCCTAATTATAACTGAGTGTTTTTTAAGTGTCCCAAGTTGTCGTACTTTTTCTCTTTTAGTCATCCCTTAACACAAGCTTTATATTCATTTAATTATTGTATATTTTTGTATGCTTTCGTTACCACGTTTTTTTCTCTTGTAAATAAATATAGGACATTTATGTATATTCCATGAAAAGGATATATGTTTAATCTAAGTATTATAGAAAACATTGTATATTAACAGTAAAGACTTAAGAATCTCACTACCAATGTTGTAGATTGTATCGTCAGCATTTGGAGACTCTTCCAACCGAGCAAGTGGGTCTGCCCCACATCTATCATAACTTTTACTTCCTTCCATTTCACTCTTTCCTTCCACTAAACCCCCAAATCCCCTCTCCCACCCTCTCCCCCATCTTATCTATCCTGCCCTCTAACTAAGACTATTTCATAACTCTTAACTTCCATCCATTTCATTCTTTCCTTACACTAAACCCCCAATTCCCCCCTCCCTCCCTCTCCCCATCTTATCTATCCTGCCCTCTAACTAGATAGACTCACCTCCCACGTCGAGATTCAACCCGTTTACGCGCGCGCAGTGTCAGTGTATGCTTACGTTTAATTTCTTCCTCTAACCCGTCCGACTAACCCACAACAATCGCTCTACATCACCCCACCCCCCACCTTTACCAACACGCATAACATCCACACGGACACTAGGACACAAAGACACGTAACCCATTGCGTTTGGCGCAATGGATCGATTTAGGACCCGGGACTTACCTCCCACAGGTGGACAACGGACCAAAGAACTATGGGACACTCTGGCTAAAAAGAACATTTACATACAGAAACTCATTACACTACACAACGCATACATACTCATCACGGACGAAACAACCACAGAAACACTCTGCCAAAAGAACACCAAGACATTTTTCAACTCCAATGGCTACGACATACTAGCTCCACCAGAACTCAACGCACATAGAACACTTGTAATAACACACGTCGACCCCTATGCCACAGAACATACACATGAAGAAATAAAGGCAGAAATAGAAAGACTGAACACGAACACTCACGTAACACAAGTCATCAAACTTCCACGAACTAAGACTGTCCTCAAAATCAAATTTGAATCTACACAAATGGTTAAAGACTGCATCCTGAAGGGACTCAAGATATTCTCTCAATCATTCCCCACGCACACACTCAGACAGGAAACATATACATACATTCCCCAATGCACTAACTGCTATTCAGTTGAACACACACGCAAACAATGCCCACACCCATTCCCATACAAGATATGTTCAAACTGCGCATCCACGGACCACAGACAAGACAAATGCACCTGTGCATTAACCAAGTGCCTCCTCTGTCAGGGGGACCACCCAGCTGTGGCAATGCGGTGCCCAAAGAAAAAAGAGAAAGGCAAGGAAATCAACAATCAGACAAACCAACAGCCACACACCAACACACAAACATATGCCATTGCCACACAATCAAAACCCGCCCTCCTCCCTACACCAACAACTACGACCACAGCACCTCACCACATGACAACAATAAACACAGCCGGATCTACGACAGTACGTCGAAAGACAGAATGTCGAATGGTCAAAATGTCGACACGACAGATTGTCGAATGCGACATAATGTCGAAATATGCATTTTGAAATTAGTGCATATGTACAGTCAAGAAAATTAATTAGGGAGGGCACCAAGTTTTTGGCAGATATTTCAGTTATTGTTGTTGAGCGTGAACACAGGCTTGCATTTCCGGTGATTTTATGTACATAATCATCATGTCGATATCTGGAATTTCGACATTTTGTCGCAGTCGACATTCTGTCGTTTCGACATTCTGTCGTTTCGACATTCTGTCGTTTCGACATTCTGTCGTTTCGACATTCTGTCGTTTCGACGTTCTGTCTTTCGACATTGTGTCGTGCACCGAACACAGCCATCACACTAGCTACACTCATAGATACACAAGAACCAGGCTCATTGCAAACCACACTTAACGCCATATATCAAGCCAGCGGCCTCCCTACAGCCATAATCCCTCCCCAAGCCATCAAAACAACCCTATTAGCAAAGGCACTGAAAAACCAAACACAACCCTTCATAACACCAAACAACACACAAACCATAGAATCCATGGAGACAACAGAGCAAACACTTAAAAGACCCGCATCACCCAACGAAGACACAAATCCCCCATCCCTCCTGCCACGCTGCCAGAGTTCATGATTGGAGACTGCATCATCCCACTAAGCTCCCAGTACTGCTACCTTGGTGCACCAGTACAAATCTCGGAAACTCTTCCTGCCCGGCGTCAATCCCATCCCGTAATTCGTGAACTGCTAGATCGTCTCCAACGTCGACTCCGGCCTCTCCAGTGGCTCACCAACAACTCTTTCGGTATCTCCATCCCCGTGGTCAGAACTGTCTATATTACTTTTATACGCTCTGTTGTTGATTACCTCTCCCCTGCCTTAATTCAACTTCCTCGATCTGCTTTAGAGCCACTGGAGATTTTTCAGAATAAGGCCATGAGAATTATTCTCGGTTGCCCAATGACTACCAGAATTGTCAACATGCAACAGGAATTACGGCTTCCATCCCTAGTTGATAGGATTTATTCTAACGTCACCTGCCTCACAGTTAAGTGTATACACTTTCCCCACCTCTCACCGCACCTCACAGCATTGGTCAGAGCTTCTCTCAGCCCCGCTCCGCCCGTCCCCCGCCTCATGCCCCCCGGTCGCCGTCTTATAAAGTCTATCTCCTCCTTCATTCGCAGCCTAGATTTACAAGTACCAGTAGCTGACATACCCCCAGGCCCCTCCCCCGTGGACGCTACCATCGCCTGTGGTTAGCTTCACTCCTACAGCAAAATGTGACCCACCTCCTCTGCAACTACAGCTAGCCTTGGAGCATGTTACCCAGGTAACATCCTCCATCACTGCTCCGCATCACCTCTACACTGACGGGTCACTACAATCAGATGGTGCAGCTGGAGGAGCAGTCTACTCACCTGACCTACCACCTCCTCCTGAGGGCTGGGTCGGCCGTCGACTCAGAGATCACTCCAGCTCCACGTTGTGTGAACTATACGCCATCTTAGATGCTATCAGTCTCGTTTGCCAAAGAGGAGTTAATGCTGTCATTATATGTGACTCTAAGCCTGCACTGCAATCCCTCACCGCTATTCATCTCACTCACCATTCTGTTGTACAACAAATCCTTTCCTTTCTATCCCTACTAACTATCCGTAATCTCTGCATTAAATTTATTTGGATTCCCTCTCATGTAGGTCATGTAACCGTCATCCCAATGGAATAAAATCACACTCATTAAAAAAAAAGTATACAACGTGTAGAATTAAGACCCCCCCACCATCACAACAAAATAAAAAGGAAGATAAAAAGGATACATGTTCTAAAAAATTCAAAACCTATAAATAGGTAAGAACAGTCGTATACATTTTTTCTATATTAAAAAAAAAAAAAAAAAACTAACAAAATAACAGCCTCATAAATAATCATAACAACTCAAGAAGAAGAACAGACCACCGATCCTGGGGAAGATGGACCAGCCTCCAAACATTACAAGAATAACTAGCCACTAGCTTCACAGCACAAAAATTCATATTTAAAATATGTTCAAAGTAGCAAGTGGGTCTGCCCCACATCTATTGTAACTCTAACTTCCTTCCATTTCCTCCTTTACTTCTTTACACACATACCCTCCCCCCCTCTCCTCCATCTTACCTATCCTATCTAGTAGTAGTAGTAATAGATCATCATCAACATCAAGACTGTACAAATTCACACCCTGCTTAATGACCACGTTATGAGTCGATAGCCTTAAAAATATATATATAAATAAATAAACAAATAAATATCAATCTTAATGACCCCCTTACGGGTCGATATCCTTAAGATAAAATAATAAATAAATTAATAAATAAATAAATAAATAAATAAATAAATAAATAAATAAATAAATAGATAAATAAATAGATAAATAAATAAATAAATTAATTAATAAATAAAACAGATGTGTATTCTGACTCACATTTTGAAAAAACTTTCCATGCCTTTCTCTCCCTACCCCTAGTTTCAGGCTGGCAACATGCTATCACGCAATAGCAACAATATATATATATATATATATATATACATATATATATATACATATATATATATATACACTCCTCTGAAGAAGCTATTGGAAGCGAAATCGGTCAGGAATAAACTCGATATTCAGATAAAGACCCGTGTTTCCCCCTCCACCTTTCCCATAATTTGTCCCAATGTCTCTACATATATATATACATATATATATATATATATATATATATATATATATATATATATATATATATATATATATATATGCTAATAAGAACACGGGTACGTGTGTTCACTTATGCAAAGTAGACCACTTGGAAAAAGAAACTAACGAAGCAGAGCGCTTTCGTATATTACATCTTCAGTGCAACAAGTACATAGTGATAGGAATACATAGACAATATATACATGATACAAAGGAACAAGGACAGTTTGAATAAGCGTAGCGACCAATTACCCCCTGGAGAGCGGAAGGTCATTGTCAATTATCTTACGATGGTGGGGCGACATCAGGTCACAGTCGCCAAGGGTCACTGTTTCTACTAATGATATAGGGCGACATTAGGTCAATTCGTTGGGTTACATTTTACCTGATATTATCTTACTAATTTCTTGACAAATGAAATTATCAAGTTTGTACAAGCCTTTATGTAGGTTGGTATTTTGATTACTAGTGGTATGAATCAAACTGCACTCTATTAAATTTCTTGCTATTATGTTGTTGGTATAATAGATTGCCTGGGCATTACCTCAATCAACTGGATGATTATTTAATTCAATATGCTTGAATATACCACTAGAATGATTGCCAATCCTAACATTTTTCTTGTGTTGTTCAATTCTAATGTTTAAGGGTTTGGCAGTTTGACCTATGTAAAATTGATTACACATTTTGCAAGGAATTTTATAAATGCATCCTTTTTTAATTTCAATACTATTGTTGATGAGTTTATGTTTTACTGTACTATCATGTTTAAAAACTACCTTTACGTTAAATCTTTTTAATAATTTTGTGATACTTAACAAATTTTCTTGAAATGGTAAAATTAAAACATTATGATAATTGAAAGGTGATTTAGGCTGAGGAATTAAAAATGATTTCCTTGCAAAATTGTAAGCAATATCAAGGAATTGCTTAGGGTATTTTAATTCTAGCCCAATGTTAAAAACATTTCTGATTTCTTCATCAATAAATTCAGGACTACAAATACGAAAAGCTCTTAAATACATTGAGGCAAATACTGTACGTTTAATATTATTTGGATGAGAAGAATAATAATGAATATATGAACTTACATTGGTTGGTTTACGATATACTTTAAATTTAAGGCTATTGTCATGACGTAGGATAGTGCAATCTAAGAAAGGTAAGGTACAAATTTTTCTCAATTACATATATATATATTGGAAAACTGTAAACACCAGATTCAATTGAAGGGTTTATTTGCCCGACGTTTCGATTCCCGAATCGTCTTCAGGGGGTATATAACGTTAAAACCACTGTTGGAGTAGAAAATACTGGATACGGGGAATCTATATATTTCGATTGCAAACTGCAATCCTCTTCAGTAGATACCTATATTTTTTGTTCAAGATACCTTTATGATGTTCACCGATGTCATTGGCTTGTTGTTGGGCACATTTTTAAAGGAACCGGAACACTTCTTCATAAGGGTAAAGGAGCAAAAGATTCCTAGAAGCCGTGCGTGAACGTAGATGTGCATCCTCTATGTCTAGGGACGTCAGCTGAATTCATTCTAGCAGGAAATCACTAATGTAGGACGGAAAACTGTACCCTAATTGTTTATGCTTGTGAAAACCAAACGATTTTGGACACACTTGTTCTGCCAAGCACTCGGATAGAAAAATTTTTGGTTCTTCTTTTTCCTACTGATGATCAACGGTGACTCAAATTATCTGTATGATGACTTGAGCACGGGGTAGCGGTGGAAAAGAAGCTTGAGTGAAGAGAATGCCTCCATCGTGGTGGTAATGTTACAGGTGAGAAATGTAATCACAAATTTGTCAATCACATAAAAACCACTGTTGGAGTAGAAAAGACTGGATACGGGGAATCTATATATTTCGATTGCAAACTGCAATCCTCTTCAGTATCTACTCAAGAGGATTGCAGTTTGCAATCGAAATATATAGATTCCCCGTATCCAGTCTTTTCTACTCCAACAGTGGTTTTAACGTGATTGACAAATGTGTGATTACATTTCTCACCTGTAATTTATATATACATATACCTGTATATATATATATATATATATATATATATATATATATATATATATATATATATATATATATATATATATATATATATATATTCTTCCTTCTCTCTTCATCTTTTCTTCCTCTTCCTCTTCTTTTTCATCCTCTTCTTTCCATATTCCTTTCTCTCTTCCTCTTCTTATTCTTTTTCTTTCTACATCTACTTTTTCTTTTCTTCTGCTCCTCATATTCTTTTCCTGTACATCATACTCTTTACACCATGCAAGCCTTCTCTGATTTATCTTCTCCTCCTCCTCTCACTCCTCTTCCTTTTACTTCTCCGATCATTTCTGTTCCTTATCTAACTCCTCCTCTTCTTCCTTTCTTCCTTTTCTTCCTGCTTCTCATCCAAACCTTATTTTTCCTCCTCCTGTCACTTCTCCCCATATTCCCCCTTCCACCTTCCCTTCTCCTCGTTTTCCTCACTCTTCTTATTTCTCCTTCTCCTCCTACCCTCCCTTGGCATCACTTACTTATTTCCTTTCTTCTTTCTTCTCTTTCTTAACTTCGTCTTCATTTCCTTTTTCGCCTCCTCCTCCTCTTCCTTTACCTAATTTTTCCTCCTTTATCTGCTTCAATCCCTCTCAACTTCCTTATTGCCCTCCTCCATACCATCCTTCCCCAGTTCCATATTCCATCTCCTCCGCTTTTCACTTTTCCTTACATCACTTCTTTTCCCATTTCTTACCCCACTCCTAATGCCCCTCCCCTCCCTCCTCCTGCACCTACTCCCCTTCCTCCTCCTTTTATTCCTTCTTTTCTTCTTCGTCCTCCACCCTTTCTTCATAGGTTTGGGTCCCGCACTTCTCTCCGATTTCCAGCAGCGAATTTTATTTACCCTAACAGTCCAAGCGCATAGAGCAAAGGTGACGACTTCGGTCGTAGCTATGAGCCTTCTATTTATGTTCTTCATCACCATATGTCTCCTGTTACTCATGCCATATCCCCGCCTCCTTTTTATCCCCATTCTTCTTTACCACTAGTCCCCTGTTTTCCACGCCTTTTCCCCTCATCCTTTTCCTTCCACTTCCCCTTCCCCTTCCCCTTCCCCTTTCCTTTCTCCTCCCCGGCAGGATCTTAATGGCGGCTTCGTTAATCAAGCAGACTCGTCTTAATTGTCTGATCTGCTGCTCGCTGCACCGCCTCCTCTAATTAATCGGTGATGTGGGGAGGTCTCACCTAACCACTATTTCACCCAACGCTCCACCACCACCACCCAACCCCACCCGACTACCAATCAACCCCACTCAACCACCACCCATCTTCGCCCCAACACCATCACTCAATCTCGCCCCACCACTACTCAATCCCGACCGCCACCATTCAACCCTGACATGCCCCACCCTCACTTACCCGACAATTCCAGGCATGTACAGTACAATTTCTTGCAAATCACAAACACACACACATACATACACGCATGCATACCTCCAAACACACACATATACACACACATGATATACATATACGCCTGCGCTTTCGCGCACAAACACACACACACACACACACACACACACACACACACACACACACACACACACACACACACACACACACACACACACACACACACACACACACACACACACACACACACACACACACACACACACACACACACACACACACACACACACACACACACACACACACACACACACACACACACACACACACACACACACACACGCATGCACACACACATAGACACACACATACACATACACACACACACACATACACACACATACACACATACATACACACACACACACACACACACACACACACACACACACACACACACACACACACACACACACACACACACACACACACACACACACACATACACGAACACACATATACACACACCCGCAAGCACATGCAGACACACATGCGCGCGCGCGCACGCACACACATACATACTCTACCATCACATCCATCCGTCAGATCCCACCACTTCACTCGTCCCTATCCCGTTCCATGAAAATCTCACCCATTTTACATCTTTACGTTATGCCACACCCAAGCCTACACTCCTCCACCCCACCGCTACGTTATCCCATCCATACTCATTCCGGCTCTTGTCTTCATCCTATCGATGGTCTGCGAGTAAGAGGGGTGTTTATTCTCATCTTACCAAACCGATAGAAGATACTAAAATTGTAAGGTACGAGTAAGAGTTGCTGTTGAACAGACATTCTGTCTTTCACTGTTTAGTATATGAACTAGTGTAATTTATCTAATTTAACGCTGTTGGATAATTATTTGTTTATTCTTCAATAGCATATGAATATTTGCTTTCTAATTATCAATAATAGTTACACTATCTGTCATGTCAGTGACGATTTCATTCTCAGCTGTTGCTGAATGTTTTGTTGTTTATTCAGTAATCTTAACTCTGTCACTGCTCTGGGAATTTTCCTAGCTTCAGTAAAGTTGCATTGTTATCACTATGTATTCTATAGACAAGTTATTAGTAAAAGAATTATATTCATTTGTAGTCATGTCACTGTAAGCCTTTTCAAATGATGTACGAGTATACTACATCATCTTCTGCACTCCTAACAGGTCTCTGATTTTATCTAAATTAACAATAGCTGGACATATATATTGTTGTTGCAAAAAAGAATGCTGAGGCGTTTTATGAAAAAGCATGAGTGGTTTCTGTAAAAATATCAACACTTACAGGTAGTTGTGCGTTCGACCCCAAGTCTTGGACACTGCACAGTATAATTTGTTCAGAACTCCATGCTGTACTTTGTTTTCGGGACAGTCGCGGGTTCATCAGAGCATCTTGCAAAGGACAACAAAATTGCAGGAGATATTAAGAAAAGGTACAAGGACTTCTCTAAGGATCTTCTCAAAAGGTGTGACAACCGACGACAGGAACTGGAAATACTGGCTTCTAACAGAGCAACGTGGCAAGCTGCGGTTGGCAATAGTGTCACCCGACTAGAAGCCCAACCAAGGAAAAAAAAAAAAAAAAAAATCGTGACCGACATCATCGTGATGGCCCGGCCTACTGGGAAACAGCATCCATGACACATAAGCGCTATCTTCGGACATTTAGTCTTCTGGACAATTAGTCCTTCACTAATTAGTCTTCTGACAATTATCCCATTGAAAAATAAATGTGGACATTTAGTCTTCCCAGTAAATTGCCTTCAAGTTTAAATAAGAAAATCAGCTTAAAACATCAGTATTTATTATTTTATCATCAGTGGGTGATTTAATGTGACCATATATAAGTGAAAAATAAGACAAGAATAGGAGGATTAGAAGCCATTAGGGCACCTTATATTTCACACCTCTTATGACATATACAAAGTTCATTGACATGCTGTTAAAATGTACATGTGTGATGGTAAATCAATATAAGAACTGGGTGAAAAACTTTTGTGATTATTCACCTATTATGGTGTAAAACAACGTGTATACCATGCCACAAGGCAATTAGCTTCTTGTATTTGATTAAAGGTTTTCATTGAGGATTAGTTGAGCGCTTTGAACTCGAATTTAGATAGCATACATATACTTAAATTATGGTACTAATCATCATAGGGCAATTTATCTAGTTAATAATCAACTAATTAAGAGTAATTAGTTTTTGCTTTGATCAATGAAAACAATTAATAATTTTTGTTCAAGAGGAATGAACAGCTGACAATTAATTTAATCAGCTATAAATTCAGTTCACATGCTGTCATCCCTCATGTTCCATAGAAAGTGTACATAATCCACTCAGGAAGGTGGGGGTCCGTACTTCCTTTTATTTACCTTATCTGTGCTTTAACTTATCCAATTTGTTTATTGTGAATTCTTTGCTCCAATTTGTGTTCCCCCTGACCCTTCAAGTTACCCCATATTTTTTTATCCCTTGGTTC
>NC_134818.1:41059404-41089404 GCF_046742065.1 Oratosquilla oratoria
ATGGGAGATTTCAACTACAAATAAATCTGTTGGGAAGAGATGACAGTGAAAGGTGAAGAGAGTCAATGGGGAAATGTATTACTCGACATAACTATAGAACATATAGTGACACAATGGGTAAAAGAAAACACTACATTTAGAAATAATGAAGAACCGTCGAGACTAGATTTATTATTTACGCAACAACCTGAAATTGTGGACAAAATTGAATACAAGACACCAATTGCGAAGAGTGACCTCGTATTACTTGAGTTAGAACGAAAGGAGAATATATGTATATATATATATATATATATATATATATATATATATATATAGAGAGAGAGAGAGAGAGATAAATGAGAAATACAGAAAAGGAAGACTGGTGTATAGTAAAACGGCCTTTGAAAAACTTTGATTTTTTTTTAAGCAAGCTGTGAAAAACTCTACAATGAAGAAACACAAGTGGAAGAAAAATAGATGATTCTGATGAAAATATATAATGAAGGAGTGGATAAATATGTCCCAAAGCAAAAACAGAAAAAGGTGTACATTAAGTGCTGGTTTAACAGAAGGTGTAGAGAACCGAAAGATAGAAGAGAAAAAGTGGCAAATATATATTAGTCAAAGGAATGAATATGTAAAAATACGCAGGGAAGAAAAAAGAAGATATGAAAAAGACATAATAGGAAAATGTAAAGGAAGTAATAGTAACAAGGAAAGAAGTAATTGATCAAATAATGAGCCTTGATGTATGGAAATCATACTGCCGGATCAAATCGCAAACTGGATATTAAAAGAATGTAAACAAGAACTAATAGACAAAATACATTACATAACAAGTTTCTAGCACAAGGAAGAAAAAATACCAGAAGTCTGGGAAAATGCTGATATCGTAACCTATATATGAAGGAGGAAACAAGGAAGACCCAACAAATTAGAGACCAGTTTCCCTTCAAGTATGGTAGCCAAAACTTGTGAAAAAGTTACAAAAATTAGATGGATAAAACATCTCGAGGGGAAAATTATACTAAATCAGAGACATTTAGGATTTAGACAGGGAAGATCATGTACCACAAATTGGATTTTTTTTTTAATCAAAACTACTAAATATAGAATAAGAAAGGGACGGATGGGCTGATTGTGCTTTCCTAGATCTACAAAAAGCTTTTGATAGGGTCCCACAAAAAAAAAAAAAATAAAATAAAAAAAATAAAAATAAATAAATAAATAAATAAATAAATAAATAAATAAATAAATAAATAAATAAATAAATAAATAAATAAATAAATAAATAAAGAAAACTGGAAAACATAGGAGGGATACGAGGTAAACTGAATAGATGGAGGACTTTTTGCATGAAAGAAAAATGAGGTAGCTAGTGGAGTTCCACAAGAATCAGTATTGGCTCCAATAATCTTCGCCATTTATGTGAATGATATGGACAAGGGTGTGGAATGTTACATGGGCCTCTATGCAGATGACGCAAAACTGTTAAAGAGAGTACTGAAATGGACTGTGACTCACTGCAGAGATATATGAATAGGGTTTGGGAATGGAGTCAGAAGTGGAGAGTGGGATTCAACATTAAAAAGTCATAATGGAATTTGAATATATATATATATATATATATATATATATATTGTATATAATAGCATGATGACAACTCAATTTTCTTGTTAACTTGTTCAATACTGCGAACAAGGCGACGTATTTCAAGAGGCAATCTGTGTAGAAGGTCAGCAAAGGACATTTCAACACTGAGGCAGGATAGTCAAACTAGTAGATATTTCGGTACCAACGTTTCGAAGTTGCACAACTTCATTTTCAAGGCAGAATAATACATACAATAGTCAAATCGTAAATATACAGAAATAGTGTTACATAAATGAGCTAAGGAGAGGTTACAAACAAACAAATAATATGAAATAAGTACGAACATAGGAGAGGTGGACAAAAGGACAAAAAAAAACAGCAATGACAATTGATCACCCACGCCGTGGGGTGGTCAATTGTTCACCGTGCTGTGAGGTGGAAGAATGGACATCATCAACATGGAAATGTGCGATCATGGCTTTAGAAGAAGGGAGAATTTGGAGATCTTGAAGCTGCTTATTCATGTCGGGGTTGCTGTGTTTGATATGCAACGCTTCGATAATCGCAAGTCTTTTGTGGTCTTTTTCCGTGGCAATAATGGAAGTACCCTTTACGAGGTCTTCTCTTGTGAGTCGTAGTTGGTGGTGGTTACTATAATGATTTTTGATTGCGCCTGTAGATAAATGAAGATTAAGCCTTCTTGATACTTTAGTAGTAGTCATACCAATATACGACGCATGAGGCTCACAGTCCTCATGTTAGCATACAAATTTGTATACAGCATGACTACGTTGAAGGAGAGGGCGTTCAGGAGTGGTGTTATTTCTCATGATCAGGTTACTAATCCTTTATTTTTTATAGAAAATGACCAGATTTAACCTATCGCTCTCGTTAATAGGTTTGTCATTTCTTTTGATTATGTCCTTGATAATTCGTTCCTCGGTCTTATACGAGGTTGACATCTGTGACTTATAATATAAATTAATTTTATTGCTAGGCGGGATGATCTGTAAGGAGTTGTTTTTCTGGTTATACCACTTATTTATAGTGCGTTTGACCACAATGGAAACGACGTGGTGTGGGTATTCATTGTCTACAAGCATTTGGGATACCCGGTCTATTTCTCTGTGGACGTTTTTCCACTCACTGCAGTGGGACAGCGCTCTCCTGACGAAAGCTGCGATAGTAGTCTCTTTAAATCGGTCAGGGCATTCGCTTTGACCATTCAAACAATGGCCAGCGTTAGTGGATTTGACATAGACCGAAGTGGAAATTGTGTCCTCCTCGACTTTTAGGAGGACATCCAAGAAGGGGAGGGCACCATCTGTACTTTTTTCCATGGTGAAGTGTAGACCGGATTTCTCTTCGAATGTTTGACGTAAGACCTACAGCTCGGACTCACTTTCTACACAAATAAATGTGTCGTCGATGTAATGGCAATACGTGCTAGGTCTCTGGATGTCACCGAAGACTTGTTCCTCGACAGTACCCATAAAGAAGTTTGCGAAGAGAACTCCCAATGGAGATCCCATGGCAACGCCATCTCTTTGGACATACATTCTTCCTCTTGGGCATTCTTCCACCTCACAGCACGGTGAACAATTGACCACCCCACGGCGTGGGTGACTAATTGTCATTGCTGGGGTTTTTGTCCTTTTGTCCACCTCTCCTATGTTCGTACTTATTTCATATTATTTGTTTGTTTGTAACCTCTCCTTAGCTCATTTATGTAACACTATTTCTGCATATTTACGATTTGACTATTGTATGTACTATTCTGCCTTGAAAATGAAGTTGTACAACTTCGAAACGTTGGTACCGAAATATCTACTAGTTTGACTATCCTGCCTCAGTGTTGAAATGTCCTTTGCTGACCTTCTACACAGATTGCCTCTTGAAATACGTCGCCTTGTTCGCAGTATTGAACAAGTTAACAAGAAAATTGTGAGTTGTCATCATGCTATTATATACAACATTTCTTGCCAGAAGGAAAACCTCCTGCCCAAGTATACGCATATATATATATATATATATATATATATATATATATATATATATATATATATAAATACATATATATAAATATATATATGTATATATATGTATGTATATATATATGCATATATATATATATATATATATATATATTTCTAAACAGAAATGTAGTAGCACATTTGTAAATGACACACAGGAAAACCCACAGTCGGAGAAAATAAACTTCGAATACAGAAGATTCCTATATTTCGGCTATCAACTGTAGCCCTCTTCAGGAAAGTACATAAGACAGAGGAACACAGGGGACTTATAAGCTACAGAAAAGAGAAGGAATGCGGACAGATGGCATTACTCAGGCGCGGGGTAAAATGGGGTGGCGGAGGAGGGTGAGGGTGAGGTGAAGGGGGTTGGAGGCTCCTTACCAGTCTACTGACTGCCGATCGTGAAATAATGTTAGGAGTCCACTGTCCTTTAGATATATTAATATTGGGGCATTCCTCAATTAATGCTGATTCAACTATTTTTCTCCTGAAACCGCAGTGGGACTTGAACACTAATCTGGCCTTACCCCAGTCGATAGAATGATTCTTATTTTTGACATGAAGAAATACAGCCGAATTTTCTTGCCCATACCTAATTGACCTTATATGTTCTGCCAATCTAGTGTTCAAATCTCTCCCGGTTTGACCCAAGTACATCTTCAACATCAATATTCGTTGAAGGTGTATTTACTTTTTTGGTAACCAAACTGCAAGACATTTAATGAAAAAAAAATCTTCTTTGTTTCTTGGTTTTCTATATACTGGAAATTTTGCACTTCCATCAATTTATTACCGTGTTTAAAAATGACAGTTTCTTGTCTATCTCCTTTTCCACTGTGAACTCTATGTACCTATTTATACTATTGAGCATACGAAGTTTGTTATCTAAATCAGTATTTTCTGGTACTATAACTAATACGTCGTCTACGTAGCGAAACCAGGATGCTCCTCTTCCCATGATACGTATGTATCTATCTATCTCAAGTGTTTCCATGTAAAAGTTTGCCATAATGGCACTGAGAGGAGATCCCATAGCTAAGCCTCGGAATTGTATATACTCCTGGTTATTAAAAGTGAAACAGTTGAATATTATACATAATGATATTAATTTCACAAAGTCTGCTTTTTTAACCGGTTAAATTACTGTCACTTAATGGATTTAGCACCTTCGTACTACTTCCATTGCCCCTTCAATCTCTACGTTGGTGAATAGAGCTTTTACGTCATAACTGGCCATCTTCTTTTTGTTTAAATCGAAGTGCTTAAATCTGTTGATTAAATCAGTGGAGTTGTGTAAATGTGCGTTGCTGATTATGCCTATCGCTGCAGATAACGGTTTCGCTAGATGTTTTGCGAGTCGATGAGGTGCACTTCCTATTCCTGAGGTAATTGGTCTCATCGGGATTCCTGGCTCACGTACTTTGGGAATCCCTCTCATCCTTGGTGTTCTTGGGGCTTCTTCGAGTAGGCCTAGTCGTTTTTCTCCTCTAGCTGAGCTGGACAAAATCTTTCTTGCTTCTTTCTTGAATTCCTGCGCTTTCCTACTTGCGTAACCTATTTCTACATTCTTGTACGTATCTCTGTCATCTAGAAGCTCCTGCATTTTTTCGTTGTAGTCTGTTTTCTTCATAATCACTATTCCACCACCCTTGTCTGCTTGTGTTATGACAAGGTCCGTGCGTTTTTGTAATCTTGTTAATGCCTCTCTAAATCTCCTGGGTATACCGGATTCTTCTCCTTCCGCTAGCGCTTGGTAGCATGCAACTATTCCATGCTTGAAGCATTTGTCGACGTCCTTTTCGTTCCATCGGTAATTCTTGACTAAAGATTTATTGAAATTAAGCTTAGGAATATTGGTGTCAAATTTAAATCCTAACAATAGTGCTTGTAGCTCGGTGTTGCCTAGTGAGATTTCTGACGAGGTCTTTAAATCCCACGAAGTTCCATTCACTGTAGCGGCATCGTTCATCCAGTTTCTTGATTAGTTTTTTTAAGTTCTTCGGATTTCAGATTTTCTAATAAGTGTTGAGGTGGTGAAAAAGACAAAAAAAAAAAAAAAAAAAAAAAAAAAAGCTGCATATATCAACACTTTTAGTTCAACCAATCATAGAGAAGGATTTGTAAACTTAGCACACGTAACAATAAGATTGATCATCAAGGGGGCACATACAGCGAACTCTATCCCAAGGCGACCTATGAGATGACCCGCGTAGTATATAAACAATGTATCTCAATTTGCCTGTACCATTATCTCTCTGAAGAAGACTGTCGAAACGTTAGAGAATAAAGTATTTCTGCTCCATCCTGGACTTTACCTACACCACTCCTTCTATACATTTGTCTTTTCTCTTGTCGAATATATATATATATATATATATATATATATATATATATATTGTTATAGCCAACCGTGAATCGAATGAGACTTTCAAATCTCCCGCTTGCTACTATCGAAGTTTTGAATTCGTCTTATCACCCCCAACGTATAACCAGCATTGGTCTTCGAATCATGACAATGAAACTATAGGCCACGCCCCCCTCGCCTTTATAAAGGGGCCGGCCCTCAGCCGACCCTCCCTATTACCTGCAACCCCTCCTGTGGACTTTACCTTCCTGGTCTCACCCCTTCGCTGCTGTTGATTGTACACTAAGTATAACGCAAGTATAGTGTAAACCATTAATCTTGGACATCAGTAATTTTGTTTCTTTATTTGTTATATGTAATTTACTAAGAAACGTATTATTATGTTAAGTTTTTCCAAATACTGTGAGTGTATGCTTGTAAATGTAAAAACAGTAAAGCTTTATTTTTTCACTTATCGTAAATATAGATTATTTAAGTTTCGTGCAGACTTCTATCTTACCCATCCACCCTTATAATCTTGCTTACATCCAGTCTCATATAGAGCTGTTCATCGGAACGTACCTTAATCTATCTATATTCTCTATACGTTCCACTTTATTGTTACGGGCTTGCTCCCGAACTGGAACTCAACTTATCCCTAGACTCGAAAGTAGTTACATACTTTCCATCAACTCAGGCCAAGCCTAGCAAGACCTTGACAATTGGGGACCTGCCAAGGGATGGTAATTTATATTTACGTGAAATAAATTAGCGGCCCGTAGATAATATCGATGTCTGCTAACCACTTAACGTCAATTATCAGTAACACATGCGATTGTCATTTTTTTCATTACTCCCATACACTCACTATCATTGAACTATCTATACATGTTCTGTTTGTGTTTAAAATACCAATCTTACGTTAGGTTAGATGATAGGATGTAAAACATTAAAGTGTCGATTATTCGAAGTGTGTGAGACCCTGACATTCATATGTCCGACATTTTCAATCGGTTCCAAAGGAGAACCTCTATTTATCAAGTTCGCAGTAACTCACCCAAATAATTTTCCGGTATTTAACTACCAACCCCCTTCCGAGTTAACTAGTGACCTTCCAAACTACCCACTTGCTGTAGCCTTACGTCGAACCATTGTTATGACCCCGTTATAGTGACCTTTCCCTCAGTATCTGTGCTTAGGAGATTCATACTATCCCCCCACAGCTTCTAAAGTTCACTATACCTGCACAGTAAGCCATGTATTCTAAGATTCAGACCATTAGTTAGCCATATTCTGATACAGCGACAGTCTATGTGTGAGCTCTCCTCTTTCCTATCGGGAAACCTCTTAGCAGACTATCCGTAGTTTCAGGCGTGTAGTTCTGAGCGCTGATACCTTAGTATACATACTGTCTATAGAATAAATGTTCATAGACCGGGTACGTACAGAGACCCATCATCATTAATTTCACTCCACCCGAATAGGGAATTGATACCATTTCTATATGTGAAGTTCAAGATTTGGTTAACACCAATTCTCTAGAGTAGAATTCTACGAGTAAAGACATACTCAATCACCTTAAGTCAAACTTAGCCCCTTCTTACCGTAAAAATGGTTTTCAATATAGATACTTTTGTTAATAATCCTTCAGTTGATCAGTTAGAGTGTGATCTCAAGAAGAATGATTATATACTGTTGGCTCAAACCTACCAAGTTAATGCCCCTTCTAAATTACGAAAGGATGAACTTAAAAGAGTGGTTATTGAACACCTCGTAGGTAGCTTTATTTGAAGTGGATCCAGACGCATTCAAAGTAATTCACCAGGAGAGTGCTCGTGACGTAACTGAAAGAGACCCGAATGTAAGCAACAGTGACCCCCCCCTTTCAGCCTGAGGCCCACGCTCCTCCCCTCTCCCTTAAATAGATCAACTGTATCTTTAGAATTGGAGAAAATTAAACTAGAGAGAGAGAAAATGAGACGAGAAAGTGAGGAACGAGAGAAAGATCGGGAGCTTGAATTAATGAAATGAAGGGAACGTGAGAAAGAACGAGAGGACAGAGAGGAAGAACGAGAGGACAGATAAAGGGTACTAGAACTAGAATAACAGAGTAAATTAACATTAGCTGACTTAGATAGGAATTATAAATCTGTTCACCTATTAAATAACCGAGTTGCCTTTATTCCCAATTTTAATGAGTTAGACCCAGAATGCTTTTAGGTAATTTGAACGTCTAGCTGAACACTTAAACTGGCCCGTAGAAGAATGGGTATGGGTTATTTCAAGCAAATTGGTAGGAACAGCCGCCAAAGTTTTCAACAGTCTTGAGGAGTAATCTTCCAATAAATTAGTCAAATCTAGTATCCTCAATGCCAATCAAGTTACCTCTGAGTCTTACCGTCAAAAGTTCCGAAAACTGACCAAATCATATAACTCGATATTTGTCGAATTTGCCTCTGAAAAACTCAGAATCTTTAAACAATGGCTTTCTGCCTCCAAAGTAAAAACTTATGATCAACTCGTTAACTTGATGGTCCTCGAGGAATTTAAACGTAGAATTCCATTCCAAATCATGCTTCATTTAAATGGGAAAGATACGCTTGATTTAACTGAAGCAACCCTACTTGCCGATCAATTTGCGGTACTTAACAGGTTGAACGTACAGCGGGGAAGCAATTTTGTAAAGCCATCAGTAGGTTCCCTTGCCACTCCCGATGATAAGCAGGCAGGAAACACCTGGCCATCACATCATTCGATGCCAAGAGCCAGGTTGCAGAATTTTAAAGTGCCCTAGTGGATCGAAAGCACCTACCCAGTATACAAGACCAAAATTTTACGGTCCTCATAAACCAGTGACCCATGTAGTAAAATGTACCTTTCCCCCATATGAAGATGCCTTTAAAGATTTCAAGTCCCACGGTGAAATTTCTACTGTTGAGAAAAGCCCCCTTTTCCCTATAACAATATTACGCGATACTGGAGCAGCTCAGTCCATAGTGAGCAAACAGACTGCCTGAAATAAATAAGAGAATGACAGGAAGGAAAGTAACTGTCAGTGATTTATCCTCTACCCAGTCCATTGAGCTAGCTCGAGTATTTAAAATGTCAGTTGTTCCAGAGAGAAGTAGGAGTTTGCGTCTGGAAAGACTCTATGTCCGTCCCTGGGGTTGATCTCATCCTAGGAAATGATCTAGCTGATTCTATGGTTGTTCCTCCTCCAGATATTACAAAGTTCTCTAGTGACAAGACCACTACTGTTGTGGAAGATCACCTTCACCCTGACATTTTTCCCCTGTACGCAGTCAACAGATCTCAAACTACCCTCTCTGCTAGTAATGCATCTTATAAGTTTTATCTCCCCAACCAAGTAATTTCCCGAGAGAGCTTAATCAAAGCTCAACACGATGATCCTACCTTAGAGAATTTCCATAGATTAGCGGTCGATTTCAGGGAAGAGGTCGACCATTTCCCAGGTTACTACTACCAGGATGGTATCTTGATGAGATGTAGCAAACCTTCCAATTGCTCTGACCGTGATTCTTGGGCAGAGGTCCACCAGATAGTTACCCCTTTATCCATCAGAAATCAAGTGATTGAAATAGCCCATGATGGAGCCGGAGGACACATGGGAGTCATTAAAACTTACAAGAAAATTAACCTTCATTTCTTCTAGCCTAGTTTTAAAAGGACAATCTCAGAATATGTGAAGTCTTGCCACGTTTGCAAAATGGTGGACAAGCCAAACCAGAAAATTCATAAAATCATTATAGACCGTATTGGACCCCTGCCTAAGCCCAAAAAGGGAAATCAATTCATTCTTATTGTTATGTGTCCGGTAACGAGGTATCCTGAAGCTTTTCCTCTTAAGAAAATAAATGCCAAAGTTATAGCTGACACCTTGTTGAACTTTGTTACTCAAGTAGGATTGCCAAAAGAAATTCAATCCGATCGAGGAATTAACTTAACGAGCGACCTCTTTGCCAGTATCCTAAAGGAGCTAGGTATTTCACAAATCCTGTCCTTTGCTTATCATTCAGAATCACAAGGGGCATTAGAACGTTTTCATCTATCTCTCAAGTCAATGCCCTTGACAACAAGAGCACCGATACCACTATCAAGAACACCATGGAAATAATCAGCCCGAGGAATTCACTCTCGGAGAGCTCATGGCCGCCCGCAGACCTGACAAGGACACCGCTCCCGGCGAGGATGGAGTCACCTACTCCATGCTGGCACACCTCGGACCAGCAGGAGATGAGGCCTTCCTCCGCGTGATCAATGTGTCCTAGAGAACTAGGAGACTGCCCACAGCGTGGAAGACGGCCACAATAGTACCGATCCCCAAGCCCAAGGAACCCTATGCCTACCGCCCCATCAGCCTGGTCAGCTGTATGGGAAAAACAACAGAAAGGATGGTACTCAACAGATTGCTATGGAAACTAGGTCCGTTGCATGAGCATATCTATGCTTATCGCAAGGGCACTGGTACGGCCCACACCATTGCCACCCTTCTCGCAGCAGTGAGCAGCGAGCCCTCCATCGCAATTTTTCTCGATCTGGAAAAGGCCTTTGAGCTAGCCAGTCCTCTGGCTATCCAGGACACTCTCGCATGCAAAGGTGTGAGAGGAAGACTTCTCACCTGGATAGGCGACTACCTGTCACGCAGATCTGCGTGCGTGCGCTTCCAAGGCCACATGTCGGAGCCCACGGTGCTAGAGAATGGTACATCACAGGGAGGGGTCCTCAGCCAGACCCATTTTAACGTGCTGATCACCAATGTACTGAATCTCCCCCTTCCCCACGGGTGCAAAATCATTTCCTACGCCGATGATCTAGCTCTCATCATTGTTGGGAAGCAACGATGCCACGACAGGGCACAGCGATGCATCGACACCGTCGCAGCGGATTGCGTCAGGATCGGGCTCAAAATATTCCCTCGGAAGTCCAAAGCCAAGGCATTCGGTCTCGGACGGGGAAAGGAACCCCTCGTTACTCAGGGATTCGCGCTGGACTGGGTCACACAATTTCAGTACCTGGGCGTATGGCTCGACAAGGGCCTCACCTTCAACAGGGAAATATCCTACCTCAGAGAGAGAATGACGGCCAGAACCACAGTGATGAGGGTCATATGCGGAAGAGCACATGGTGCCACACATCAAGTCCTACGCACGTACTACATACAAGCGGTGCGTTCTATCGCCGACTACGCAGCCCCGGCTCTCCTTACTGTGGACGCGGACAAACTCCAAAGGCTTGAGACATGCCAGAATGAAGCGGCTAGAGTTATCCTGGGAGCACAACGGTGGTACAAAATTTTCAACCTTCAGCGGGAAGCCTCGATCCCTCCTCTCCAACTAAGGTAAAGAATGCTCGGGGCGGACTTTGTTGCCCGTGCACTCCACCCCCGCGACGAGACAGGTCTAAGTCGGGACATCTACTCCTCATTTGCACGCGCAGACACACTGCAACGCCCCAACACTTGGCTCTCACACGCGGCCAAGCTCCTGGATTCCTTCCAACTGCGGCAACCTCTCCTCGAGAAGGGCATTGCAAAATCCCACCCGGACTTTAAATGCCCGCCGCCGTGGGCACCGGCTCCCGTGACCTTTAAATTTACATCACTCCCGGGGAAAGAGGGCGCATGCCACCCGGACAAAGCGCGTGTATTAGCAAATAACGGCATCCGGGCACTGACGCGACCTGGTCATACCGTATATTTTAAAGATGGGTCAGTCGAACAACGCAGCCCAAACACGGCTGGAGCTGCCTTCGTTACTGATGGACACATCTTCGGCAGGGGAGTCAGCGACTCCGCGTCCTCTCTTCAAGCCGAGGCCGTGGCGATGCAGGGGGCCCTAGAACATGCCCTTGTATCCTATTCCAATTCCTTGGACATCCACATTGACTCTCTGAACCCGATAAGCTGCTTGCAACAGGCAGAGCCCGAAGATAATGTCCACCTCCTCACCATTATCATTGCGCTCCTGCACAAATTACACCAAGCCACGTCGGTGTGCATGGAAACGACCTTGCAGACGCAACTGCAGCCACAGCCCGCAAAAGTGCCAGTGTCGACGTGCAGGTACCAGGGCATTAGCAAGCACGCAGTGGGACCTCCAACACAGGCTGGAGGGGCAGATCTCCCAACGAGCGGGGTGGTACAAAAAGTGACAGTATGTGAACCTCTAGTCCTCCCCCGCTCCACTCCCAGAAGCATAGAAAAGCTGCTCTTCTGGTTGCGTCTTGAAGTCCGTTGCTTATGGCAACTTATCCCCAAAGAACCATGGAAGACCGCCGGTGCAACCACTGTCGTGAAGAAAATGCCGACCTCCAACGCTGCCTGAGCGATTGCCCCGCCACCTCTTTCCTCAGACGGGGACCACCGGCTCCCCCTGAAGGTCTTGTGAGCCGCCTCTGCCACCTACAAAGCCCCTATGAGTTCCGTCAACTGCTAGAGCGTCCGCCGCCGCTCTAACAGCTGCAGCCTCTCTTTTCTACTGCCTCCTATCACCCTCCAACTAGCTACACTATTCGACCTCCTCTCCACAAGATGTGTCTTACATAAACACCACCGCATGGGCTCAAACAAAGCCCGTGGGAGTGATACTTTACTCCCAAATTTCGAAAAAAAAAGCATCCCCCACCACCAGCACCACCAGGGACAGGCGGCCAAGGGGCCGGGAATGAGAGAAAATGTATGTGTATGCACGCGTGTTATTGTGTTCTTAGTAGGGGGGAGTGCCAAGTGCTGTTGAAATGACTGCAGAAACGAGAGATACCCATATCATCAACGGCACATAGGGTGATGCAGTAAATAAACTGCTCGAAGTTACAAAACTGAAACAAAAAGTTCTCTCTCTCTCTCTCTCTCTCTCTCTCTCTCTCTCTCTCTCTCTCTCTCTCTCTCTCTCTCTCTCTCTCTCTATCTATCTATCTATCCATCTATCTATCTATCTATCTATCTATCTATCTATCTATCTATCTATCTATCTATCTATCTATCTATCTATCTATCTATCTATCTATCTGTCTGTCTGTCTATCTATCTATCTATCTATCTATCTATCTATCTATCTATCTATCTATCTATCTATCTATCTATCTATCTATCTACCTACCTATCTATCTATCTATCTTTCCATCTCTCTTTCCATCTCTCTTTCCATTTCTCTCCCTCTCTCTCTCTCTCTCTCTCTCTCTCTCTATCTATCTATCTATCTATCTATCTATCTACCTACCTACCTACCTATCTATCTATCTATCTTTCCATCTCTCTTTCCATTTCTCTCTCTCTCTCTCTCTCTCTCTCTCTCTCTCTCTCTCTCTCTCTCTCTCTCTCTCTCTCTCTCTCTCTCTCTCTCTCTCTCTCTTTCTCTCTCGCAAACAGGTGGCTCCACATTCGGTGGAGATCTTTAATGAGCTTCTGCCCTCAGGAGAAGTGTCTAGGGACTGACGGGAGGCAAACATGGCTCCTGTCTTTATGAAAGGGAATCGCCAAAATCCGAGAAATTACCGATTTATCAGATTTACTTACATAGCAGGGACGATACTAGAAGCTGTCATTGTGGACAAAATAATTGAGTTTCTGGAGGGAAACAACCTGTTATTAGACTTGCAGTATGGTTTTGGCGTCACAGATCAAGCTTAACCAACCTGATAAATTTCTACCATGTCATGCTTCAAGAATATGACAGGAACAGAGCAACCGATATACTTTATCTTGACTTACAGAAAGCCTTTGATAAGGCACCTCATAAAAGGTTAATGTCGAAAGTTCGAGCCATGGATATTAGAAATGCAGTGAATTGGAATGATTGAAAGATGGAAGACAGCGTGTAGTCATAAATGGGGCATCGTCTATTTGGTCTTCCCTTACCAGTGGGGTACCTCAAGGATCTGTATTAGGTCCACTCCTCTTCATCATCTATATCAATGATAATAACGTTGGAATTGTGAGCAGCATAGCAAATATTGCGGATGCCACAAAGTTGGGAGCAAATATCGCAACACCTGAGAATGTAAGAAATCTTAGGTCGGACTTGAGAAAATGGGAGAATGGTCTGAGAAGTGGCTGATGCCATTTAATCTGGATAAGTGTAAGATCACGTATATTGGGCACTCAAAACTGAGGGAAGACTATTCCCTTCTGGGTCATGACATAGCAAGTACAATCTTGGAAAAAATATTTGAGTGTCTTGATTGGTAGCGTCCTCAAGTCCTCAAAACAGTGTAATGAAGTAATAAAGAAGGCATAAAACCTTTTAGGCCACATCAGAAGACATTTTGATTATCTGAACCAAGAAATAATCTTGACACTTTACAATTCTCTAGTTCGTTCCCATCTGGAATACGCCGTCTAGTTCTGGTCGCCAAACTTGAAGATGGACGTGAAGAGGGTAGAACGAATTCAGGTACGACTAATGAAACTTATTCCCTCCATTAGACACATGGCCTACCAGAGGTGTCTCAAGGCTTTGGGGCTCTTTCCTTTAGAAACCAGGAGCTTTCGAGGACAATAGACATCCACAGGATGTGGTAAACATTTTTTCAACTGAACAGTTCAAAAGACGATTAGACAAGGTGCCATACATACTAGTGTAAGTACTATTATGAATCTCCGGTAATCTTTCAACGGTACCTCCTCGGTATGGGTTGTATAACTTTTTGAGATACTGAGGCTCCTTGTAACTCTTTCTCTCTCCCTCTCTTTCTCTCTCCCTCTCTCTCCTTCTTTCCTTATCTCTCCTCCTCTCCCCTCCCCCTTTCTCGGCCCCCCTTTTTTTTATAATCTTATGATAGAGACCCAAGTATTCTCGAGTAGCCTGATAATCCACAAAATCTTCTATGGACAAACTTAGGAAATGCCTAACAAAAATGAAGCTTGTGAAGTCTGTGGTTTACATCGGTGAACTACAGAATTTGTGGACAAGCAAGGATTTGTAAATACATGCCTTTTCTGTTTGATACAAAGGCAATTTAGAGAAATACTTTTTGCTCTCCAGTGGAAGTAATATTTATGAAACAAGAATTAAGCCGTCAAAAGAGCACCATTGATTCCTTGTTAAGGGAGGTGAATGTACTGAAAACTGCTGAGAGGAGTGATAGTAAGGGTGCCAACAGTGAAGACAACTGTAATAATGAATTTTCAGATAAGAGCAAATCAAGAAAAAATAAATAAATAAAGAGAACTACCTTCCAACACTAATTTCAAATACTGTAAATGACTAAAAAGGTTGGTGGTGAGTGGAGAATTGTAAAGAAGGGTAAGGGTTTCAGACCAAAACTCCAACTTCTTTCTGCTGCTGTTAAAATTACAAATTGGTATACTTTACTTTCACACTTTAAAGAGACTGCTGTATTGGTCGGTGACTCACTCACCAGAAACCAGGAGAGGTACTTTGATGCTATTTGTGGATCAAAAAGGATAGTACAATGCTTCCCTGGTGTGAAGAATATACGGCTAGTGAATGTGATAGTGAAGATAAAGTCTAGCAATAGAAAAGATATATATATCACTGCTAATGATAGCGGCAACGACTTCTTTCACAAGACTAAAGGGACAGGTAATACAGAATAGATTCTCTATGATGTTGGGTCAATCAATGGCGAACTCAAGCAGAAGACAGATAAAGGGACCATTATAGAAATTCTGCCTCGAATGGGAGCATCCTCGTTTGCCCTAAGCAAGACAATAAGCATTAACGAGAGACTTCAGAATATTTGCTTTCGTCATAGCATACGGTTTGTGGACCTATATGACATTTTTTATGGGTAAAGTAATTTGTTTCCAAAGATGGCGTACATCTTAATCACCAAGGCAAAGTAGTATATTGTCACATGGTAAGCCAGGTTCTTTACCGTGTCATCTATTCGGATTCGAGAAGGGCTCTTGCTCCGAGAGAGAAGCCTACTCTTCAGGTTCCACCCTCATTAGAGAGCTCCTCTGGTGAAGCTCCTGCTTCCTCGCATCGGGATGTGGTACCTACCCCACCAGAGGCGCCAGCTCCCACTCCCAATTTGGGTGCGGAGTCATCTGTGGCATCCTCCTTAATGACCGAGAAAATTGGAAGAAATATAGGAGAGGAAGATTTACAGAAATTCATGAAAAAAAACAATCAATAAAGCAAAAAAATAGTTTTTAAAGAAATTGTACAACAAGTGCAGGAGAATGCCAGACACAATTATTCGAGTAATAGAAAATGGGTTAGAGATAAGGTGGATAAAATGAAATGCATAGTAGTATATGGTCTAAAGGAAAAACATAACTTAGTTTGGTATTTAAGAGAAAAAGAAGAGCAAGAAAAAAAAAACTGTACAAGACAAAGAGCAAGAAATAGAAAAGGAAATAGAAGTGCACAGAATACGACAATACATAAACGAAAAAATTGACCATTAAATATAAAATTAAGGTCACAAAGGGTAGAGGAAGAGATATTAGCCAAAGCAGGACAATCAGCAAATAGGGAACACTATTACAATGTATGGATAAAAAGAGAAATAAAGGATTAAAAAAAGAGAAGAGAAAAAAAAAAACGAGAAAAGAACCGAGTATTACCATTTTGTGGTCTCAATTCACCACTCTGTTGTCGTCTCTATGTTCCGTCTTTCTTTCGTACTACTTTCTATTTCCTTTCGCAACTGACCTTGTTACGTATGATTAGTCACTCACTATTTTCTTCTGTACGAAGGCCCTGTGCTCCCGAACATCCGACTTAGTCAAGTTCCACTTAGTATAAGTATAGAAGAGTGGTATTTATACAGTTGAGATATTTTCCTTGATTTTCTTCACAAATTCTTCTAAAATGTGATTCTCTTAGATACATCAGAGGACTCTTGTCATAAATCCTGAATATGGTTACTACGTAAGTTCTGCAATGACGTCATGATTTCTTTAGTCCAATGATCTTTAATTTTGTATTTAAGAACCTGATATAAGTAAGCTAGGGAGTGAGGAATTGTTTGCGCGGTTCCGTGATGCACTAGACAAGATTAGAAATAGGGGAGGTGTTCCTGTTGTATGTGGAATCCTTCCAAGGCGCAGAGTTGGAGGCATGTGGCATTCCAGGGCTATTGCAATGAATTGCAGGATGACAAAACATTGTAAGGCCAATGGATGGGCATTTGTCGACAACTGGGACCGCTTTTATGGTAAGAATCACCTATACACAAGAAACAGGGTGCACTTGTCGCCCAGAGGACTTCGGCTCCTTGGTGAATCCCTTGAGCGAGAAGCAGGCATCCTAAAGTTTTTTTTTCGGGTAGATTACGTGGGAGTAGGGGGGGGGGAAGTATCGGAATATAGTTTAGGCAATAGAAGCAACTTAGACAGGGACTGAAAAGAATCACCAAATCACTTAAAGTTTACTATACAAATAGCAGGAGCATAATTAACAAAATTGATTTGCTGCGAGGTAAAGCATGCGTAGAGAATTTCGAAATTATAGCTATTACTGAATCCTGGATCAACATGGTTGATAGACATTTCCTTCTGGAAATCAAAATAGAAGGATATAAGTTTTTTTTCACAAGGATAGGGTTGGCAGGAATGGGGGAGGTGTAGCACTTAAAATACATTAAACTGTTTAATCAACAATTCGATTAAGGAAGAGGATTGTACGGAATCTATTTGGGTAAAGATTATAGACAAGAATAAGAAAGTTATTTTTGGCGTCTTGTATATACTTCCTAACCTCAGCGTTGAGCAGACTGATCCCCTGATTCATAAAATTCACAGAGCGTCCCAGTACAAAAACGTTGTGATCATGGGAGATCTTAATTATAGAAACATAGACTGGAAAAAATTAATAGATCGTGAAGCGAAGAAATTCCTAGATGTGGTGCAAGATAATTTCCTAAAACAAGTGATTACCGATTCTACGAGGGGACAAAATACCCTGGACTTAATTTTAACTAATAATGAGCACCAAATTAGCTGCGTAATAGTAGGAGATAGTCTAGGCTCTAGCGATCATCAAGAAATAAGATTTAATGTTATTTGGGAAGAATTAAATAGTACGAATAACGTCCAAGTACCAGACTTCAGAAGAGCAAACTTTGACAATATAAAAACCTATTTGAAATTGAATACGAAATGTCATGCGGACGTTTCAAACATTGTCGGGTCTTGGTGCGTGACTGGGGGTCAGGTCAGGACTGAGGGTCGGGTCATGGAGGGTAATATGCATACCTTGGGTCAGGTCATTTGGGGGCGAGGGCTCAACAGTCAGGTCAGCGATTGGGATGAAATATATAGAAGTCTAACTAATCTAATTATTAATCCACAAAACACATTTATCCCCCTAAATTCAATACAGAAAAATAGTAATACCCCCAAATGGATGACGGACAGATTAAAACATGAGATCGGAATGAAAAGAAGACTTTACGAAAAAAAAAAAACGGGGAATCACACCTTAGGTCAAGATATAACGAAATAGCAAAGCTGGTTTCAAGGAATACACGTTCAGCGAAACGTAATTACGAAATTAAGGTTGACAGTCAAGCAAAATCCAACCCAAAAAGTTTCTTTCACCTCTATAGAACAAAAAATAAAGAAAAAATAGGACCAATTAGAAACGATGAAAATGTCATGATAGAATCGGATTAAAAGATGAGTGAGGAGTTTAACAATTATTTTCTATCGGTGTTTACTAATGAGAGGTTAGATAAAGTACCTGACTACGATCCGATAATCAGAGGGGATGAAGAAAGTAGTCTATCTAATATCAGCATTAGTAAAGAAGAAGTAGTCAAGTAGATTGAAGGACTTAAAGTTACAAAATCTCCGGGTCCAGACGAAATTTTTCCAAGAATGCTTAAGGAGTGTAAATTTGAAATCTGCGACCAGTTAACTGAAATATACAATAAATCGGTAGTCATTGGTTTTGTGCCAACTGCTTGAAGACAGGCAAACGTTGTTCCTGTATTTAAGAAAGGAGATAGGTCGTCTATATGTAACTACAGGCCAATCAGTTTGACATCGGTTGTAGGAAAAATGCTTGAATCAATAATAGTAAATAGACTCAGAGAACACATCGAAGGACATAATTTGATTCGTGATTCACAGTATGGTTTCTCTAAGGATAAGTCATGTGTGTCTAATCTTCTATCCTTTTACACTAAAGTATTTAAGGCGTCAGATAACAATGATAATTACGATGTTATTTACCTTGACTTTAGCAAAGCGTTCGACAAGGTGCCAAACCAGAAACTACTAAATAAAATCAAAGCCAATGGCATAGGAGGAAAAGTGTTAGAATGGATTTGAGATTGGGTTAGTAACAGAAAACAGCGGGTCACCATAAATGGAATAAAATCTAGGTGGGGAAATGTTAATAGTGGGGTCCCCCAGGGCTCGGTTTTGGGTCCCTTGTTGTTCATTATGTACATAAACGACTTAGACGATGGGATAAATAGTGATGTTAGAAAGTTTGGGTCGACACTAAAATAGGACGCCTAATTAGGTCAGGAGACGACGCAGAGATCCTGTAGGATGATCATAATAAATTGTTAACATGGTCGGTGAAATGGCAAATGAACTTCAATATCTCTAAGTGTAGCGTGTTAAATATAGGTCTACACAACCCCGAAAATAGATACAGCTTAGATAACACGTTTTTAGAAAAATCTGAGTGCGAGAGGGACTTGGGAGTTGTGATGAGTCCGGACCTTAAAATCAGGAAGCAGTGTATTAGCGCCAGAAATAAAGCTAAAAGAGCATTAGGTTTCATTGCTAGGACGGTAAGGAATAGAAGTGCAGAGGTAATTATTAAACTCTATCTAGCGATAGTTAGACCCATCCTTGACTATACGGTGCAGTTTTGGTCTCCGTCCTACAGAATGAACATAAATTCACTAGAATCAGTACAGAGAAGAATGACCAAAATGATACATGGTGTAAGAGGCAGGTAGATAGAGGTAGACATTTAAGGTAAATCAGAGTAGATCGAGAGGTAGATGGAGAACGAATGCTAATCCAGGGTCAGTTGTTATGAATACTTATGAAAACAACGGCCGACGGCCGACAGGCGTCAAGGATAGCTGAGTCAGACTCGCGCCTTGTATATGTTGTATATGAAACAAAATGCGGAGTGTCGCCTGGTGTGTAATATTGTTTTGACTATTGTAACTGTAAGCGGACAAGCCATTTTTTGTTACGACATAATACTTACATTGTGACATAGTTTAGAAGAGTATAACAGCCTCTCTAATTGGAGAAAAAGGTGGAGGAGGAGAAAAATCATTGGTGCAGAAAGGAAAGTCACGCCCTTAAGGTGTGGCACTTGTTTGAGAAGTAAAAGACTATTGGATGAATGAAAGAGTGATGTCAGAACGAAGGTGGCTTGACGTTATGTAGAGAGTTCCAAGTGGGATTCTCGAGGTGTACTGATTTAGACCAACAAGCATCAGAACGACTACACCTATTTTATTCACCCCTCAAGAACTACTTTAGAACAAAGATAATAGAAACGCTCTGAGAGGAGACTACGGGGGTGACACATGGACTCAGAAATTTGCCTTACGAAGAAAGGCTTAGGCACCTTAACTTACACTCTCAGGAAAGACGCAGAGTCCGGGGTGATGTAATGGAGGTGTTCAGGTGGATCAAAGGTTATAACAAGAGTGATGCAAACAAGATCATCATAATAAAACAACAGGGCAGGACTCGCAGTAATGGGTATAAACTGAACAAATTTAGATTTAAGAAGGAAATAGGCAAGAATTGGTTTACTAATAGGGTGGTCGATGAATGGAATAAACTTAGTAACCATGTAGTAAGCGCTGAAACTATCAGTTGTTTTAAAAAACGATTAGACAACTTTATGGATGGGAATGACAGGTGGTGATGGATACGGAGCTGCCTAGTGTAGGCCTTATGGTCTCTTGCAGTCTCCTTTATTTCTATTTTCTTATGTTCTCCCCTCTGGCGTGATCTTTCAATCGTGAACCAATTGAATTTTCTCCTCCACCCTTTCTCCAATCAGAGGAGCTTTTACAATCCCGCATGCAATACTGCTTACTCAAGAAATACGAAATCAAAGCACAAAATGACTTAGTTTACATATACCTACATCAGCATAAAATGAAAATTATACAGCAATGAAATCGGGCCCCCGGCGAGTGATTGTAAATATTAAGCGGGAGAAAGCTTGTAACTCCTTCGAACTGTTGTTTACTAAACACCCGACTCATAAAAAGATTAAATTTCGCCACCTACCCTCTGTCTACCTTATTTCTCTACCACTTTCTTACACGGAAATCGACAAAAAGAAGTTCTATTGGCGAGTATTAGACACGAGGCTAAGAAAATGGTATATTCAAGACAAAGAAACAAAAGTAATAGAGAACGATATGGAGAGGGAAAAATAAAAGTGGGGTATACTAATAGAGAGTTGTTTTAAGTGGAAAAAACTTCTAGATGAAAAAATGTTACAAGTGGAGTTCCTTAGGGTTTCGTTCTTGGGCCAATTCTATTCATAGTATATATGAATTATATAGACCATGGACTAAAATCTACTGTTTCCAAATTTCCTGATGATGCAAAACTGTGCAGAATAGCACACATAAACCAATTAGATATTCAAGAAGATTTAGACAGATTACAGCAATGGTCTGAAAAGTGGCCAATGAAATTTAACACAAGTAAATGCAAGGTAATGCACATAGGTAAAAATAACAGTAAGTACGATTATAAGTTATTTGGAAATTCGTTAACAAAAGTGAATAGTGAAAAAGATCTCGGCGTAATTATCAGTAACGTTCTCAAACCATCCAAGCAGTGTATTTCAGCCCATAAAAAAGCAAATAAGACTTCAAAAGTCCATCACTCATTAACAAGCTATATAAATCGTTAGTTCGTCCACATTTGGAATATGCTGTTTCCGTATGGTCACCGAATCTCATTAAAGACATTGACGGACTGGAGAAAGTACAACGGCGAACAACAAAACTGATTCCAAATATAAAAAATGAATCATACGAAAATCGACTAAAACATATGAATCTGTTTTCCCTAAAAAAGCGTAGACTCAGAGGTGACTTGATACAGGTCTTTAAAATTCTAAAGAGAATTGACAACATCAAAAGTGACAAAATGTTCACACTGAATGAGAATCCGACGAGAAACAATGGTCTCAAACTGTCCGGAAATATTTTCAATTTGGAGGTGGGTAGAAACAACTTCGCCAACCGTGTAGTTAATGAATGGAATAAACTTCCTGCAGAGGCAGTGCAATGTAGTTCAGTTCGAAGCTTTAAGAATCATTTAGATAAACACCTAAGCAAGATGCTGTAATGGTTATAATAACATGCAGCCAATACCCCCGTCTGGGGTTTTGGCTGCATGTTATTGTGGCAAAGTAGCATGCAGTTGATACTTAGGGTGTATATGGGGCGCCCCTACGGATCAGAGCCACACATAATTTTGTCTGAGACAGAGGAAAACTTGTACATAGAAAAATGACGACACATTTATACTACGACTGTCCCTCTGTTATGCTGTCCCCCAACCCCTTGTTACTGTCCTGTACCGTTTCTCTGAATATTTACCTCCTTTTTTCTCCTACCTACCCTGTGGTGGGGGCAAAAGAATACTGCTACCAAGTATTTCCACTTGAGTCGTATGTAAAGGACAAATTAGGTCCTTTAGTTATGAAACTAGGTGCGGACCACCACTGCCTGCTTCAGAACTCTCGGTTCGTGTATAGACTCGTAGGACAAGTAAGAAAACACAGGATTGCATTGGAAGTTTATCATTCTGGTCCTTCCACAATGCACTATCAAATCAATTTCAGGAAAAAGGAAAAACAAAACCAACTGTTTCACCTTAGGTCAGTTCGGTCGTCTCACTCGAATTGACTCCACAGTAAACACTTAAAGTACTCGTAGAAAGCTTCGGTAGAAGATCAGGGTTTTGGAGCTGAGCGATGACGACTCTAGCAAATCGGAAGGCGAAGTTGGAGACAAACGACGTCCAGTCGATGTAACACGCCAGTTTTAGAGTGGAGAGAGGGGAGGGGGGAGTAGTGGGCTAGGTGCAGTCACCAAGTTCTCTCTGCTAAAACAATGTCTGTCCGGGACGCACGTAACCTCGGTCGTCATACGTGGCAGCTCGTTTCGAGTAAGACTTTGAAGCGCACTCGAATTGTGCCTAATTTAAGAGGGCTGGTTGTTTAGAAGATTAAGTGGCGATTTTCCCTTACATCGTATAAGGCGACCAAAAAACGGGATGGGGGATGGGTTCAGGAGTTCTACTTCCTATAGCCCCAAAAGAGGACATTCCTAAAAAAGAAAGTAAAGGCATAAGAGGGTCTAGGAGCTTTCCAACTAGTACACTAAGGTTTGGGTCTTTTAATGTGCGTGGATGTGGTACAGATGAGAGTAAAAGGGAAGAGATAGGCTGTATGTTTGTGAGAAGAAAGATGGATGTACTGGCTTTGAGTGAAACTAAAATGAAAGGAAAGGGCAACTGTGAGTTTGGGAGTGTAGCTGGGAGGTACTCAGGAGTGAAGAGGGGAAGAGGGAGAGAAGGGGTGGCTATACTAGTAAGTGAAGAGATAAGTAAGTGGGTAGTGGAGTGGAAAGAGGTATCATCAAGGTTGATGTGGATGAAGGTGAGGCTGGGAAAGGAGATGTGGGTTTTTGTAAGTGCGTATGGGCCTGGTAGTGAGAAGAGCGTAGAGGAAAGGGAGGCTTTTTGGGTAGATATAAATGAGTGCATAGAGAGATTAGGGAGAAATGTCAATGTAGTTGTATTGGGGAGACCTAAATGCTAGGGTAGGAAATAAATCAATTGACGGAGTGATTGGGAAGTATGGAGTTCCAGGTAAAAATCGTAGTGGAGAATTGATGGTGGAGATGTGTCTTGAAAGAGAGTTGATAATAGTAAATACAGTGTTTAGGAAGAAAGTCAAGCATAAGTACACATGGGAGAGGGTGGTGGAGGGAAGGATGACAGATAGAGCGTTAATGGACTATATAGTGGTGACCAGGAGTATGGTAGGAAAAGTTAAGGATGTACATTTTCTAAGGGGAGAGAGTGGGGGAATATCAGATCATATCCTGGTGGAAGGTAAATTGAGAGTGGACAATAGGTGGAGAAAGAGGAAAAGAGCAGAAGGTAGGGAGGTACTTATAGTGAACTGCTTAAATGAGGAAAAAAGGAGAATGAGTATAAGAAGTTGAGAGAGGAGTGGGAGAGAGTAAAGGATAGAGTAAAACTAGGAGTGGAGGAGGAATGGGGATGGTTCAAGGAGGGAGTCGTAAAGTGTGCAAAGATGGTGTGCGGAACAAGGAGGGCGGGAGGAAATAGAAAGAAGGGTAGTGAATGGTGGGATAAGGAAGTATAGAAGGGTGTAGAAGAGAAAAAGCAGGAATTCATAGATTGGCTACAAATTAGGACGAGGGAATCGTATGAGAGGTACAAAGTAAAGAGAAAGGAAGTTAAGCATAAGATAAAGGAAGCAAAGAGGAGAGCAGATGTGAAATGGGGAAAGAATATGACAGGAGATTTTGAAAGTAATAAAAAAGATGTTTTGGAGGGAAATTAAAAGAGGAAAAGGAGGCGAATCAAGTAGAGAAGAAAAGGTAAAAGGTGCAGATGGAGATATAATAATGGAAGAGAAGGCAGTGAGAGAAAGGTGGGCAGAGTATTTTAGGGAGTTGCTAAATGTGAAGGAGGATAGGGAGGGAAAGGTAGTTGCAGTGGAAAGCGTTAAGAAAATAAGAGTGATGAGTGAGGAAAATGGAGGAGAAATAGGGAAGGATGAAGTGGAAGCAGCTGTTAAGATGATGAGAGCAGGTAAGGCACCTGGGTTGGATGGATGCCATGCAGAATGTCTGAAGAAAGGAGGTATAGTTATGGCGGACTGGCTGGTGAGGTTATTTAATGTTTGTATAAGAGAGGATAGAGTGCTGGAGGACTGGAGGAGTGCCTGTATAGTTCCGTTTTATAAAAAAAAAAAAAAAGGAGACAAATGTGACTGTAGTAGTTTCAGAGGGATCAGCTTGTTGAGTGTAGTTGGGAAGGCTTATGGGAGGGTCTTGATTGAGAGGATTAGGAGAGGAACAGAGGGAGTAATTGGTGAGGAACAGTGTGGTTTTAGGACAGGCAGGGAATGTGTAGATCAGATTTTTGTGGTAAGATAGATATGTGAGAAAGCTATAGGGAGAGGTAAGGATTTTTTTTGGGGGCTTTTATGGATCTGGAAAAGGCTTACGACAGGGTAGACAGGAAGGCATTATGGGAGGAACTGCAGATATAGGGGATAGGAAGAAAGCTCTTAAGAGCAGTAAAGAGTTTTTATGAGAATAGTAGAGCTTGCGTTAGGATTAGAAATGGAGAGAGCGAATGGTTTGAGGTAAAGGTGGGACTTCGTCAGGGATGTGTTATGTCGCCCTGGCTGTTCAATCTTTACATGGATGGGGTGGTGTGAGAGGTGAATGCAAAGGTAGTGGGTCAGGGTTTGGAGATGCTTAAAGAAAATGGAGAAAAGTGGGAAATGAGCCAGCTGTTGCTTGCTGACGACACTGCGCTTGTAGCAGAATCAGAGGAGGGATTGAGGAAGTTAGTGACAGAGTTTGAGAAGGTGTATGAAGGAAGGAAGCTGAAGATAAATGTGGGCAAATGTAAGGTGATGAGATGTACAAGGGGAGAGAGTGACAGTAGCCTGGAAGTGAGCATTAAGGGAGAGCAACTGGAGTAAGTGGATAGTTTCAGATACTTGGATGCGAATGTGACAGGAAAGGGAGGAGTAGGGGTGGAGGTAGAATGTAGATTGAGAGAAGCCATTAAATGCCTTGGTGGATTAAAAGTATAATGAGAAATCGACATCTGGGAATGGATGCTAAGAGAAGGTTATATGAAGGAGTGATTGTGCCAACAGCAATGTACGGGCAGAAACATGCAACATGAGAGAGGAAGAGAGAAGGAGTTTGAATGTGTTTGAGATTAAGTGTCTGAGAAGTATGATAGGGGTTACTAGGCTAGATAGAGTGAGAAATGAGGAGGTGAGGAGGAGAAAAGGGGTGGAAAGGGAGCTGGGAGATAGGGTTGATGAAAGAGTATAAGGATGGTTTGGACACATGGAAAGAATGAGTGAAGAAAGATTAGTAAAAGAAGTGTGGAAGGCGGAGGTGGAAGGAGTGAATATGAGGCGGCGTCCTAGGGTGAGATGGATGGATGGGGTAAAAGGGGTTTTACAAAAGAGAGGAATGTCTGTAGAGGAAGGACGGGAGAGGACAGAAGATATGGGTGAATGGAGAAGGATTGTGTATAGATGAGGCTGTGATGCATGAGGGGGAGTGGGTGGGGGATGGGGGGGTGAGGAAGTATGTATGAGAAAAAAATTGACGCAGGCCGAAGGGATTTCTCCCCGTCTTCTCCTTTTCTGCATGAGGGGACGGAGAGGGAGGGGGGGTCGCCGAAGTTATGAAGCGGTCTTGCTGTGGATGTGCTGTGTCTTGCGACACTGCTTCTGACCCAGGACAGTGGACAGGATGCAGGAATGACCCGTCATCCAGGAGGTGCCAAGATAGGAGGGAGGGAGGAAGGTGGAGAGGAGTGGAATATATGGGAAATGAAATAGGTGGGAGTGATTTCTGTACCTTTTTTTTGGCTAGCCCCCGTATAAGGGGGAAAAAGCCTTTGGTATATGCATGTATATTTTTGTTTTGTTATCATTTGCCTGTTTGATTCTCATTTATTATTAGTTATATGTAAATTTATCATTATTTACTATTTACCTGTTTGTTTATCATTTAACTACACCTATGCATTTATTAATGTATTTTATTTGTTATTTACATTGTTATCGTTTTTATTCATTCATCTATTATTATTTAGATTTTTTTGCATCCGACCTAGATATGGACCAAAAGGTCTCCTGTCGGCATGCTCCGCCTTTGTAATCCTTTGTAATCCTTTAAGACGGATTGGTCTCAAGACTAAGTGGACTAAATGATAAACTGTTAGAAGAAAAAACAGATACAATGGGAATTGTGGAGACAAAATTAAGGGATAGATTACCACCAAATAATGTCGGGTATGGATGATATAATTACTGGATTAAAAATGTTAGAAGACACAAGGCATTCATTAAATAAAATGGTATAGGATGAAGAAAACGTGGTACTTATGGGAGATTTTAACTGCAAAGAAATCTGTTGCGAAGAGATGACAGTGAAAGGTGAAGAGAATCTATGGGGAAATATCTTACTTGACATGACTAAATAACATACAATGACACAATGGGTAAAAGAAAATAAAAGATAAAAAAAAAATGAAGAACCGTCGAAACTAGCTTTAATATTCACATCAGAATCTGAAACAGTGGATAACATCGAATACAAGAAACCAATTTGGAAGAGTGACTACATACGACTTGAGTTTGAAATAAAGGAGGAAAAATATATAGAAAGAATTGAGAAATTCAGAAAAGGAAGGTTGATGTATAACAAAACAGATTTTGGGAAACTTAGGAATATTTTTCAAAAAGGCAGTTGGAAAATTTCTATGATGAAGACAAGTGGAAGAAAAAATGAATTATTTTGATGGAAATCTATAATGAAGGAATGGATAGATATATACCAAGACAAACAAAAAAAAAAAAGGTGGGAATATGTATATTAAGTGTTGGTTTAACAGAATGTGCAGTGAGGCGAAAAATAGAACAGATAAAGTTTGGAAACGCTGGAAAAATGGAAAGTGGCAAATATATATCAATCAAATAAATGAATATAAAGAGTACGCAGGGAGGAAAAAAGAAAATATGAAAAAGACATAATAGAAAAATGTAAGGACCAACCAAAACTATTCTGTAGATATGTGATCAGTAAAATAAAAAACAAACATGAAATAGTGAAATTGCTCCAAGGGAATATAGAATACTCAAAAGATAAGGAAATGGCTGAAGTCATAAGCAAAAACTTCAAGTCGGTGTTCAATAGGAAAAATATACAGCATTGGGATGAAGGGAGTAAAGTGAGATCCACACCACTACCACCCCCTCTCCCATGAGGGAAATAATAGTAACACGAAAACAAATAATGGAGCAAATATCCTTGATATCAGGAAACCGCACGGACCTAATGGGATTGCAAACTGGATACTAAAAGAATGTAAAAACAAACTAATAGACAAAATATATAAGAAGGAAAAATACCGGAAGAATGGAAAAACATCAATATCGTACCAGTAAAGAAAGTGCTGAACAAGGAAGACCCAACAAATTACAGACCAATCTCCCTTATAAATACAGTAGACAAAAATTGCGAAAAAGTAATCTAAAATAGATGGACTAAACATTTGGAAAAAAAACAACATATCCGGGACAATTCGGATTTAGACAGGGAAGGTCATATGCCACAAATTTGATGTTTTTACTCAAGACTAACAGATAAAATACAAGAAGGGAACGGAGGGGCTGATTTTGTTTTCCTATACTTACAAAAAGCTTTTGATAAAGTACCACACAAAAAGTATTAAGAAAGCTGGAAGCTATGGGAGGGATACAAGGTAAACTACTGAAATGGATGGAAGATTTCTTGCATGGAAAACAATGTGAGTAGTGCTCAGAGATAAGAGCTCTACTTGGGAAGAGGTGGTTCATGGAATTCCACAGGGATTAGTATTGCCTCCGATAATGTTTACTATTTATCTAAATGACATGAGTGAGGGTGTGGAATCTTACATGAACTTCTTTGCAGTGTACTGAAACGGATTGTGAGTCGCTGCAGAGAGATCTGAACAGGGTTTGGGAATAGAGTCAGAAGTGGGAAGTGGACTTCAACATTAAGAAATGTAAAATTATGGAATTTGGAAAAAGTAAAAAAAGAATATCAGGACATTATAAAATCGGTACAAACGAAGTAAAGAAAATGGAATCTGAAAAAACAAAAAAAATTGGATGATGTTGTGATTGCATGAGGAGGAATGGGCGGGGGGTGGGGTAGTATGCGTGAGTAAATTTTGACGCAGCCCGAAGGGATTTCTCCCCGTCCTCTCCTTATATGCAAGGGGGGACGGAGAGGGGGGTCGCCGATTAAATGAAGCGGCCTTGCTGTGGATGTGCTGTGTCTTGCGACACTGCTTCTGACCCAGGGCGGTGGGCAGGGTGCAGGGATGACCCGTCATCCAGGAGGTGCTCAGATGAGAGGGAGGGTGGGAGGGGTGTGGAGTGTATTTAGGGATGAAATGGGTGTGAGTGTTTTTATGCCTTTCCCTTTTTGGCTACCTCCCTTGGAAGGGGGAAAAAGCCTTGGTATATGATGATGATGATGAATCATCACAAAGGACGTCCCCTGATAAACAGATAAACAAAATTGTCTGAGAAACCTACAACTCGCTAAGATCAATAAAGGTGGCTTTTACCTACTTAGGCAAAGTAATGGTGAAGAAAACACTACTCACACTGATAAGGCCAGGACCGGAGTACGCAGCAACACTAAGGTCACTAAGAAATAAAAAGAATATAAGGAAAATTTAAAGAATACTAAGAGCAATTACGAAGATGGCCCCAACACTTTCAAAACTGTCATACGAGAAGAGATTATCAAAACTGGAATTACCGACACTGGAACAATGGAAATAAGGAAGTGAATTATTGACCATATGTGGAATCACGAGAGGCATGGAAGTCCTTGATAGAGAAGACATACTAAATTAGAATATGAGAAATACAAAAGAGACACAAAAGGAACCTCAAAAAGGACAGTTATAGAAGAGACCTGAAAACGAACAGCTCTCCACACAGAATAGTGGACACATGAAACAAATTGGACGAAACAATATTCCGTACAAAAACCTAGACAAATTTAAGAGCAAAATAGACAGTGCGAGATAAAGAGACAGGACACACGAGCGTAGCTCCCCTTCCCGTAAGATCCAACTAGGTAAGCACACACACACACACAAACACACACACACACACACACACACACACACACACACACACACACACACACACACACACACACACACACACACACACACACACACACACACACACACACACACACACACTTATGTGTACATATAAACACACAAAC
>NC_134818.1:41094404-41106904 GCF_046742065.1 Oratosquilla oratoria
TGTTCCAACAAATATTTTAGACTTAGTAAAGATTATGATTGTTTCAACTTCTATAAACTTTAGAGGCGTATTTGATGCTCCAAAAAATGTTCCACCTATGGTGTTTGAGGGCTTTTTATAATATTGAGAGCGTTTTGAAACTTTAAAATGCCTCTCCTGAAAAATTCGATATTTTGAGTTATGACGACGTTTTCGCTAACAAGCGATTTGAGGTCGTTACTGATAATTACGCCGATATCTTTTTCACTATCCACTTTTGTTAACGAATTTCCAAATAACCTATAATCGTACCTACTGTTATTTTTACCTATGTGCATTACCTTGCATTTACTTGTGTTAAATTTCATTAGCCACTTTTCAGACCATTGCTGTAATTTATCTAAATCTTCTTGAATATCTAATTGGTTTGAGTGATCATTTGCCATTCCTCACATTTTTGTATCATCAGCAAATTTGGAAACAGTAGATTTTAGTCCATGATTTATATCATTTATATATACTATGAATAGAAGTGGCCCAAGAACGGAACCCTGAGGAACTCCACTTGTAACACTTTTCCATCTAGAAGTTTTTCCATTTAAAACGACTCTCTGTCTTCGACCATTCAACCAATTACTAGTCCAACCTAATAGGCTAGCACTTATTCCCTGTAAAGCTAATTTAGTAAGTAGTCTTTCGTGTGGGACGGTATCAAAAGCTTTTGCAAAGTCTAGATATATTAAATCTATATTGTTTCTTTTTTCATAATTCGAGATAACTGTGTTGTAGGATTCGAGTAAGTTAGTCACGCAAGAACGTTTCCGTCTGAAACCATGCTGGCTATCATTTATCAAACGGTTACTTTCTAAATGATGTTCGATAGCATCTCTGATGATAGTTTCCATTATTTTTTCTACGATTGAAGTTAAACTTATAGGCCTTTAGTTATTTTGTTTCTTTTTGTCATCTTTTTTGAATATGGGAGTAACGTTAGCTAGCTTCCATTCTCTTGGGACATCTCCGGATATGATGGATTTCTTGAAAATAATTTCTAATGGAACAACAATCTCATTTTTCATTTCCTTTAAGATTCTTGGATGCCAACCGTCAGGCCCTGGTGTTTTATTAACTTTGAGTTTATCTATACACCTTTTAATTTTTTCTTTTATTATATTTACCGTATTGAGTAAGTTTACCCTAGACTTTTCACAGGTTTCAGTTTGGAGTTCACTTTGAGGTGTTTCGTTTACGAATACCGAGCTAAAATAATTGTTTAAGATATTACACATTCCTTCATTTGAATATTCAAGTTGACCGTCAGCAGATAATAGTGGACCAATGTGATTCCTAACAACCTTTTTATCTCTAATGTAACTATAGAATTCTTTGGGATTCTCTTTGGATTTATCAGCGATGTTCATTTCGTAGTGTCCGCGTGCACACTAGCATAGAATAATTGACGTTCAATATAAAGGCATTTCTTGCAACAGATGCTCGGCATAGATACCACTCACTGACCACTGCGAGGTTAATCCTGAATGGAGATAGAGATATAATAATTTGGCATACAAGATAAATGTACATGGATTTTGAGCAATTTCATTACGGGAAAATACTACATACCAAAGTCTTTTTCCCCCTTATAATTTAGGTAGAAAAAAAAGGCATAAAACCTACTCCTACCCGTTCGACCCCCAAATACTCCACTCCTATTCACCCATTCCCTCCCTCTTACCTTCGCTCCTCTTGGATGATGGATCATCCCTGCATTTCGCCCACAGCCCTTGTCCAGAAGCAGTATCGCAAGCCACAGCACATCCACAGCAAGGCTGCTTTATTCAATCGGCGAGCCCCATCTCCGTTCCCTCATGCAGAAAAAGAGAAGACGGGGAGAAATCCCTTCGGGCTGCGTCAAATTATCTTTCACACACACTCCTCACCCGCCCATCCCCCACCCACACCCTTTCATGCATCACAGCATCATCCATACACAACCATTCTCCATTCACTCCTATTTTCTGCCTTCTCCAGTCCTTCCTCAACAGACATTCCACTCTTTCCCAATGCCCCTTTCCATCCATCCATCTCATCCTTGTTCACCCCCTCATGTTCACTCCTTTTACCTCTGCCTTTCACACCTCTTTTACTAATCTTACTTCACTCATTCTTTCCATGTGTTCAAACTATCCTAATGTCCATAGCTGTCATTAATGTGGAGGTAGAGTCCTGTGGAGGGGTCGGAGTGGTTGATCGCTGGGATTTCTGCTGTGTGAAGGTGGTCCAACAATTTAGACTAGCAGCTGGTGCATCCTCGTGTGATGAAGCGGAGTCAATTTGAAGGGAAGGAATACAAGCAACTGACGAGGGATCATGGTCTGCCTGTGCTTGCTCAGCCACGTGAATCTGATTTATGTTATGAGGAGTTGCTGATGGCAATGCAGGGAGGAAATGGTTTGCATAAATTATACCATTTCGGACAGGGTAAATGGCTATGTTATATTGCTTTATCAGTTGTAAACCTATGAAGATATCAGCAGGAAAATGAACGTCAACTACGTAAGTATTAACTGAAATGGATGGGCACTGATCTTTGAAGCTAATGTCTATGGAGAATTTACCAAGGATCGGGAATACTACACAATTTACATTGCAAAGTTTATGGAAACTGAATTGATATGTCTGGGATATCCAGAGTATGTACAGGTAGGAGTGATGAGGTATGAGAGTATGGAATGACTGGCCTTGATGTGCACTAAATTTTGGTGTTCGTTAGTCATAAAGGAGGTGTGTTATGTGAATGTCTTACGGAAGAGTGATCTGGCGGTTTGGTTGTGAAGGTTATCTGAGGTAACATGTGTTTGTAAGGTGTCCTGGTTTGTGACAGTATGCACAAATTAGTTGTGTTCTTAATGTATTGCGTTGGTGTTAGTGATTTCAAGTGCAAGATGTATGTCTTTACTTCGTGTTATGGGGTGTGGACCGTGTGACTTGGGTTATTGTGTGGGTGGATACATTGGGTCCTGTCTGGCTCTGGATCCGGATAATTGCTTTGTCAATGCCAAAGAATTTCCTGAAGAATTTGCCTAGTGTGATACCGGGTGTGAGTAGGATAGTACTAGCTTTCTGGAGTGTGTCTGGGTGTAATTTGGATAGTAGTCGAAAATACGCCATGAGTAAGACTATGTGTCCCAATAAAACTTTGTCGTCTGAGACCCAATCAGAATTTTTGAGTCTCTCAGTTTGCTTGTAAACGCTAAAGCAATGTTTACAGCTTTCTCTTTGGTGCAGTGTGGACCATGATTGTATGCCTTAGCCAATGAGCACAGGGGGTAAAGTTACTAAAGTGATTCAAGTGGCTCAAGTGATGCAAAGGACTTCTCAAAGTACTCTACGAAAATATAATAAGACTTAGTCTCCTCAAAAAGAACAGACAAAATGACATCACCAGCTAATGTGCTATATCTGTCAAATCTGGATATTAGAATGGATATTTTACCTTCGTCATCTGTGATATTTCTACATATCATTTCTGATTCGACCTCAGTGAGAAAATTGTGTAAAACAACAACTAACCAATATTTTTAGGATGTCATATTTTCAGTAAAGACCATGCCTCTAGTGAAAGTGTACCAAAATACAAACTACATACATTTAGTAGAAAAGAGATTACCAAACTAAAATGACAAACTCTCATTGAACAGAAAAAGAATATAACTTATGCAAACAATTTCCTTCTCATTGGAAAGAGAATATACATGCAAGCAAAAATATTTTCGCATAGCTTTATCGAACACATCCAAAATTTGATAATAAAGGTAAACCCCCCTTTTCACTCATTCAAATAAATTTTACAAGTCAATGTTTTCCACTAGCAACTTGACAATTTATTATAACTATATATCTTTTTTGCAATTTTGTATGGCAAACTTCACTGTCAAGACCTTAACCCAAGGTATCCGGACCCATCTTAAAAGGTTGAGAAGACAATGTAACCATCACTAACCATCACCAACCACGCTCGTAATCCACACACATGAAACATAGTACTCGTCTTTGGCAAGACCTCTAATCTTGCAGACTTCATAAATTTCCCCATCTCAAACACGTGCCTACACGTAAAATAAGTCAAACAACGACACGCCCACGGTGTCACAACACGAGATGCCTAATGTCACCAGACAGACCCATTCAACCCAGTTACATTACCGTAAATTAACATATGTACACCATGTCTAGCCAAGCCCACCTACAACTAACTCGTATATAACAGAACTAACACCCATAACTATATTTAATGAGTAACACATCTCACATACGGCAACCCACACACCTCCTTTATTACGACGGATGTGCTGCCAAGAGTGAGGACCACCGAAAACACCAACCTGGCAAGAGGAGCTGGTCGAGGTCACGAGCCTGGCAGGAGACAGATCCGAGGTTAAGGCCCGGCATTAGAAGTGCTTAATGTCAAGGCCCTTAGTTGTACAAAATCTTCGTACCTGAAAAAATAGTGTAGCATAGACTTTATCTCACTCGCAAACAACTATTGCATTTACCAAAACACATTTGTTTTGCTACAACATATATATATATATTGTTACCATAGTCACCCCCTAGTGCTAATTACATTCTCTATTTTTTCTGTTCTGTTTACATGGACGCAGATCCACGCTCCGAAATCGAAGTGTTTAAAGATTTAATATGTCTGAAGATATGTTTATACTTGTGAAATTATGGTGCTCTAGTGATGTAAGAATTCATAGAAGTACTTATTGTAGTTCCTTTTGGCGTATGACCAGTGTATGAATCGTATTTTACAGTGTTGACAATGTATAGAGGTGGATCGGAGTAATTAAAGGAACTGTCGTCGAAAAGGGCAGGTGAGCCATAAGCAAGGTGGAATAAGGAATGTGGGAGAGTAGGCCACTTTGATTATAGACAGGATTATTACAATCCCCAGAGATCACAACCTCATTATGTTCCGCAGTATCAAGAGAGAAGTAAACCTAGGAGCCCACCCCAGTAAAGTCATATGAGACAGCAGAATTTTAATGGTTATATGAACAGGCTGGAAAGGTCACATATAAAATACTATGGGTGCGGATAAAGTGGTCATGTGCAGTATCAGTGTAGAAGAGTGCCCAAATCCGCTGGATTGACTGTGGCATGGGAGAAACCACGAGTGAGCTTAGGTGTGCAGCCTAAAAGGAAGGATATGAGTGTTGGTAGTTTCCAACCATACATAACGGAGGGGACAATATCATTGCCTGGAGGAGCGAAGAGGCAAATAAAAATCCTAAGGGATACTGGAGCAAACCAGAGCCTAGTCCTCAGAGAGACACTGGAGTGGACCGAAAGTTCATATACTGGAGAGGAGGCTAGAGTGAGAGGTTTGGGTGCAGGAATAAATGTCCCATTGTATTATGTAGAAATAGACACGGGATATGTTAGTGGCAAAGTGAGAGTAGGAGTTAGTGAAGAACTCCCTATAAATGGCGTGGAGATGCTGTTAGGCAATGATTTAGCCGGAGATAGAGTGGTCCCAGAGCCAAGAATGATTGCTAAACCCCTCGAGAATATGAAGGATGAGAGTATAGATGTACAAGGTGAAGGAGATGTCTTGGATATTGGAATTCGGAAGGAGGTCCGAAGTGACTGGAAATGGAGAAGAAACTCCAGTTGCAGGGAGTAGGAATCTTCTGAGCGGAGGTGAAGCAGATGCAAGTAAGGAGAGTGTGGATAATGGAAGCATGCACAGAATTTATCCAGCTTGTGTAGTGACCAGAGCCATGATGAAGAATAAGGAAACTAATGATGAAGATATGCGTCTAGGTGATATATTTGATGAGGAAAAGGAACATAAACCTGTGAAAGATGAAAGTGTGGGGATGAAATTAGAGATATCCCCTGATTTCAATGTTGGCATGAAGGAACTTATTGATGCCCAGCGCAATGATCCTACTTTGAAGGTATGTTTTGGAGAAGCAAATAGAAATGGCGTGTCTGATGATAGTTCTACTGGATTCTATCTTCACGACAACGTACTGATGAGAAAGTGGAGTCCTGCGAGTGTACCCGCAACGGAGCATTGGGAAATGAAACGGCAGATAGTGGCACCAAAGAAGTATAGGCATACATTGATAGCCTTGTCTCATGAGTCTAGCTTAGCAGGACATTTAGGAGTGAGGAAAACAGCAGGGAAACTGTTGACTCATTTTTATCGGTCAAATTTGAAGAGAGATATTGCGGATTTCTGTAAAACTTGCGACATATGTCAGAAAGTGGGTAAACCAGATCAAGTGATCCCACGTGCACCATTGCAACCCATACCAGCATTTTGCAAGCCGTTCAGCAAAATCATATTAGATTGTGTCGGACCTTTACCGAGAACTAGGAGAGGAAATTCCTATTTACTGACAATAATGTGCATAGCCACAAGATTCCCAGAAGCTATTCCACTAAGGAGTATTCATGCCAAGAGTATAGTGAGAGAGTTGGTGAAATATTATTCTTGGGTAGGACTTCCAGAAGTGATACAATCCGACAGTGGAAGTAACTTCACTTCCGGCATCTTCAGGAAGATATTGAAGGGCTTGCATATTGAACAGAAGTTAGCGAGTGCATACCACCCACAATCACAAGGTAGCTTGGAGAGATTCCACCAAACTCTTAAGAACATTCTGAGAGTATATTGTGAGGATCTTGGTATAGATTGGGATGAAGGAGTCCCACTAGCTTTATTTGCGGTCAGAGATGCAGTACAGGAATCGACTGGATTTAGTCCATTCGAACTAGTGTACGGCCATGATGTGAGAGGTCCTTTGAGCATGATGAAAGAGAAGTGGCTTGGCAAGAGTGATGACCCACATCTGTTAACATATGTATCAGAATTCAAGGGTAGATTGATGAAGGCGAGGGAACTGGTTGCAGAGAATTTGAAGAATGCACAACAGGAAATGAAGAAGTGGTATGACAAGAAGGCGAGAGTGAGAGAATTTAAACCAGGTGACAAAGTTTTGGTGTTATTACCTATCCAAGGGGATCCCTTGAAGGTGAGATATTGTGGTCCATGGACAATTGAGAAGAAAGTAGGAGAGCTGAACTACATCGTCAATACTCCTGGTAGGCAGAAGAGAAACCAGTTGTGTCACATAAACATGATCAAACCTTATCATGGAAGGGAAGTGGAGAGGACGGAAATGTCCGAGGAGATGAATAAGTTGAGTTGCGGCGTAGTAAGTGCAGAACAAGAAATAGACGATGGAGAGGAGGAGAAATTCAGCAGGTGCGAGAAGAACTTGGAAAACTCGACAGTGTTAGAGAACCTAGAAGCTAAGCTGAGTCATCTGAGCAGTGAAAGGAGGGATAATATCATCCATGAGATACATAGGTGTAGAACCTTATTTCCAGACACTCCAAGAAGATGTACCGTGGTGGAACATGATGTCGCCGATATAACAACATCCATACCGAGTGAATCCACGGAAGAGGGAAATCATGAAGAAGGAAGTCCAGTATATGTTGGAAAAAGGGTTGATTGAGGAGAGTAACAGTGCGTGGAGTTCCTCATGTGTGTTAGTGCAGAAGGCAGGTGGTGATTCGTACAGATTCTGCACCGACTTTAGGAAAGTGAACCAAGTGACTAAGAGTGATTCTTACCCAATACCAAGGTTGGATGACTGTATTGACTGTGTAGGAAAGGCGAACTTTGTCAGTAAGTTTGATATGTTGAAAGGGTACTGGCAAATAGGTTTGACGGAGAGAGCCAGAGAAATCTCTGCCTTTGTGACGATGGATGGCTTATATCAATACCGGGTGATGCCGTTTGGAATGAATAATAGTGGGAGTACATTTCAAAGATTGATTAACAAGGTATTGGGAGGAGTGAACGGGTGCGTAGTCTATATCGACGACATCGTCATATATTCTGAGACTTTGGAAGATCATGTGGAGCAAATTTCAAATGTCTTCCAGAGACTGAATGAGGCTAACTTGACAGTGAATTTAGCTAAAACTGATTTTGCAAAGGCAAAAGTTGAATACTTAGGGTATGTGGTAGGCCAAGGTGAAGTGCAACCTGTCGATGCCAAGGTGAAAAGTATCAACGATTGTCCTTCTCCTAAGAACCGTAGAGAGTTACTACGATTCTTAGGCATGAGCGGTTATTATAGGAGATTCTGTAGGAATTTTTCCACAGTAACTTTACCATTGACTAGGCTGTTGTCAAAGGGTACTAAGTTTGTGTGGGATGCACATTGTGAGGAAGCTTTTGTGACTATTAAGAGGATGTTAACGAGTGACCCTATACTTGTCAATCCTGATTTTGAGAGACCGTTCAAGTTGTATGTGGACGCGAGCAATGTTGGGGTAGGAGGTATATTAGTTCAGGAGAAAGAGGATATCGACCACCCGATATGCTATTTTTCAAAGAAATTCCTCCCTTATCAGAGAAACTACAGTACAGTTGAGAAGGAGACTTTAGCCTTGATCCTTAGTTTGAGTCATTTTGACATATATCTGAAAGGGTCCGGATATCCTGTTTCTGTGTTTACTGACCATAACCCCCTGGTATTTTTACATAAGATGAAGAATGATAACCAACGGTTGACTCGATGGCATTTGGTGTTACAGGACTATAATCTGATCATACAGCATATAAAAGAGAGTAGATAATATTCTGGCGGACACTCTGTCCCGTCTTCCTTCTTCAACATGAGTCAATCCAAGGATCGCCTCATGTCTTAAAGGGGGGGGGGGGTCACCATAGTCACCCCCTAGTGTTAATTACATTCTCTATTTTTTCTGTTCTGTTTACATGGACGCAGATCCACGCTCCGAAATCGAAGTGTTTAAAAATTTAATATGTCTGAAGATATGTTTATACTTGTGAAATTATGGTGCTCTAGTGATGTAGGAATTCATAGAAGTACTTATTGTAGTTCCTTTTGGCGTATGACCAGTGTATGAATCGTATTTTACAGTGTTGACAATGTATAGAGGTGGATCGGATTAATTATTGGAACTGTCGTCGAAAAGGGAAAAAAAAAGAACGATTGTTCTTCCTCTCTTCTTTTCTTCTGCGTGTGGCTTGAAATAGATGTATAAGTCTTTTGGAGATAAAATGGTTGGGAGAATATAAAATGGGAGAAGAAATACGGGGATATATAATGATAAAACACACAGAGGAAGAGTAGTAATGGATATTGAAGGTTTGTAGAAATAGAACTTGTAATGATGGATATAGCTTGAAGAGATTAGCAAGGATCCAATTAACCCTAGCGTTTGTAGAAGCAGAGCCTGGTTAAGAGGCTATATGAAGGTTATATAACTTGAACATGTTTGTGGAATCTATATATGGAATGTGAATTAATCAATGGTATTTTAGTTTATGTTAAATGAGTGGAGAAGAGAGATACTGAAACACACACCTCATATGCATTATGTATAAGAATATGCATGAGTTTGAGATGCAATGGTAAATGCATACATTTAGTTCTGTATTGTTAGGTTTATTCAATATAGGTATAGATATAATTACCTATCATCTTTACCTATCCTCATTTATAATGATAGTTTGGAATCAGATCTGAATCAGTGAGTGAGTAAGTACCTTTCAAGCCGATGGAAATAATAAGATGCAGTAGAAATGATGATATATACTTGAACAGAAAAGGAATTGAGTAGTGGGGAGTGAAATTGATATCCGTTATTTGTCACCCACTTTTTAAGGGATGAGGCAAGATCTGTTGTTATCTTCCTAGATCCTTTATTTACCAACCGATTGCTTTAAGGTTAGGGGTGGCCCGTGACAATATATACATATATATATATATATATATATATATATATATATATATATATATACATATATATATATATATATATATATATAAAATATATATATATGTATATATATATATATATATATATATATATATATATATTGGCTGCTTGTTATTGTGGCTAAGTAGCATGCAGTTGATACTTTAGAGTCTATATGGGACGCCCCTACGGATCAGAGTCACACATCATTTTGTCTATGATAGAAGAAAACTCTGTTCATAGAGAAATGATGACACTTTTGTATTACAACTGTCCCTCCGTTATGCTGTCCCCCAACCCCTTGTTGCTGTCCTGTACCATTTCTCTGAGTATTCTTTTTCTATGGTGGGGGAATTCCCTGTGGTGGGGGAAAAGAATACTGCCACCAAGTATTCCCACTTGGATCGTAAGAGGCGAGAAGAAAAGGGACGGGGATTGGGAGTAGGCATCCTTCTCCTTGTAGCCCCACAGGGGACATTCCTAAAAGAAAAAGTAAAGGCACAAGAGGGTCTAGGAGTTTTCGGAACAGCACCCTAAGGTTTGGGTCTTTTAATGTGCGTGGATGTGGTACAGATGAGAGTAAAAGGGAAGAGGTAGGTAGTATGTTTGTGAGAAGAAAGATGGATGTGTTGGCTTTGAGTGAAACTAAGTTGAAAGGGAAAGGTGAGTGTAAGTTTGGGAGTGTAAGTGGGAGGTTATCAGGAGTGAAGAGAGGGCGAGGGAGGGAAGGGGTGGCTATTCTAGTAAGTGAAGAGATAGGTAAACGTGTAGTGGAGTGGAAGGAGGTTTCCTCAAGGATAATGTGGATGAAGGTGAAACTGGGAAAGGAGATGTGGGTCTTTGTAAGTGCATATGGGCCTGGCAGTGAGAAGAGTGTAGAAGAAAGGGAGGCCTTTTGGATAGATTTAAATGAGTGCATAGATGATTTAGGACGAAATGTCAATGTAATAGTACTGGGAGACCTTAATGCTAGGGTAGGAAATGGTCCAATCAATGGAGTGGTTGGGAAATATGGAGCTCCAGGAAAGAATCGTAGAGGAGAGTTGATGGTGGAAATGTGTCTAGAAAGAGAGTTGATGATAGCAAATACAGTGTTTCGGAAGAAAGTCAAGCATAAGTACACATGGGAGAGGGTGGTGGAGGGAAGGGTGGTGGAGGGAAGGGTGGTGGAGGGAAGGGTGGTAGATAGAGCGTTAATGGATTATGTAGTGGTAAATAGGACTATGATAGGAAGATTTAAGGATGTACATTTTCTAAGGGGAGAGGGTGGGGGAATATCAGATCATTTTTAGGTGGAAGGTAAGTTGAGAGTGGAGGATAGATGGAGAAAGAGGAAAGGGACAGAAGGTAGGGAGGTTCTTAGAGTGAACTCTTTGAATGAAAAGGAAAAGGAGAAGGAATAAGAAAAGAAGCTGAAGGAGGAGTGGGAGGGAGTGAAGGATAGAGTAGAGCTAGGTGTGGAGGAGGAATGGGGATGGTTGAAGGAGGGAGTCATAAAGTGTGCAAAGATGGTGTGTGGTCACCTTCCAGACTGGAACAACACAACCGTATTAAATAAAGGATCATCCAAGAAACTAAGGAAGACAATTGAGGCAGCATATATCAACACTAATAACAACATTATCCATAGAGAAGGATTTATATGTTTAGCAAAAGCCACAAGCTTATTAATAATAAAAGAATACGCAGATAAAATAACAAGCTCTCCGAAGCGTCCCATAAGATGACCCGTCCGTGTATAAAATATCCGGTTACGTTTGAGTTGTTAGCTTTGTGACCAAGACCCTGCGGGTCGAAACGTTAAGGCGTAAAATTCTCCCATTTCTCCTCATCAACTTCTTTCACCTTCAATTTTATATATATATATATATATATATATATATATATGTACATATTTACACACACAAACACATATATGGGGGAGGTGGAAGAGAAGGTCACAGGCCTAGGGCCGAGTTTATTCCTGACCGGTTTCGCTAACAGCTTCTTCTTCTGAAGAAGCTATAAGCGAAAGCAGTCAGGAATAAACCCGGCCCTAGACCCGTGTCTCTCTCTTCCACCTACCACAATGTCTCAACACACACACACACACACACACACACACACACACACACACACACACACACACACACACACACACACACACACACACACACACACACACACACACACACACACACACACACACACACACACACACACACACACACACACACACACACACACACACACACACACACACACACACACACACACACACACACACACACACACACACACACACACACACACACACACACACAAACACACACACGCACGCACGTACGCGCACACACACACACACACACACAGAAACACATGTACACACACACACACACACACACACACACACACACACACACACACACACACACACACACACACACACACACACACACACACACACACACACACACACACACACACACACACACACACACACACACACACACACACACACACACACACATACATTCAGGAGGAAAGACGGTAGAGGGGGAGTCGAGTATGTAAGGGATCGAATGGGTGTGTGTGTAGTTGGGAAGGCTTATGGGAGGATCTTGATTGAGAGGATTAGGAGAGGAACAGAAGGAGTAATTGGTGAGGAACAATGTGGATTTAGGACAGGTAGAGGTTGTGTAGATCAGATATTTGTGGTA
>NC_134818.1:41119404-41131904 GCF_046742065.1 Oratosquilla oratoria
TATCAGATGACGCCAAGCTCAGAAACGTTACATATTTTGGTGCGAAAGATTATTCTGGTTTCCCATTGGTTGGAAGTGTTTAAATACCTACTCTAGATTCATTTTGGCATCCCGGGAAACGTAAGCACCCATTCCCGGTATATAAAAGACGAAGCAGAGAGCAACCCGAGAAATTCAATAGATAGAGTCAATACAAAAGAGACACACCGAGAAGGACTACCGAGAGAGGGGCCCATCTGAATCTGCGTAGAAATTATTCTACATTTGTCTATTACAACAAATCCACTAAACAAGTCCTTTGGACCACAATGATTGCCAAATCTCCACGCGAAGTGCAAAGCCTTCGTGTTTTTCCGAATATTTTGGAACATCTCCAGACTGCTGCTGGACTAAGTGCCATTCGACTCTCCCTTTCTCTCACTCTCTCTGTTATTTCTCAGTTACAAAAATCAATCAATCTCCTACTTATTTCCGACTACCAAAAGATTCCCTTACCAGAAGTTATCGTGCATTAGCCTATACTCAAACAACTCATTTGTTTCTGAGAGTCGGCCCAAACAACTCTTCGTTGGTACAAATTCTAGCAACCAGAATCAAGTTTGCCTACACCATAACTAAGACTTTATTTCGCTCACCTGTTCTTACGTGTTTTATTTAAGCGAACACCCAGCTACTTTAATTGATAATTGATTATGCACTGATAATCTATGTAACGTACATTGCTATTCTTTCTTATTCTACATGCATTTATGTTGTATGTGCTGCTTTTATTCGTGTAAATAATATTTAATTTTTACGAAGAGTTTAATTATCGTATCTGGACTCTCTGTCACTTGTCCGAACTGTGTACGGCCTTTATTTATTTATTTATTTATTTATTTATTTATTTATTTATTTATTTATTTATTTATTTATTTATTTATTTATTTATTTATTTATTTATTTATTTATTTATTTATTTATTTATTTATTTATTTATTTATTGATTTATTTATTTATTTATTTATTTATTTATTTATTTATTTATTTATTTATTTATTTATTCATTTATTTATTTATTTATTTATTTATTTATTTATTTATTTATTTATTTATTGTGTCGCAAGAATTTACAATCATGGTTCACACCACACCAAAGAGAAAGCTGTCAAAATTGCTTCCACATTTAAGAGTGAACTCCCGGAGAGCCTCAAAAACTCAGACTGAGTCTCAGAAGACAAAATTTCATTGGAACACGTAGTCGCACTGATGGCATAATTTCGACTAACATTCTAATTACATCCAGGCACATTCCAGAAAGCTGGTACTATTCCATTCACACCAGATATCGCACTAGGTGAATTCTCCAGGAAATTCTCTGACAAAGTACCCATTGCACTCACACACAGAATAGCCAAGGCACACGGACCCCCTCACATAACACGAAATCAAAACATACATTTCGCACTAGACATCGCTCACGCCAACTCTCTCCATCAAAAACACCACTGTTTTGTACATACTGCCACAAACCTTGTAAACACATGTTACCACAGAAACCCTTCACAACCAAACCGACGCTGCGATTATCACGGTACACCTTTCCACACGAGTGATCGTTGCTGTGAGCTGTTAGCACGGATGCAGCACACACTAAACTCCCCAGATCACTCTCCCACAAGACATTCTTGTGACACTTCTCCTTTATGACTACAGAACCCTAAGATTCAGTGCACACCAAAGACAGTTATACCCGGAAATTCACTTATCAACCCTACCTGTACATACCCTGGATATCCCAGACATGTTTTCCTATTCCTTAGCATTCAATGCTAGGTCTAACAAGACCAAAGTCAAAATCTTTCTCGACACGGGTTCCCCAGTCATCATAATGTCAACACACAATTTCCATAAATTCCGCATTGCAACTAAACGTGTCATCATTTTCGAGCCCCCCGACGTCAACCTTTGCAATGTAGATGGTGTATCATTCTCGATAGTCGGTAAATCCTTCCCAGACATTAGCTTCAAAGATGAGTATCCATCCATTCCAGTTACTATCTATGTAGTTGATGTTCACTTTTCTGCTGATATCCTCATAGGTTTAACATTGATGAAGCAATATAACACAGTCATTTACCCTGCTCAAAGTGGTATAGTTTATGTAAATCTATTCCTCCCTGCATTGTCATCAGCAATTTCTCATAAAGTAAATCACATTCACGTGGCCGAACAGGCACAGGCAGATCATAATCCCTCGTTCATTGCTTGTAATCCCTCTATTCAAATTCACTCCGCTTCATAATACGAGGATGCACAAGCTGCTAGTACAAATTCTTCCACCACCTTCGCACAACAGAGTTCCCAGTGCTCAACCACTCCGATCTTTCCCTAGGACTCTAACTATTCTACTTTACTGACAGTTGTGGGCATAAGTTCCAAACGTAACATAAGTACTACTTCCTCCAGCATGCCCAAATCAACAAAACTCAGGACTAAACATCCATTAAATACCGTCGGTTTTTCACCACCTGTGGAAACTTTCTTGCCCCTCTTAGAGGAATTCAACACCAAATACACAGAAATCTCAGAAGTGCTATCTATATTCAAACACATTCACGCAGTGCTTATTAGCCCCAAGACGCTGTTCCCTCGTGAATATACAAAGATGCATTTACGAGATTTACTGATTTATATCAGTGTCAGGTACACTGATGTACTTTGTATGCCAGAAACTTGCCGTATCAATGACATTTCCCTCCTTTCAGCCATCAGCTCTATGTCAAAGAAAGGTCACACTTGCATTTTAATTACCAATTATACTAAAGCACCCCTCCATCTCACAGTCGGTAAAAACATTTGCGATTTTGAAGTATATCTTTCTCGTATCAAAGACATGGATGACCAATTCCCTACTTCTAAAGTTTGTACCACAATTTCCGACATGTCCACGTACTACCTCTGTTAATCACATATGTTCATTCCTTGGTCGATCAGAATTTTACAGGCGTTACATTCAAGGTTACGCTATTATAGCAGCATCTTTAAGTTCATTACTTAAGAAGGACACCCCCTTCGTTTGGACTTAAGGAAAGACTTAACCACGGCACCCGTCCTTGCTTTCCTAAACCACAAGTTTCCTTTTACAATATACAAAGATGCGTCCTACACTGGACTTGGCGCAGTCCTCATGCAAAAACACGGCACAAAACTCAGGACAACTGCTTTATGCTAGCCGCACACTCAACAAACACGAACAAAATTACTCAATCATAGACATAAAACCTTTAGCTGTTATATGTGCACTCAAACATTTCAAAGAGATTATCCTTGGCTATGACATACACATCTACACAGACCATCAACCAATCTTACAGCTTTTCAAAGGAAATAATCTTTTAGGAAAATTTGGCCGCTGGTTCCTCATCATACAAGAGATGATGCACCACTCGAAATTTAATTTCATAAACTCTTACACAAGCGCTCATAGCTGCAGCACAGCGATCAGATTCTCTTTGGAAACATGTCATATACTTCCTCGAATCTCCAGACACAACTGATACGAATATTTTTCCTGCCAATCTCGACAATTACACGTTAGTTGGTGACATACTGTATCACAAAATAACACTAATGAACAAACATGAACCCAACTGGTCAATGTTTCAGCTTGTAATCCCTACGGACCTCATTCTGGAATTTCTGAAACTACCACACGCTTACCCCATTGCCGTACACCCTGGTAAAGAGAAATGCGTTACACAAGCCAGATTGCACTACGTCTGGTTAATCATGAAGAAGGATATACACTCCCACATTGATGCTTGTCGCTTTTGTGCACCTCACAGAGGACATGACAGTGGTCATGTTTCAATCTTAACTCGTCCTATCCCTAGTAAATCATTCGACACAGTATCTATTGACCGCCTTAAATTACCACTTACACCCAGCTGAAACCAATACTTTTTTGTGTCGGCCATTTTTCTCAATCCTGTATTCTACTTCCCCTACCAAACAATACAGCACAATACATGTCAAACATGTTTGTTGACAAACATATATGTTTCTTCACTACACCCAAAAATCTGATTTCTGACAACGGGAATGAGTTTAACAATGATATTCTTTCGAATATATTTGATTACTTTCAAATCAGAAAATGTGATACTTCTGTTTATCACCCTAGTTCATATGGCTTAGTTGAACACCAGAATAGAAATATTCTCAATGTTCTTCGACACCTTGCTTCTGATCGTCATCCTTCTTGGGATGAGCACGTCCCCATGATTCAAGTTTACATAACGGTTCCATGAACAGGTAAATATAGGAATCATCTCATTTTTTCCTCTTTGACTCGGACAAAAGTCTCCCATATGACCTTTTTTCAGAATTACCTCCCATTTACAATTTCAATGATTATGTAAAGGTCAATGTAACATATCTGAATAATATTTTCAAACGAATCCATAGTACTCTTCATCTGACTGAGGACGAAATGGTCCGTCTGCTAAACTTGGAGACATTGTTTACATCCTCAGCCACACACCCCCTTCGAAGCTCTCCTCTAAATTCTCTGGACCCTATCGTATTATTAGACATGAGTCAAATAACAGAGTCAAAACACTCAGGTTGCACGATCTTTCAGAGACCGTATTGCACAAAGATCATATCAAAAGAGTTCCGCCTGGCCTCGACATAGAGACTCTGTTCCTTTATCATTTCATACTACCCCTACAATAGAGGGCAATCACCATTTCTCTCCGCTGCTTCCTCGAATTCCTCTTTCACATTACAATCTTCGCAGTCGAGCCAAAGCCTCATAAGATTACATTTTGCCTAGGTGAACGGAAATAACATACACTTCCAAATGTTCATAAAATTAAGTCAATTTTGTTTTAATCATTAGTATTTTCCGATATTTTAGCCGTTAGTTTGGCTGCACAAGAGGGTCAGTGGAGTGACGTTAATGTCTTGGTTTAGAGTTTAGATTTTAGATTTATTGGGGGTAGACTTATTATATTTACAAGTGTTGGATGTCTCCCAAAAGGGAAAATGTCTTCCATATCGAACCTAAAGGAAAGTGTCTTCCCTAGTCTCCTTTCTCTCTGGCGACGCAGTCACCCAATTATATATGGGAATATCCCAATCACATGACCGGCGCTGCATGGGCCTTGGTGATTTTTGTCCACCGCTAATGTTGATGGTAACATTTTATTTATGGCAAAAGAAGAAATACAGTCTGGTGACCATTGACCATGGGAAATGTTATAATTTGGGAAATTATTTATTAAGGAGGATTCTACTATTTTTCTTCTGAAACTACATTTGGATTTATAAATTATTTCAGCATCGTCCCAATTTATTCGGTGGTTTTTATTGGCAACGTGCTGAAATACTGCGGAATTTTCCTGGACAGGAAAATTCCGCAGTATTTCAGCACGTCGCCAATAAAAACCACCGAATAAATTGGGACGATGCTGAAATAATTTATAAATCCAAATGTAGTTTCAGAAGAAAAATAGTAGAATCCTCCTTAATAAATAATTTCCCAAATTATAACATTTCCCATGGTCAATGGTCACCAGACTGTATTTCTTCTTTTGCCATAAATAAAATGTTACCATCAACATTAGCGGTGGACAAAAATCACCAAGGCCCATGCAGCGCCGGTCATGTGACCTGAGCCACCAAGATGCGAGCATGCGTGCCGGGCGTGTTGACCTGAGCCTCGTCCCCTCATGCTACCTCACTGCTTTACTATAAATACACATTGTTCTGTACTTTGTAACTCATATCTGCCGAAGAGGATCACAGTAAGTGATCGAAATATACAGATCTCTATATCTTCGCTTATTCTTCTCCGAAAGTGGGTCATCAGTATTATTTTACATATGTGCTACGACATATCTTTGTTGTGATATATATATATATATATATGTATATAACCTATGGATGCATACTAAGTGCCCATACTCAGATCATGCATTGTACATTGGAAAAGTAGATTAAGCGATAGATAGTAGAGAATACATTGTACATAACTTTTTTTTTATTTGGCAACAGCCACTGTAAGAGGCCGGTAGATGGAAGTAGAAAAGTTGGTAGATGGAGAGGTAGGTGGAGAACGTATGCTAATCCAAGATCAGTTGTTATGAAAACAACGGCCGACAGGCGACAGGGAATAGCTGAGTCAGACTCGCGCCTTGTATATATAACAAAATGCTGAGTTGCAGGTTGAAGGAGAGTGTCGCCTGGTGTTTTGCAATATTGTTGTTAAACGGAGGTGACTGTTGTAATATCGCTTAGGAAACAAAAATTGCGACATAATGCTTACGTGGTGGTATCGTTTGAAACAGTATAACAGCCTCTCTGATTAAAAAAAGAAAAAAAAAGTGGAGGAGGAGAAATTATTGGTGCAGAGAGTAAAAGTCACGCCCTTAAGGTGTGGCACTTGTTTGAGAAGTAAAAGACTATTGGATGAATGAAAGAGAGATGTCAGAACGAAGGTAACTTGATGTAATGTAGAGGGTTTCCAGTGGGACTCTCGGGGTGTACATACCAAGACTAAGAAGCATCTTTAAAATACACCCTCATTTTTATTCACCCCTCAAGCTACAGAAGGAAAAAGGCAAGGGGCCTTAAGAACCAATTGCAAGAACAACTCTAGAGAATTACGAAAACTTATGGACAGGGGTGACAGTGGGGTGACAGCCACTATTTGAATTAATATGTATAATAGTACCATTGGCAGCCACCAGTGTTTTCCTTGTTTAATGATTTGAGATGTTGCTCAGTGTAGACGCAGAGATTATAGAAAAGAAACCACAAATTCGTTTGTTTCAGCGCCTTCAAACCTAATGTAGACGACAAACAAATCTACAGGCTACCCAAGATCATCAAAGCTAAGGTGGCTCTGGCATACTTGAGTTGCTTCAGAGACAACTATACATTATTTTATTTTAATTAATATTTTTCAATAACTTGAATGACAGAAGACCCTAGAACACGGGAAAGGTATTTTGTATGGGCAGACGTAGGTCTCCTGTATGTCGACCTGGGTAACATGGTTGAAAATTTGTCGAAGATCGTGGCATATGGAGGCGACTAGTTGTAGCAACTAAGGGTCTCGAGAGCCTTTCACGAAAGGGGACTATAAATGAGAGAGAGAGAGAGATAGATAGATAGATAGATAGATAGATAGATAGATAGATAGATAGATAGATAGACAGAGAGAGAGAGAGAGAGAGAGAGAGAGAGAGAGAGAGAGAGAGAGAGAGAGAGAGAGAGAGAGAGAGAGAGAGAGAGAGAGAGAGAGAGAGAGAGAGAGAGAGAGAGAGAGAGAGAGAGAGAGAGAGAGAGAGAGAGAGAGAGAGAGAGAGAGAGAGAGAGAGAGAGAGAGAGAGAGAGAGAGAGAGAGAGAGAGTGTGTGTGGGGGGAAGGAGAGTTGTACTGTATTACTTTGTAATGTATTATCATGTATTGTGTTACTTATTATTGCTCTGCATCCATTGTATTTTAGTACTCATTTCTATTGTATTACATCACATGGTATTTCATAATATTCTATCCCAGTGTATTGTATTGTTGAAATATATATATATATATATATATATATATATATATATATATATATATATATATACATATATATATATATATATATATATATATATATATGTGTGTGTGTGTGTGTGTGTGTGTGTGTGTGTGTGTGTGTGTGTGTGTGTGTGTGTGTGTGTGTGTGTGTGTGTGTGTGTGTGTGTGTATTGTGTTGCTTTGTATTGTATTGTGTTGTATTAAATTTTATTGTATCGTATCGTATTGTATTGAATTGTATTCTATTGTATTGTAATGATTGTATTGTATTGTATTGTATTGTATTGTATTGTATTGTATTGTATTGTATTGTATTGTATTGTATTGTATTGTATTGTATTGTATTGTATTGTATTGTATTGTATTGTTCTGTATTACTTTTCATTTGTACCATCCTTAGGTAGATAAATCCAAGAGCCAAGACCTCTTAACAAAAGTCTATTAGCCTAGATTACAACTGCAGACCTTCCCGGTCTGGTTTCCACCTAAAGAGTGGCAGCTCCTCTCTCTCCTGGTGGAAAATGACAAAAATGCTGACAGGGGTAGTTCGGCCAGTTAACATATTATAGATATTTTACATTTTATTTTGGTGATACAATTTTTGGATATTAATTTATCTTACAATAATTGTCATTTCTTGTTATCTAATTATTATGGTTATTAATCTAAATTGCTCAATATAGTGTATGAGTAAAAGGTGTTCTTAGGAATCAGGGGTCTTTCACGGTATGGTCACGTGAAGGAAGAGCTTAGGGGTGTGTGTGTACGAGTATGTATGTTCGTATGTATGTTGCGGTGTAGTTTTCAATAGGTATTGTTGCAATATGTGGTGTTATAGGTATGGTTATACCATTTATTCGATTGCTTTCCCATGCATTCCTTTGCATTCTATTGCATTCTATTGCATTCTATCATATTCTTTGCCTTTCATAAAACTAAATTGTATTGAAATATATCTTGTGTATTGTAATATCTATTATTGTGTTGTGCTGTGTTGTGTTGTGTTGTGTTGTGTTGTGTTGTGTTGTGTTGTGTTGTGTTGTGTTGTGTTGTGTTGTGTTGTGTTGTGTTGTGTTGTGTTGTGTTGTGTTGTGTTGTGTTGTGTTGTGTTGTGTTGTGTTGTGTTGTGCTGTGTTGCGTTCCGTTGTGTTGTGTTGTGTTGTGTTGTGTTGTGTTGTGTTGTGTTGTGTTGTGTTGTGTTGTGTTGTGTTGTGTTGTGTTGTGCTATGCTGTGTTGTGTTGTGTTGTGTTGTGTTGTGTTGTGTTGTGTTGTGTTGTGTTGTGTTGTGTTGTGTTGTGTTGTGTTGTGTTGTGTTGTGTTGTGTTGTGTTGTGTTGTGTTGTGTTGTGTTGTGTTGTGTTGTGTTGTGTTGTGTTGTGTTGTGTGGAGCTGTGTTGTGTCGTGTTGTGCTTTATTATATTGTTATGCTTTGCATTGTATTGCGTTATAATCGACATTACCCTATGACACTGTATTATATTCCATTGTATTACATAGAATTGTAAAATAGTATTTTGTGTGTAATGTATGACACTGTATTCCACTTAATTGTGTTTTGTTACATTGTATGGAATTGTATGTTATTTTATTGTTTAGATTTTTTTCACTGATTTGCATGACATTAAATTCCTTTGCATTGGTTGTATGAAATTGCATCTTGTTGCATGTTATAGAATTGTATGTAATTGTACTAAGCCCTGTATGAAATTGTATTCCATGCCATAGTCTTGAATTGCATTCCAGTGCATTGCATGGAAATTTATTAATTTGTTTCATATGAATCTAAATTCAATTGCATCATATAAAAATTTATTTATCTGGTTTGTATAGAGTTGTATTTTATTGCACAGTATGAAATTGTATTCAATTGCGTCATAAGGTATTGCATTCCATGGCCCGTATGGAATTGTATTCTGTGGCGACGTTTTACATTACATCGTAAGGAATGATCTTTTTTTCCATTGTATGGAATTGCGTTTTGTTGCATTGTGTGAAATTGTATTTCAATGTGTAATTGTATCCCATTGCATCGTGCGGAATCGTATAAAATTTCGTCACAGGTAGTTGCATTCCGTTACATTTTGTGGAATAGTCCAACTCCGCTATTGCCGGTCCCAAGCCCGGATGAGAAAGGGGGAGGGTTGCTACGATAGGCCTAGCTAGCCGGTAGTGTAAAAAAAATTCTGTTCGTGAAACTCCACGACCAGCCTCGGAATCCAGACGGTTATTTGGTAAACGAAACAGGAAACGTAAAGGAAATTTGCACAAGACGCTCCACAAAGTAAGACTTGGAACATATAAAGACAAAGAAGAAGAAATCTTCGAGATGATGAATGAAAGATAGACCTTATAGAAATGGCAGAGACAAGACAGTGGGGAAAAGATGAAGGAAGAGACCTCGGAGGGGGATATACCTTAATGTATTGTGGATCAGAAGAGAGAGGGAGAAGGCACGCTGTAGCTATGATAGTGGGACCAAGACTGACACAGTATATTCAAGAGGTGAAATTGATCAACGAAAGACTAATGAAGTGTACAATACGAATAAAAGGAAGAAAGTACAATATATATCAAGTGTATGCACCACAACATGGATGTCCTGAAGAAGAAAAATAAATTTTCCTAGATCTTTTAGAGGAAGAATATGAGATTCTAGATGGAGATATAGGATTTTTGATTGGTGATTTTAATGCTTGAGTTGGAAAGGAAAGAGAAGGAATAGAAAATATAATAGGGAAATTCGGAGAAGGGACAAGAAACTCAGAAGGAGAAAAACTGATAGACTACTGCATGAGAAACGATTTGAAAATAATGTATGGCTTTTATCAACATAAAGAGAGACATAAATTCACTAGATATAGATGGAGTCAAAATACAGGGCAGTTTGATCAAAAATCAATTATCGATTACATAATATGTTCAGACAGAAGAATTTTCACCAATATAAAGATAATACCAGGAGTGAGTTTAGATTCAGACCACAGGTTACTAGTGGCTGATCTTAAGATCGATAAGGTAAAACCACGGCAATGTAGAAAAAGAAAAGTAATTAAAACAAAAAATTTGCAAGAGGAAGATAAAAGGATGCTTATAAAAACTAAACTTACACAAAAATTGGAGAAGCAAAATGATGAGGAAAAAGAAAGATGGGACATTTTGAAAGAAACAATCAGTGAGATAGCAGAAGAAACTTTAGGGGTAGAATGGATTGGTGGAAATAGGAAAAGACACACACCTTAGTGGAATGAGGAAGTCAAACAGGCAGTAAAAACAAAAGTTTAAAGTTAAGAAAGTGGCTAAAAAGACGAACACCAGGAAGCCGAGCAGAATATATACTGGCAAGGAAAGAATTTTTTTTTTTTGCAAAAGATCGAGCAAAGACCGAGACATAGGAGAGAGATTGACAGAGGATTTGCAGAAAGGAAAAAAATTATTATATGGTACAGCAAAGTCATATAGGAAAAGCAAGGCAAAACAATATAACATTAAAGACCTAGAGGGAAATGTTCTTACAGATCAGGATGAGATAGACAACAGATGGACAGAATACTTCCAAGAGCTCCTAAATACAGGAAATGAGGAACAATGGCAAGAGATGGAGAAAGATTTAGATGGAGAAGAACATGATGAAATCACAGAAAAAGAATTTGAATGGGCGTTGAAAGAAATGAAGAACTCCAAAACACCAGGAGTAGATGAAATACCAATATATTACAGCAAAAAATACATTGAAGCTCATAAATAAGATCTATAGAGAAAGAACAATATCAGATGTATGGGGTAAAACCCTAATAGTCCCAATTTTCAAAGGTAAAGGTGATGCTGAAATTGTAACGACTATAGAGGAATTTTCCTCATACTCCACATCACAAAGCTATGTGAGAGAATAATTGAGAAAAGAATAAGAGACATAGTAGAACCATTATTAGGAGAGGAGCAGCATGGTTACAGAAGTAATAGATCAGTAACGGACTTAACTTTTGGACTAATGGTGGTGATAGAGAAGGTATGGGAGTATAACCAAAGCTTATATATCGCTTTTATTGATCTACAGAAGGCTTTTGATTCAATACCTCGCGAAAAGGTATGGAGATGTATGGTGTCAAAATTGTATTACCCCTGTGTATGCAGTGTTAGAACATCAAAGGGGACAGAAAAGTGGTTACCTGTAGAAACAGGGGTTAAACAAGGAAGTGTGTTATCCCCTCTGTTTTTTATAGTATATATGGAAAATGTAATAGAGGTAAAGAAGAAAATTATAGGAACAGAATAATGGCTTATGCAGATGATATAGCTGATGGAGCACAGATAGGGAAGAGATCGAAGAAGACATAAAAAGGTGGAATGAGTACTTTATAAGGAAAGGCATGAAAATAAATGTAGAAAAGACAGAGATACTGACCGTTAGCAGAAGAGAAGAACATGAGTTCAGCATTACCACAGGAAATAAGTTGATAAAAAATACAAACGTATTCAAATATCTTGGAAGTGTAGTCACAGGAGGGTGGAAATAAGAGGGGTATTTCAGAAAGAATAAATAAATTCAGTGCAAATGTTGGAGCTCTCTGGCCAATAATAAAGGAAAAACATGTAACTTTAGAAGTGAAAAGGATTACTTTACAAAGGATTACAAAGGCGGAGCATGCCGACAGGAGACCTTTTGATCCATATCTAGGTCGGATGCGAAAAAAAATCATATTAATAATAAAATAATAAATAAAAACTATGATAATGTAAATAACAAATAAAATACATAAATAGATGCATAGGTATAGTTAAATAATAAACAAACAGGTAAATAGTGAATAATAATAAATTGACATATAACTAATAATAAATGAAAATCAGACAGACAAATGATAACAAAACAAAAACAAATAATATAAGATAAAAGGGTGAAAAATAATATAAGATAAAAGGATTTA
>NC_134818.1:41134404-41136904 GCF_046742065.1 Oratosquilla oratoria
TATTGTTACGCATTTGTCTCGTGCGTATTAGTAGTGACGATAAATTATTTACCGTACATTTGACAAACGTACACACCTTTCAAATCTCTACTTATATATAAACTTCCTAGATCATATACAAATGCAATGTTTTTTGTATCACTGACTTGTAGAAATGCCTGCCTTATAGAAGCAAATGCTAGACTTCTTTAATGATGGTTTTGGGTCCCTTGTTGTTCATTATGTGCATAAACGACTTAGACAATGGGATAGATAGTGATGTTAGTAAGTTTGCAGTCGACACTAAAATAGGACGCCTAATTAGGTCAGGAGACGACGCAGAGATTCTGCAGGATGATCTTAACAAATTGTTCACATGGTCGGTGAAATGGCAAATGATCTTCAATATCTCTAAGTGTAGCGTGTTAAACGTAGGGCTACACAACCCCGAAAAGAGATACAGCTTACTTGTAGATAACACGCTATTAGAGAAAACTAAGTGCGAGAGAGACTTGGGAGTTCTAGTGGGTCCGGACCTTAAAACCAGGAAACAGTGCATTAGCGCCAGGAATAAAGCAAGAATTGATTTACTAATAGGATGGTCAACGAATGGAATAGAGTTACGAGTAGTAACCATGTAGTGAACGCCGAAACTATCAGTTGTTTTAAGAATCTGTTAGACAACATCAATCTAAATTTTATATGAAGAGGTGGCAGCAAAACTTGATGAGAGTTTACTAGTGGATCAACATCCACATTGTGTGATCCAGGTTGGAGTGTTTCTCTAGATAGCCATTCACTATACTCGTAGTGTTTGTCATCTACTCGGCTATCCCACAGACAGCGAAAACATTGATATTTAGTGTAACCTCCTTGCATTCCTAATATTAGGGACACATCCTGAAAAGAAACAATGTGAATATCATCAAGTTTGAAATAAAGGAGATAACTGGAATAAATAAGATCATATTACACTGTCAAAACATAAAATGGCATTCCTTTTTTATTTTTAAATCTCCACAAATTTTTACTGTTATGGTAATTGTACTTCAGAGCACTGAATACGATTTTTCTATTCTCAAAACTCTCTGTTGATTTAACTGAATGTGCAACAGGAACAGATGCAATCTTGTTGCCAATGTTTAAAAGAATAGCTTTTAAACTTTGACTCGACGAGTCAATGAAGATTCTTCATTCCACTGGGCTATAAATGAAACCCAAGGTTTCAACTAGTCCTTTAACATCACTGCAATATACCAATGAAGTGATGTCACGAAGTAAGAAAAAATTGCGAAAATCTTCATTTCTTTTGCGAGACCAGAGAACACCTCGAGAGACATAATTTAATTCGTGATTCACAGCATGGTTTCCCCAAGGGTAAGTCATGTGTGACTTATCTTCTATCCTTTTACAATAAAGTATATAAGGTGTCAGATAACAATGATAATTACGATGTTATTTACCTTGATTTTAGCAAAGCGTTCGACAAGGTGTCACACCAGAGACTACTAAATAAAATCAAAGTCCATGGCATAGGAGGAAAAGTGTTAAAATGGATTAGAGCTTGGATCAGTAACAGAAAACAGCGGGTCACCATAAATGGAGTAAAATCCAGGTGAGGTAATGTTACTAGTGGGGCTCCTCAGGGCTCGGTTTTGGGTCCCTTGTTGTTCATTATGTGCATAAACGACTTAGACAATGGGATAGATAGTGATGTTAGTAAGTTTGCAGTCGACACTAAAATAGGACGCCTAATTAGGTCAGGAGACGACGCAGAGATTCTGCAGGATGATCTTAACAAATTGTTCACATGGTCGGTGAAATGGCAAATGATCTTCAATATCTCTAAGTGTAGCGTGTTAAACGTAGGGCTAACAACCCCGAAAAGAGATACAGCTTACTTGTAGATAACACGCTATTAGAGAAAACTAAGTGCGAGAGAGACTTGGGAGTTCTAGTGGGTCCGGACCTTAAAACCAGGAAACAGTGCATTAGCGCCAGGAATAAAGCAAGAATTGATTTACTAATAGGATGGTCAACGAATGGAATAGAGTTACGAGTAGTAACCATGTAGTGAACGCCGAAACTATTAGTTGTTTTAAGAATCTGTTAGACAACTTTACAGATAGGGATGACAGGTGGTGATGGATATGGAGCTGCCTAGTGTAGGCCTTATGGTCTCTTGCAGTCTCCTTCATTCTTACGTTCTTATGTTCTTATGTAGTTCCTGAGGCAAATAAATTGCTTTCGTCAAGGCATGATACAAGTAGCTGGGCAGACTTTTTTCATAACCCTTAATCCATTTGTTAAGTCATCCAGTTATGCTTTGGTTGGTTCTCATTAGGAAGTGGAGGTTGATACGAAGCAGAGGTATCCATATCTTCAAGTTGGGTATCACTGTCTTCATCCATATCTATGTCCTTGGGTACACTTGGTGCTGGTATTTCTGGACCATGAGGCATTGGCTTTCTGGCATATATTTTATTAGGATACACAACATGGTGCTTGTTCTTATATACAC
>NC_134818.1:41139404-41144404 GCF_046742065.1 Oratosquilla oratoria
ATCTGGAGAATTTGATGGAAAACCTGGAGAACATCAGCTGAGATGTCGTGAGACTAGATGAATCCCGAAAGGAGAGAGAGAGAAGAAAAAAAATATATATATATATATATGTATATATATAATCCATCTACACTATAAGGTAGTCATTCTCTATTCTACTAAAATATCAAGGTTAGGGAATTATTCATTGGAGTAGCCTTCTTGATTAACCTGAACATTTCTAGGTACATAGTGAAATCAGTGTATTAGCTTGGATTATAATTAAGCTATGTAAAAGATGTTTCCTAAAATAAGTCATGTTATGTAACAATTTTATAAAGTAAATACTCTAAACTCAATCTTTCATTGATGAAGTAAATTGGGGAACGCGTCAAAAATATATATATAAGTTGGTAATATAATCGGGGGATACCGTGTCGAACTCATGATTTCAAATGATTGTGAGTTCGATTTCCGGGACCTGCTGCGTGCTTCTTGCGTTGGTTCTCAACAACCCTGCCAGGCGGGGAGGTGACCCAAACATCGGAAAAAAAAGTCTTGCCGCAACTGTCAAGAACTAGTGGTTTCTCACTTCCTACCTCGTGCGAGTGAGATGGTAAGAGTCGGTGACTTTAGTGTTGAATTTGGGAGGACCATGGCAGATGACTCAGCCATTGGGAATATCTGAATAGGTGAGAGATGAAAATGGCGAGATACTTGTCATTCTTTCAGAGAAAAAATGAAAGCTTTCTTCCAAAAGCGTGTGGTTGTATATTGAATAGCAAATGTTCAAATAGAACAGCAAAAACCTAAATAGATTTTATATTAGAAAATGAGAGCAGATATGTTAGTGGCCATAATGTAGTAGGTTAAAAGCTAAATTCAGTTTCATAGATGAGAGGAATAGATTATATATGTTAAATCAACAAGGGAAAACTTGAAGACAAAAATCTTTTATGTAGTACACACTCAGGCAGTAACAAAGACATAAATGCTGTGGTTATACAATATACATACACGAGGAAGATACAAGGTCAAAAAAGAAATATCTACATAGATAAGGATGTGGGAAAGTGCAGTGAGCTTACCTGGCTTTATTCTATTTTTATCTGGTGGAAATATTTGTAAGAATACGATAAGTGGTTCGTCACATTGAATAGTAATATGTATAGAATATCTTTATTTTTGCACTAAGAGTTTATCTATTAGTATGTGTATGTACATTTATTTAGGTTGATTTGTGTGGATTTGAACACTGTTGTGAATTCATATATGCGTGTATTATTTACTTTGCGTCTATATATGTCGATTCTGTTGAATGCTTCAGTTATGTTGATTTGAATAATTTGTAGTGAATTATGTGTTTATTACTTTAGGGCTTGGATGTAGATTCTGTTTAATGCATTAGTTGATAACTTCCTCCTGGATGTGTATGCACTTATTGTTTTATTTGTGTTACAACAGACATAGTCTTAAAACAACAAATAACGCAGACAAACTAACAAATACTGATTTTTAGGATATCTTGCATTCATTAAGATATGGTACCCAGTGAAAGTGCTTCCCGATTCTAATTTTAACTACAGTGAAAACGGAACTAAATATCTCACTGAGAAGAGATCCTAAACGACAGTGCCAGACATATTCCCATAAATTCTCATTGACAAGAGAATAGATACTGACATTCAAAGTGATACAGATTACATTTGACATAGCTTACTGAATACACTCACGATATAATAATGTACGTAACCCCCTCCCTTTACTAGAACTCATTCAAGCCAAAATGGTTTTTACAAGTTAATGTCTCCCACTAGAGACCTAACACATTATCATAGCAAACACCCGTCATCTCAGCCTAAACCCGAGGTACGAAAACCCGCCTCAAAGAGTTCGGGGAGTAATGTATCCATATACCATTACTAACCACTACGATACGTCACATGTCAGGTATGTGACATGTCGTAATGGTTAGTAATGGTATATGGATACACTACAACTCATATTTACATTACTTGTAAACAGCTGCATTCATTTTTATCAAACATTTTGACGTGGTTAAAACTTTAGCTCCTGTCGAGTCAATGTGGTCATAATTTTCTTATGTTAAAATAACATATTATTCTCTTTGGCAGTAATTACTCATATTTATGCTGATCATTTTTTATGTCTTTATCAGTTTGTCTTGTATAAAAATTATTACAAAATCCACAAGGAATTTTGTATACAACTCATATGTTACTTGGTAGACAGTTCTGGATTAGGGTCTCCTTCATGGTGTTACTATAAAGGATTACAAAGGATTACAAAGGCGGAGCATGCCGACATATATTAATAATAAAACAATAAATAAAAACTATAATGATGTAAATAACAAATAAAATACATAAATAAATGCATAGGTATAGTTAAATAATAAACAAACAGGTAAATAGTAAATAATAATAAATTGACATATAACTAATAATAAATGAAAATCAGACAGACAAATAATAACAAAACAAAAACAAATAATATAAGATAAATTATAATCATTACAGCATCTTACTTAGGTATTTATCTAAATGTGCAAAGTTGTTTCTACCTACTTCCAAATTGAATCTATTTCCGGACAGTTTGAGACCATTGTTTCTTGTCTGATTCTCATTCAATGTGAAAATTTTGTCACTTTTGATGTTGTCAATTCCCTTTAAAATCTTAAAGACCTGTATCAAGTTACCTCTGAGTCTACGCTTTTTTAGGGAAAACAGATTCATGTGTTTTAGTCGATTTTCGTTTGATTTATTTTTGATATTTGGAATGAGTTTTGTGGCTCGCCGTTGTACTTTTTCCAGTCTGTCAATGTCTTTAATGAGATTCGGTGACCATACGGAAACAGCATATTCCAAATGTGGACGTACTAACGATTTATATAGCTTGTTAATAAGTGATGGACTTTTGAAATCAAAAGATCGCGCAATCAGTCCTAGAATCTTATTTGCTTTCTCAGAGGCTGAAATACACTGCTTGGATGATTTGAGGTCGTTACTGATAATTACGCCGGGATCTTTTTCACTATCCACTTTTGTTAACGAATTTCCAAATAACTTGTAATCGTACTTACTGTTATTTTTACCTATGTGCATTACCTTGCATTTACTTGTGTTAAATTTCATTAGCCACTTTTCAGACCATTGCTGTAATTTATCTAAATCTTCTTGAATATCTAATTGGTTTGAGTGATCATTTACCACTCCGCACAGTTTTGTATCATCAGCAAATTTGGAAACAGTAGATTTTAGTCCATTGTCTATATCATCTATATATACTATGTATAGAAGTGGTCCAAGAACGGAACCCTGAGGAACTCCACTTGTAACATTTTTCCATCTAGAAGTTTTTCCATTTAAAACAACTCTGTTTTCGACCATTCAACCAATTACTAGTCCAACCTAATAGGCTGCCACTTATTCCATGCAAAGCTAATTTAGTAAGTAGTCTTTCGTGTGGGACGGTATCAAAAGCTTTTGCAAAGTCTAGATATATTAAATCTATATTGTTTCTTTTGTCATAATTCGAGATAACTGTGTTGTAGAATTCGAGTAAGTTAGTCACGGAAGAACGTTTCCGTCTGGAACCATGCTGGCTATCATTTATCAAACGGTTACTTTCTAAATGATGTTCGATAGCATCTCTGATGATAGTTTCCATTATTTTTCCTACGATTCAAGTCAAACTTATAGGCCTATAGTTATTTTGTTTCTTTTTGTCACCTTTTTTGAATATGGGAGTAACGTTAGCTAGCTTCCATTCTCTTGGGACATCTCCGGATATGATGGATTTCTTGAAAATAATTTCTAATGGAACAACGATCTCATTTTTCATTTCCTTTAAGATTCTTGGATGCCAACCGTCAGGCCCTGGTGTTTTATTAACTTTGAATTGATCTATACACCTTTTAATTTTTTCTTTTGTTATTTTTACCGTAGTAAGTTTACCCCAGACTTTTCACAGATTTCAGTTTGGAATTCACTTTGAGGTGTTTCGTTTACGAATACCGAGCTAAAGTAATTGTTTAAGATATTACACATTCCTTCATTTGAATATTCAAGTTGACCGTCAGCAGATAATAGTGGACCAATGTGATTCCTAACAACCTTTTTATCTCTAATGTAACTATAGAATTTTTGGGATTCTCTTTGGATTTATCAGCGATGTTCATTTTGTATTGTCGTTTTCTTTTTCTTATTGTCTTTTTTAAATCTCTCTGTATTGATACATAACTTTCATAGCCATTAGATGCACCCGAGCACTTATATTTCTTATAAGCCTGTCTCTTTTTAGCAATACCTTTTTCAGTTTCTTTGTCGAGTCACTTTGGGCGAGCCTGATTTGGGGGACGTCTGTCCTTAAAAGGAATGTAAGTTTGAATCATCTTAGTGAGCGTATTTTGAAATATTTCCCACATCTGATCTACAGGTCTTTCGTTTAATTTTGCCTCCCAATCTGTAAGCTGAAGCTCCTGACGTAGTACTATGAACTGAGCTTTACTGAAATCGGGTATTTTAGAAACACAAGTATCTATTCTAAAATTGTTTAGGAGTTTGAATCTAACTAAGTTGTGATCGCTATTTGCAACAGATTCACCGACTTCTACATCAGTTACCATGCTTTCGCGGCTAGTGATCAAAAGATCGAGTAAGTTTCCATATCTTGTGGGCTCTTTTACATGCTGAATTAAGTAATTGTCACCAAGAAATTCAATCAAGCGACTACCTATATGGCCATGTTCAAGGGTCATCCAATTAATGTCAGTAAAATTGAAATCACCCATTATCAATAAATCCCGGTTGCAGAAACTAGACAGTTCTTGAAATAACAGTTTGTCGTCTGCTAATGATAATGTCTTTGGCCTATATATTTCACCTATATTCATTTTTTGTCCATTTGTTTGGGTTAACTCAACCCACAAACTATCATATGCATCCTGTTTCACTTTCTCTAAAACACAAGCATGAACATTGTTTTTAACGTACAATAGA
>NC_134818.1:41149404-41159404 GCF_046742065.1 Oratosquilla oratoria
GGTTCTATGGTTGTTCCTCCTCCAGATATTACAAAGTTCCCTAGTGACAAGACCCCTACTGTTGTGGAAGATCACCTCCGTCCTGACATTTTTTCCCCTGTGCGCAGTCACCAGATCTCAAACTACCCTCTCTGATAGTAATGTACCTTATAAGTTTGATCTCTCCAGCCAAATAATTCCCCGAGAGATCTTAATCAAAGCTCAACACGATGATCCCACCTTAAAGAATTTCCATACACTATCGGTCGATTCCAGGGAAGAGGTTGACCATTTCCAAGGTTACTATTACCATGATGGTATCTTGATGAGATGAAGCAAACCTTCCAATTGCTCTGACCGTGATTCTTGGGCAGAGGTCCACCAGATAGTTATCCCTTTATCCATCAGAATTCAAGTGATTAAAATAGCCCATGATGGAGCTGGGGGACATGTGGGAGTTAGTAAAACTTACAAGAAAATTAACCTTCATTTCTTCTTGCCTAGTTTAAAAAGGACAATCTTAGAATATGTGAGGTCTTGCCACATTTGCCAAATGGTGGGCAACCCGAACCAAGAAAAATCCCCAGGCTCCCTTAAACCCCATTCCAGTTCCAGATGAGCCCTTTGATAAAGTTATCATAGACCGTGTTGGACCCCTGCCTAAGACCAAAAAGGGAAATCAATTCATTCTTACTGCCATGTGCCCGGTAGCGAGGTATCTTGAAGCTTTTCCTCTTAAGAAAATAAATGCCAAAGTTATAACTGACACCTTGTTGAAACGTTTTACTCAAGTAGGATTGCCAAAAGAAATTCAATCCGATCGAGTAAGAACCATTGCCTTGAAAAATTTAAAAACCTCTCAACAAAAAATGAAGGCTCATTTTGATAAAAAGGTTAAAGTTAGAAAATTCAATCCAGGTGATGAGGTACTTCTTCTCTTAACGGTCCCAGGGGCCCCTCTTTCTCTCAAATTTCAGGGCCCTTATGTGGTTTTTCATCGGCTGGATAAGCAAAATTACGTAGTCTTCACTCCTGACCGTCGTAAAGACTCTAGACTTGTTCACATCAATCACATGAAAGAGTACGTCCGTAGAAAGCCTACTGATGTGCTAGAGAGACCAGTATCATGCATTGTAAAATCCCCCCTTACCGATAAACCTAACTTTCGAGAGATCGATACGACTGCTCTCAAGTCCAACTCTACCCTCCTTGCAGAACTTAGTTAGTGCCTTGGGCACCTAGATGAAACGAAACGGGAGGGCATAATTCGGTTATTCGAGAGACACCCCTCCGTCTTCTCGAATAAACCAGGATTGTGCACCACTATTAACCATGATGTAGAATTGCACCCTAATACCCTTCCTATCCAACAGACCACTTATCGCCTCAACCTCCACGAGGCAAAAAAGATGCAGAGAGAAGTGGCCTACCTGTTGGAGAACGGACTAGCTGTACCTGGCTGCTCCCCCTGGGCATTGCCGGCGCTTCGAAGCCCGTCGGCAGTTCCTGAGCAGCGAACCGGTGTTGAAGACCCCCGACTACTGTGAGTGTATGCTTGTAAATGTAAAAACAGTAAAGTTTTAGTTAAGTTTTGTTCAGACTTCTATCTTACCCATCCACCCTTATAATCTTGCTTATGTCTAGTCTCATATAGAGCTGTTATTCGGAACGTACCGTAATCTTTCTATAATCTCTATATGTTCCACTTTATGGTTACGGGCTTACTCCCAAACTGGAATTCGTCTTACTCCTAGACTCGAAACTAGTTACATACTTCCCATCAACTCAGGCCAAACCAAGCAAGCCCATGAAAAAATATATATATATACATATATATATATATATATATATATATATATATATATATATATATATATATATATATATGCAGGAAAAACACTGGAAGCGTGTGTTCTTGAAAATGCAAGGTTGACCACGAAGAAAAACTATTAAAGCAGAGCGCTTTCGTGTATTCACATCTTCAGTGCAAATAATACATAGTGAAAGATAGGTTAGAACATAAGAACATAAGAACATAAGAACATAAGAAATAAAGGAGACTGCAAAAGACCATAAGGCCTACACTAGGCAGCTCCGTATCCATCACCACCTGTCGTCCCCATCCATAAAGTTGTCTAATCGTTTTTTAAAACAACTGATAGTTTCAGCGCTTACTACGTGGTTACTAAGTTTATTCCATTCATCGATCACCCTATTTGTAAACCAATTCTTGCCTATTTCCTTCTTAAATCTAAATTTGTCCAGTTTATACCCATTACTGCGAGTCCTGCCCTGTTGTTTTATTATGATGACCTTGTTTGCATCACCCTTGTTATAGCCTTTGATCCACTTGAACACTTCTATTAGATCACCCCGCACTCTGCGTCTTTCCAGAGAGTGTAAGTTTAGGTGCCTAAGCCTCTCTTCGTAAGGCAAATTTCCGAGTCCTTGTATCATTTTGGTCATTCTTCTCTGTACTGATTCTAGTGAATTTATGTCCATTTTGTAGGACGGAGACCCAAAACTGTACCGCATAGTCAAGTATGGGTCTAACTATCGCTAGATAGAGTTGAATAATTACCTCTGCACTTCTATTTGTTACCGTCCTAGCAATGAAGCCTAATGCTCTGTTTGCTTTATTTCTGGCGCTAATGCACTGCTTCCTGGTTTTAAGGTCCGGACTCACCAGAACTCCCAAGTCCCTCTCGCACTCAGATTTTTCTAAAAACGTGTCATCTAAGTTGTATCTATTTTCGGGGTTGTGTAGCCCTACGTTTAACACGCTACACTTAGAGATATTGAAGTTCATTTGCCATTTCACCGACCATGTTAACAGTTTATTAAGATCATCCTGCAGAATCTGGGCGTCTTTTCCTGACCTAATTAGGCGTCCTATTTTAGTGTCGTCCGCAAACTTACTAACATCACTATTTAACCCATCGTCTAAGTCGTTTATATACATAATGAACAATAAGGGACCCAAAACCGAGCCCTGGGGGACCCCGCTAGTAACATTGCCCCACCTAGATTTTATTCCATTTATGGTGACCCGCTGTTTTCTGTTACTAATCCAAGCTCTAATCCATTCTAACACTTTTCCTCCTATGCCATGGGCTTTGATTTTATTTAGTAGTCTCTGGTGTGGCACTTTGTCGAACGCTTTGCTAAAGTCAAGGTAAATAACATCGTAATTTTCATTGTTGTCTGACGCCTTATATACCTTAGTGTAAAAGGATAGAAGATTAGTCACGCATGACTTACCTTTGGAGAAACCATGCTGTGAATCACGAATTAAATTATGCCCTTCAATGTGTTCTCTGAGTCTATTTACTATTATTGATTCAAGCATTTTTCCTATAACCGATGTCAAACTGATTGGCCTGTAGTTGCATATGGTCGATCTATCTCCCTTCTTAAAAACAGGAACAACGTTTGCCTGCCTCCAAGCAGTTGGAACAGAACCAGTGTCTACCGATTTATTGAATATTTCAGTTAACTGGTCGCAGATTTCAAATTTACACTCTTTAAGCATTCTTGGAAAAATTTCGTCCGGACCCGGAGATTTTGTAGCTTTAAGTCTGTCAATCTGCTTGATAACTTCTTCTTTACTAATGCTGATATTAGTTAGGCTATTTTCTTCATCCCCTCTGAAAATCGGATCGCAGTCAGGTACTTTATCTAACCTCTCATTAGTAAACACCGATAGAAAATAATTGTTAAACTCCTCACTCATTTTTTCTTCCGATTCTATCATGACATTTTCATCGTTTTTAATTGGTCCTATTCTTTCTTTATTTTTTGTTCTATAGAGGTGAAAGAAACCCTTTGGGTTGGATTTTGCTTGACTGGCAACCTTGATTTCATAATTACGTTTCGCTGAACGTGTATTCCTTTTAACCAGCTTTGCCATTTCGTTATATCTTGATCTAAGGTGTGATTCCCCGTTTTTTATTTTTACGTAAAGTCCTCTTTTAATTCCGATCTCATGTTTCAATCTGTCCGTCATCCATTTGGGAGTATTACTATTTTTTCGTATTGACTTTAGGGGGATAAATGTGTTTTGTGCATTAATAATTAGATCTGCCAGATTGCTATACATCTCATCCAAAGTACTGACCTGATTTTTGGGCCGTCGCCCCGAATCGACCTGACCCAAGGCACGCGCATCACTCTCTTTGACCCAGACCTGATCTAAGGTATGCGTATTTCTCTCTTTGACCCAGACCTGACCCAAGGTACGCGTATCCTCCTTGACCCACTTCTGATTATCAGCCCCGCAACGAGAATCAAAAATGTTTGAAACGTCCGGATTGTTTTTCGTATTCAATTTCAAAAAGGTTTTTATATTGTCAAAGTTTGCTTTCCTGAAGTCTGGTACTTGAACGTTATTTGTACTTTTTATTTTTTTCCCAAATAATATTAAATCTTATTTCTTGATGATCGCTAAAGCCTAGACTATCGCCCACTATTATGCTGCTAATTTGGTGCTCATTATTTGTTAGAATTAAGTCCAGGGTATTTTGTCCCCTCGTAGGATCGGTAATCATTTGTTTTAGGAAATTATCCTGCACCACATCTAGGAATTGTTTCGCTTCATGATCTCCTATTAAAGTTTCCCAGTCAATGTTTCTATAGTTAAAATCTCCCATGATTACAACGTTTTTGTACTGGGACGCTCTGTGAATTTCATGAATTAGGGAATCAGTCTGCTCAATGCTAAGGTTAGGAGGTCTATACAAGACGCCAATAATAACTTTCTTATTCTTGCCTATAATCTCTACCCAAATAGATTCCGTACAGTCCTCTTCCTTAATCGAATTGTTGATAATACAGTTTAATGTATTTTTAACGAAAAGTGCTACACCTGCCCCATTCCTGCCGACCCTATCCTTATGAAAAAACTTATATCCTTCTATTTCGATTTCCGGAAGGAAATGTTTATCAGCCATGTTGATCCAGGATTCAGTAATGGCTATAATATCGAAATTTTCTACGCATGCTTTACCTCGCAGCAAATCAATTTTGTTAATTATGCTCCTACTATTTGTATAGTAAGCTTTAAGTTTATCTTCCCTCCACCTTCTTTGGTGATTTTTTGTACAGTCCTCTACGTTGTTTCTATTTCCTAAACTATATTCCGATACTTCCCCCCCTACTCCCACATAATCTACCCGAAAAAACCCTGTAGGATGCCTACTTCTCGCTCAAGGGATTCAGCAAGGAGCCGAAATCCTTTGGGAGACAAGTGCACTCCGTCCCTTGTGTATAGGTGATTCTTACCATAAAAGCGGTCCCAGTTGTCGACAAATGCCCATCCATTAGCCTTACAATGTTTTGCCAGCCTGCAATTCATTGCAATAGCCCTGGAATGCCACATGCCTCCAACTCTACGCCTCGGAAGGATTCCACATACTACAGGAACACCTCCCCTATTTCTGATCTTGTCTAGCGCATCTCGGTACCGCGCAAATAATTCCTCACTCCCTACCTTACCTATATCATTTCCTCCGGCACTTAAGCAAACTACTGGGTCCTTACCTTCCCCTACTAGACACTCTTCAATCCTATCTCTAACATCACCTATGCCCGCGCCGGGGAAACACACCTGCGTCCTATGCTTCCTATCTTTGTCGCAGAAAACCCTGTCTAAATACCTCACTTGACTGTCTCCTACTACCAAAATCTTACCTGTGGGCAGGGATCCAGCGTCTGCCCTTTTCTTCTTCTCTTGGATTTCATTAGTTCCTTCTTCCTGCAGATTTGCCAGCACTTGAAACGAGTTTTTGCATTTCAGTGGGGCTGGTGAGGAATTTTTTCCACTTTTCCGCATCTTATTTCTCACCGTATTCCATCCATGCTCATCGCTAATATTGCCTTCCGTATCATGGGCCTTCGAGCGGAGAACTCGATTCTCCTCCTTAAGGCACTTAACAGCATCCTCCAAGGCTTCAATTCTACTAAGTAGAGATTGTACCTCTTCGGCGCTGAACACAGTGACACATTCACTCGCCATATCGCTAACTGAAGCAGCTACCCGGTTTGACCTGACCTGAGTGACGACTACTGCTCAACTGAGGTTAGGTTAGGTTTTATTTTTATTGCGGGCTATGGTGGAGCCCGCCGCTGGTCTGGGTAGCTATTTTAGCGCTGCCCAGGGGCGTCGTATTTTAGCATGGTCTATCGGGATGGCGGAGTTACTCGCACCACCCTCAGCAGCGTACCCAGGTGTCCTTGCGCTGTTCGGAGGAATTCCGCTACTTTTGTTTCTTCGTTGATGTCCGGTTGGGCCTCCCAGGGCTGCGGGACGGTCTGTCTCAAGCTGATGGTGGCAGGACAGTGAAGTAGGTAGTGGGCGAGTGGATGGCGGGTGGGGTGGCCGCAGTGGATGCACTCTTGGGTGACGAAATCCTCGTGTAGCTCCTCTCTGATGCAATAACCCAGCCGGAGACGATGCAGCGCGACTTCTTCCGCTCTTGTCAGATTCCTGGGATTGTCGAGGCTCTGGTAACCGGTGGCCCTGGCATACCAGGCGGCCTGATACTTGGTGGCCTCGAGCTCCCGGTGACGCAGATGCGCATGGTGGGCGGCGGCTGACAGCTGGGGGGGCTGAAGCTGCTCGTGCCGCCGCTTCTGCATCCTCGTTCCCCCGTATTCCCACATGGCTGGGGATCCAGTTGAGTCTCTCCCTTTTCCCCGCGGTTGCCAGGTTCTGGATGAGGCTCAGTGCAGTCGTGATGAGAGCGACATCTTGGGTGGGTCGTGTCTGCTGTAGTGCCTGTAGAGCGGCCCTGGAGTCGGTGTGAATGATCACAGTTTCCTCGTGGCGGTCGGTGGCGTGCCGGAGAGCGTGCTGGATGGCAACCATTTCCGTTTGGAAGGTGGAGCAGTGGTCAGATGTCCTCCAGGAGAATGCTTGCCCTTCGGTGACCACCGCTGCCCCGGTTGTGCCTCTGCTACGGTCAACGGATCCATCCGTGAAGTATACCGCGCTGCCAGGGTCCCAGGCCTGTGCCATGGTTGCAAGAGCGAGCTGGCGTAGCACTTCTGTGGAACACAGAGCCTTTGCTGCAGGGAGAGATGCATAAGTCACTTCAGCAAGCGGTTGTTCCCACGGGGGGTGGTTCTTGGTATGTCTCGATGAGGTGGTAGAGTCCATAAATGGGTTGGCCGCGTCGGCGACTCTGTAGATCCAGGTGTTGGCGGTGAAGAGGGTCCTGTCGTGATGTAGGATTTTTCTAAGCCTGGAGTGCACTGACGTCTCGCTGCCCTGAAGGAGGATCTTGGCCACCCTGCAGGCCACGATCTGCTGGGTCCTGATGGTGAGGGGGACTAGACGAGTCTCGCTCTGTAGTACACAGGCGCTGGTCCACCTTGGCGCCCCCAATATGGTTCTCATGGCCTGGTTCTGGATGACTTCGATCCTCTCCCGCAGTCCGCCGCTGAGCGCAACTAGTACAGGTGCACTGTAATCGACTAGGGATCGGATGGTCTGCACGTAGTAGAGTCGCAAGACGGCGTAGGACGTCCCTGCCTCCGGTCTTGTCATGGTCCTCATCACTGTGGTCCTCGCTTGCGTCTTTTCCCTCAAGTAGGTTACCTGACGGGCAAAAGTCAGCCTGTGATCCAGCCAAATCCCGAGGTACTGGTAGGACTGTGTCCAGTTCACTCTCACGTCCTGAACGTGTAGATACTGGGTGGGTGCGGGTGCGCTGAACATCATGGGCCTCGGATTTTTCGGGTGAGACCTTTAGTCCCAGCTCCTCGCTTTTCTTGCTCAGGAGTTGAGGGCCTCCTGTGTTTTGGCGATTAGATTGCCGTGACCGGTAACGACGAGGACTAGATCATCGGCGTAACTTAGAAGCATTGTTACAGCCGTGAACGGGAGGCTGACCAGCTGCTCCATCAGGAGGTTGAAGAGAACGGGGCTGAGGATCCTCCCCTGTGGAGTCCCGTTCTCATAGGTCCTGTAAGATGACGTGTGGCCCTGGAATTTGACCCTGGCGCGTCGCCCCTGTAGGTAGTTCTCGATCCATGCTAGTAGCCGTCCTTGGATACCCTTGTTGACTAGAGCTGCTAGGATCGCGAGGGGGCACGCCAGCTCGAAGGCTCTCTCCAGGTCGAGGAACACGGCGAAGGCGGTCCGATTATTCACGTGGTTTAGGAGAGCCATGATACTGTCAGAGGTGCCAACACCTCGGCTGAATCCAAACACGTGCGAGGGTTGGGGTCCCAGTCGCCACTGGAGCCGGGTGAGGACCATCGTTTCCGCTGTCTTGGCCACGCAGCTGAGGAGGGAGATGGGGCGCAACTTGGAGGGGTCTTTGGGCTTGGGTATCGGTTGGATGTCCGCCGATTTCCAAGCCGACGGCAGGTATCCGATCATCCACGAGTGGTTGATTAGGCCTAGAATTCCTTGCTCCCCAGCTGGACCTGCGTGCGCAACCATGGTGTAGGTGACCCCGTCGGCGCCGGTGGCCGTGTCTCGCCCTGTTCGCCTGGCCCTGATGAGCTCCTTATGGGTGAAAGGGCAGTCCGCTGGGTCCGGTCTTGCCCTGCCGTCCCTGATGAGGCGCTCCCTCTCCAGTCGTAGGCGTTGCAGCGTTTGGATCACTTGCGCAGGAAGTTGACTGCTGGCACATCTGGCTGCGAAGTTGTCTGCCACCCTTTCCGGCCCCTGCTGTGGTCATGGATGGGTAGGAAGACAGGATCGCGATCCTCCGGTGGCCGTCCTCAGCTTGGACCAGAGGTCCGCCAGCCTGGTGTGCCGGGAGAAGCTGGCGCACCGTTCCAGCCACTTGGCCTCCTTTGACCGTCGTGACACCTGACGTGCATGGGCTACCACCTCACGAAGTCTCTCCAAGCCGTCTCTGGTGGGTCTCCTTCTGTAACGCCGCCGATGCATGTTGACCCGGTGGTTCTGCTCCCGCACCTCTTCTGTGTAGAACCACCAGTTCTTGTGGTGACGCCTTCCCGGGTTTTTCTTTGGCGCGCTGCTCGATGCTGTCCGAATGGGAGTACCCCGCCCACCATGCATCCAACGAGGACTGGAAGGCTCCCCAGTTCGCTCGTTGGATGTCCCAGCGTGGAGTGGGAATTGGAGGTGTCATCTGTGGGCACTGAATTAAGAAGAGGACGCCGTAGTGGTTGCTGGTGAGGGTGGGGTGGACGCTCCAGCATGCTTCCGTGGCCAGTCTACGGGAGAGGAAAGTGAGATCTAGCCTCCCGCTTCGTGTGAGCGTGGGCTCTCCGGTGTTAAGCAGCTTGATGTTCGGGTTTTCCTCCAATAAGGTGGCCAGGTGGTGCCCCGCAGAGTTGGATGGAGACTGCGACTGGAATGAAGGATGGTGGGCGTTAAAGTCGCCGGCCACCAGAATGTTTTCGGCGCTGGCCAGCGAAAGCAAATCTCCTGCATCCAGCTGATTTCCCGGGCTCCTGTAGATGATGTAGATGGTGAGAGGACAGTTGGAGAGATCGAGCCGTACCGCCAGACTTTCTACCCCTTCTCCGCAGGGCACCGGGTCGGTGATCTGCTGTTGCGGGATATTGTTCCTCACCAGCGTCATGCATCCCCGCTTGCTCCCTGCGGCGTGCGGCAGCGCGTAGGTATGAAAGCCCGCCACTTTCAGCTCTCTTGTGGCCGGATACAGTGTCTCCTGGAGTAGAATTATGTCCAGCTTGTCTTGAATAATGGCCTGTTGGACGTCGTGCCGTTTGTTCCCGAGCCTCTGCACGTTCCACTAGAGAATATTTAGGGAGTTAACTGTGTTGCTTGGCTCCATCATGAATGTGACTGTTCGTTGTGTGACGGGTGTCGGGGAATGGGTTGGTAGTAGGTACGGGTCGGTCTTCCAGCAGGGCGCCCATAGTCTCCGTCAGGAGTAAGGTATGCAGGCCGGCGTTGTCGGTGGGGGCTGTATCTGGATTCTGCAGGAGCTGCCTGATGGCCCCAACGAGGAGGTCAACGAGCCTGCGCAGGAGGTCCTGCTGGTTCCCGAGTGGTGGTGCTGGCTTGGAGCACGGA
>NC_134818.1:41171904-41206904 GCF_046742065.1 Oratosquilla oratoria
AGCCAATCTATGAATGCCTGATTCTTTTCTACACCCTTCTTTGCTTCCTCATCCCACCACTCACTACCTGTAAGAGGCCGGTAGATAGAGGTAGACATTTAGGTAGATAGAGGGGTAGGTGGAGAGGAATGTAAATTTTATAATCATTTTATATTTAGTTGCTATGATACAATGGACGACTGCAAGTTGCAGAGTTGCATATTTCGCTTACTATCTTATATTTGTAAACATTGGTTAGGGTAGGTGCTGATGTGACTGAATGTAAACACAGAGCTCGTTCTGCTTACGACAAATTGCTTGCGTAAACAATATTGCTTGAGACAGTATAACAGTCTTTCTGATTGGAGAAAAAGGTGGAGGAGGAGAAAAATTATTGGTGCATGGAGGTAAAGTCACGCCCTAAAAGGGTGGCACTTATTTGTAACGTTCAAAGTTATTGGATGAATTAAATCGTGACGTCGGAGCAGACTTGGCTTGGTGGATGTAAGAGGATCCCTGGTGGGATTCCCTTTGTGTTAATTGAACCAAGTGTATTAGTAGGAAGAAAGAAGATAAGAAAAATTAATATAATTTAATTCCCCTTCATTATTGAATAATGGAATTTGACTAAAAACTTGCACTACGAGAGTGGCATGGGGCCTTGAGACGAGTGACTTAAAGTACTACAATTATAGAAAGAAAGTGAATAAAGTTGTAGGTGAATTACAATTTCAATGAAAATAACTGAAGTGTTAATAGCAGTGGAGCTAACAGTGGCGGCAGCTAGGGATGAACTTCCACTGAAGAGAATACAAGGCTGGTGCATGCAGCAAACGACAAGACGAGGAACGAGGGGTCTATAACACTGTGAGCAACTACTACGAGGGGTCTACAAGACGATCTTCAAGGCAGTGAGCGACGAGGCTGATGAACAACGAGGCTGACGAACGACGAGGCTGCGAGGGACGTCGAGGTTGACGTACGCAAGGAAGACTACGTGGAGACAGTCAAGTCAAATCAACTACTGAAGGTATGAATAACACAGTACTTAGGCATGAGGTTCATACCTCCAATATAAATATTCCCAAATTTACCGGGGATGAAAACACTTTAGGAATGAATATGATCCTTAACATAATAGGCACAACAATTGTGAGCAAAAATGTAACAGATGAAAAAAGGAAAATAGAAATTTTAAAGGAAAATATAGATCCTGAGAAGGATAGAACTAGGTTTATCATAAATTTTCAGCAAATGGAAGATATAAACCAATATGAAACCTATAAGGAAGCATTCATTAAACATTTTATGTCAAAATGTGATCAGGATCCTATCAGGTCTTTGGTTAGAATGATCAAAGAAGTTTGAACAAGTGAATCAGACACAGAATACTTAGCTAGGTTAGATAGATGCTCAGAAGACATCAATTCTGTCTTGAAAGATTCAGTTTGGATAGAAAGATCTAATGAAAAAATGAAAGTTTCTCAGGTAATAAAATTGATCACATTTGGATTGTTGACTAAAAATAGTGATTATTTAACGGCAGAAAAGCTGTATAAAGATCTCAAGTCAAATATGAATTTAGGGGAGCTAGATTATCTAATGCAAGGGTACAGTGAGACCAGAATCATAAATCCATATGTGATGACAGTGGGACAACAGAGAACCTTTAGAGGAGAGTTTAAAAAAATCAGAATTAGGACATAGACAGAAAGTTAGAAGTCCATCCAGGGATACTAGAATTCTATGTTTTAATTGTAATACTTGGGGACACAAAGCATAAGACTGTTATTATGGAATTATTTGTAGAAATTGCAAATAAGAAGGTCATGATGAGTATCAGTGTAGAAACCCACCATTCTGTATGTATCACCAAAGAATAGGCCATAAAACCCATGAATGTAGAAATTTTGTATGCACCAGGAAACAAAAGAAAAACCCCAGACACAGAATAAACCAATATTCTAGAACTCCCCACATCTATACAAATAGAAAATATAAAAGTGCTAGAAAGGGGAAAGAAAACTCCGACATCAAAGATAGTCATAAACTGACAATTACAATTGGAAGGACTTCTGTAGGACCTCTCATTGCTGGTAGAGTGCTCAATAAGCCTATTCAAATATTCATTGATACAGGATCTGTAGTCAATGTTATAACCAATACAATTTTAAATCAGTTGAAACCAGGAGTGAAAAATCTTGGAACCAATCCATTACTCATTGCAAGGAGTAACTGGAAATCAGTTAAAAACATTAGGTAAGGTTGATCTATAAGTTATCTTATATACAAATGAACATTGGCACATTCCAGTGATAGTTGTAGAAGAATCTGTTTTTTCCAGATTTATTGATAGGATTTGCAAATATGAGAAAAGAGAACATGGTCATATGTCCTGCTGACTTAGATATCTTAGTGAAATCACAGTTAATCAAATTTTTAAATCAACCAGACTTAAGACCAGTGACAGGAATCAATGAATCCCTAGACATAGATAAGAAAGATAACAATTTTTCTTTAGATAACGAGGCCGAGCGGTCCAGACTAGAAGAAAGTAAAGCCTCATATAGTGAACCCAACTCAGATGTCCAAGAAATCCCAGAAATTACTAGTTCATCAACTACAAATGAACCCTTGCAAATTGTGGGTGGTGGCGTAATAAAGTCGACGTTATTACATTCCAGAGCAATTAATAGGGTCAAGTGCAGTTGAAAGAAGTCACTGTAGACTCTCAAATTTTAACCCTCCCAGAATCAATTAGATTAAAAGGTTTGAAGTTGGGGTCAGGGATTTATAAGTCAAATTAGAACATAGTAGAAATATCAATTCTTAATTCTTTAAATAAAGATATAGTTTTAAGGAATGGTACACAAATAGGATGTTTTCAGGCGTGTACCAAACCCATCAAGATTTTAAATGAGAGTAGTGAGGAGGTGGGATTACCAATATCATCAATCTGCTCAGTTCAAGAGGAAATAGAATTAAGAAAGGAATACAAGAATCAATTAGATTCTACTAATTGCCCTGAGTTGGATGAAAGTTTAGTTGCTTTGCTTATGAAGCACAATTAAGCAATTGCTTTGCCGGAGGACGCCTTAGGCAAAACAGCTGTTTTGAAACATCATAATAAATTAAAACCAGGAACACAGCCTATTTACATACCCGCCTACAGAGTTTCTCACTCTAAATTAGCAATAGTAGATAAATTGATCACTGAAATGTTATCGCAGGATATTATTGAACATAGTAAAAGTGAGTGGAACTTTCTTTGATTTTGGTGCCAAAATCAGATGGTACTATGCGCCCAGTTATTGATTATAGGGAATTGAATAAGCACACCATTCGTGACAGGTTACCATTACCAGTAATAGGTGACATTTTAAGAATTTTGGGAACTGAAAATAGATATTTTAGCACTATAGATATCAAATCTGCTTTTTGGCAAATAGAGTTGTATGAAGACTCACCAGAGTTCACAGTATTTTCCACTCCAACGGGACATTATGAGTTCAAAAGAATGCCATTTGGGTTATGTAATAGTCCATTGACTTACATAAGATTAATGAATACAATTCTAGATGGATTGTTAGGAAACACTGCCAGTGTATTCCTAGATAACATTTTAATAGTTTCCCTGACAGCGGTTGAGCACTTTAAGAAATTAGATTTTATATTCTCAAGACTAGTTGAAGCAGAATTGAAAGTAAAACTTGAAAAATGTAAGTTCTTGCAAGACAGTGTTATTTATTTGGGATATAAGATAGACATAGACTTAGTACAGTGAATTCAAAGGTTGAAGCAGTCAAGAATTTTCCAGTTCCAACCAATGTAGATAAGGTTAGGAGCTTTTTGGGATTGACAGGGTATTATAGAAAATTTATTCAACGATATGCTGACATTGCTAATCCATTAAGTTCTTTGTTGAAGAAGGACTCAAAGTAAGCTTTTGATAAGTTGAAAGATAACATCACGAGTTCTCCAATTTTTTCCCCCTTACAAGGGAGGTAGCCAAAAAGCAAAAGGCATAAAATCATTCCCACCCATTCCATCCCTAAATACACTCCACACCCCTCCACCCTCCCTCTTATCTTAGCACCTCCTGGATGATGGGTCATCCCTGCACCTTGTCCACTGCCCTGGGTCAGAAGCAGTGTCGCCAGACCTCAGACCTAAGATCTTAGTTTCAGATAATGGAACTGAATTTAATAACAAAATCTTGGAAAAATTATGTAAACATTCTAGTGAATCATCCACAAAGCAATGGAATTGTAGAGATTTTAAATAAGAAAATTATTACATGTCTTAGAAGTATGATAAGTCCTCTTAGTATAACTTCGAATACTTGGATTCCTTGTGTTAAATGTATTCTGAACAACCAAATTAATACAGCAATAGGTGAAACACCTCATTTGATTATTTTTTGGGGAAGACAAAACTCTTCCATATGAAATCTTGACTGGAGAGCAGAAACCTGTGTATAATATAGATGATTATATCTCAAATAGAATAAACACTTCCCAAAGTATTCAACAAAGAGTTAGGGAACATATGCAGGAGTATTCACAAGAGATGAAAAAACAGCAACACAAAATAGCACATAAACTAGAATTGAAAATAGGAGATTTAGTCATGGTCAAACTACATTCACCCTATAATAAACTTTCACAAAGGTACTCAGGTCCATATGGGGTAATTGATTCTGCAGGTGGAAATAAATTTAAACTAGTCCATTTGGAAAGTCGGGGAGAATTGACAGGCCATTTAGATGATATGAAGAAAGTTAGGTTTCAAATCAGTGAAATAATTGAAAATGACTGTTGTGATACCCTATGTATCAATTTTAATGAACCAGAAGAGTATAAAGAATATTATGATAATATTCTTTGTGAATTGAATATCAATCTTGATGCATTCTACAGATAGTATTCATTTGACCATTTGTATGTACTTGGGATGGGAGACCTAAACAATTGGAACTTGGTGTCAGGCAGAGATATGAAGACCTTGCATCTGCTGTGGTCAGACTTGGAACCTTAAGGACCTTTCACATAAGTATTGAAGCATTAAGAGTGTTACTTTGAAAAAAATATGAATTATTTTTATTAACAAAAATAATTGGAATGCAAGAAGAGATACTTTCTTTTCTAACCCATATTTCATATTGGTATCATCTTTGAAAAGATAATGAAACCATTCTCCAGTGAAATCTAATGTTGTTTGAATTTGTAATTTTATCTGTTTTGGGATATGATTCATTATGTAGACATGTATGTTATTTACAATTATTCTACTTGAATTATTATTGTGCATTTTGGAGGGTTGCTTATTTCTTTGATATGTATGTGTTTGATGTGTTTTACTTACGCCATTTTACCAGTTGCAAGGTTAGACTAGCTTCTTATATATATGATGATTTCCAAGTATATACTAGCGAGCCCTGTAAGAATGTAGTAGATATCATTGGTCGAGACGACCAAGGGTAGCTGCCGAGCCCTGTAAGAGGTAGATAGAGGTAGACATTTAGTTAGATAGAGGGGTAGGTGGGAGAGGAATGTAAATTTTATAGTCACGTTATATTAGGTTGTTATGATACAATGGCCGACTGCAAGTTGCAGAGTTGCATAATTCGCTCACCGTCTTATATTTGTAAACATTGGTTAGAGTAGGTGTTGATGTGACTGAATGTAAACACAGCTCGTTCTGCTTGTGACAAATTGCTTGCGTAAACAATATTGCTTGAGACAGTATAACAGTCTTATTAGAGAAAAGGGTGGAGGAGGAGAAAAATTATTGGTGCATAGAGGTAAAGTCACACCCTAAAAGGGTGGCACTTAATTGTAACGTTCAAAGTTATTGGATGAATTAAATCGTGATGTCGGAGCAGACTTGGCTTGGTGGATATAAGAGCATCCCGGGTGAGATTTCCTTGCTGTAAATTGAACCATGTGTATTAGTAGGAAGAAAGAAGATAAGAAAAATCAATATAATTTAATTCCCCTTCATTATTAAATAATGGAACTTGACTAAAAACTTGCACTACGAGAGTGGCATGGGGCCTTGAGACGAGTGACTTACAGTGCTACAATTATAGAAAGAAAGTGAAGAAAGTTGTAGGTGAATTACAATTTTAATGAAGATAACTGAAGTGTTAGTAGCAGTGGAGCTAACACTACCCCTCCTTCTATTTCCTCCCGCCCTTATTGTTGCACACACCACCTTTGCACACCTTATGACTCTCTCCTTGAACCATAACCATTCCTCCTCCACTACAGTTCTACTCTATCCTTTACTCCCTCCCACTCCTCTCTCAGCTTTTTCTTATACTCATTCTCCTTTTTTTCTCATTTAAGCTGTTCACTCTAAGTACCTCCCAACCTTCTGCCCTTTTTCTCTTTTGTCCACCTATTCCCCACTCTCAATTTGCTTTCTAACAGAAAATGATCTGATGTACCCCCACTCTCTCCCCTTAGAACATGTACATCCTTAACTCATCCTACAATACTCCTGGTCACCACTATATAGTCCATTAACGCTCTATCTACCACCCTTCCATCCACCACCCTCTCCCATGTGTACTTATGCTTGACTTTCTTCCTAAACACTGTATTTGCTATCACCAACTCTCTTTTAAAACCCATCTCCACCATCAGTTCTCCACAACGATTTTTACCTGGAACTCCATACTTCCCAATCACTCTGTCTATTGGTTCATTTCCTACCCCAGCATTAAGGTCTCCCAATACAACTACATTAACATTTCTTCCTAATCCCTATATGCACTTATTTATATCTACCCTAAAAGCCTTCCTTTCCTCTACGCTCTTCTCACTACTAGGCCCATACGCAGTTACAAAAATCGACATCTCCCTTCCCAGCTTCACATTCATCCACATCAACCTTGATGAAACCTCCTTCCACTACACTTACTAGTATAGCCACCCCTTCACTCCATCGTCCACTCTTCACTCCTGAGTACCTCCCAGCTACACTCCCAAACGGGAGGTAAATGCGAGGATAACGGGCAGGTGACTGGAGATGGTTAAAAAAGAATGGAGAACAGTGGTAGATGAACCAGTTGTCGTTTGCTTATGTTTACGGATGTGGCCACCTTGAGTCGGAGGAGTCGTGCGCTTTCTAGATGATTCTGGTGTTCTAGTTAAGTGTTGATCTGTTATGTTTTTTCTTCGTACGTTTTTTGGTGGCACCGTTATGGAGGTGGCATGGTAATTTTTTGTGAGTATAAAAAAAAAAAAAAAAAATCATGGCAACAGACGAGAAAGACGGGGCAGTCAAACTTATAAACAACATTAACTTCCTATAGCGGAGAGGTAGGGACTGCTAGTTGTTTTTCATTTTTAGTGTGTGTGTTTTGGAGGTTTTGTAGTATATGATGAGGTGGATCTTGTTTCGGGATTGTTGGGTTGGATGTTACCCGAAATAATTCGTTATAGTGCTTTCTCGTCGTTTTTGTAACCCGTATTCATGTGTCCTTGGTAGGATAGGTCTACGGTTGAGATGTTGAATGGAGAAACCATGAACCAATATTCAACTCATTCTTTCCATCCTTCTCACTGTCCCTACGACTTGGCCTCCAACCCCTTTCCTAATTTTGTTGGTTGGCATTTTTGTCTATAAACAACCCCTCCCCCCTAAAAATAAATAAATAAATAAAAGAATCACCTCACAAAGTACCTAGAAAACTGAGCACCTATGTGGGCCTCTTTGACCACGTCTAAATTTCCTAAACTACACCCAAAGCGCATATTGACACTAGCCCCCCCCCTTTTTATGCCACTATCCGTCATTTTTAACAGATCGTCATATACCCCCCCCCCCCAAAAAAAAAAAAAAATGCAAAAGCAGTTGGTCTTTTCTAGATAGTCCATGTCCATGTCCACTCCCTCTCATCTGATCCCCCACCTCATGCTTAACCCATCAGTACCCGAACAAAGCCTCTCTTCCCCAATCCCTACCTCCTCCTTCTCTTCCTCCTCCTCCTCCTCCTCCTCCTCCTCCTCCTGCTCTCCCTACTGTTCCTCCTCTCCCACCCAATTCAAAACCCTTCTTTACTCCAAAATCCAGGACCCAATCCAATCCCATTACTCCAAGCCCTAACCCTATCCCTGCTTCCAACCACTCAGGTGCGAAAAAGAGGGCCACAAGCCATGGTTCAGAGATCGAACCTCAAACGATCTCGTAAGGATGAGTCGCCCCCTCTACCTACACCAGGAACTCTGGCCACCTTGAGTCGGAGGAGTCGTGCGCTTTCTAGATGATTCTGGTGTTCTAGTTAAGTGTTGATCTGTTATGTTTTTTCTTCGTACGTTTTTTGGTGGCACCGTTATGGAGGTGGCATGGTAATTTTTTGTGAGTATAAAAAAAAAAAAAAAAAAATCATGGCAACAGACGAGAAAGACGGGGCAGTCAAACTTATAAACAACATTAACTTCCTATAGCGGAGAGGTAGGGACTGCTAGTTGTTTTTCATTTTTAGTGTGTGTGTTTTGGAGGTTTTGTAGTATATGATGAGGTGGATCTTGTTTCGGGATTGTTGGGTTGGATGTTACCCGAAATAATTCGTTATAGTGCTTTCTCGTCGTTTTTGTAACCCGTATTCATGTGTCCTTGGTAGGATAGGTCTACGGTTGAGATGTTGAATGGAGAAACCATGAACCAATATTCAACTCATTCTTTCCATCCTTCTCACTGTCCCTACGACTTGGCCTCCAACCCCTTTCCTAATTTTGTTGGTTGGCATTTTTGTCTATAAACAACCCCTCCCCCCTAAAAATAAATAAATAAATAAAAGAATCACCTCACAAAGTACCTAGAAAACTGAGCACCTATGTGGGCCTCTTTGACCACGTCTAAATTTCCTAAACTACACCCAAAGCGCATATTGACACTAGCCCCCCCCCTTTTTTATGCCACTATCCGTCATTTTTAACAGATCGTCATATACCCCCCCCCCAAAAAAAAAAAATGCAAAAGCAGTTGGTCTTTTCTAGATAGTCCATGTCCATGTCCACTCCCTCTCATCTGATCCCCCACCTCATGCTTAACCCATCAGTACCAGAACAAAGCCTCTCTTCCCCAATCCCTACCTCCTCCTTCTCTTCCTCCTCCTCCTCCTCCTCCTCCTCCTGCTCTCCCTACTGTTCCTCCTCTCCCACCCAATTCAAAACCCTTCTTTACTCCAAAATCCAGGACCCAATCCAATCCCATTACTCCAAGCCCTAACCCTATCCCTGCTTCCAACCACTCAGGTGCGAAAAAGAGGGCCACAAGCCATGGTTCAGAGATCGAACCTCAAACGATCTCGTAAGGATGAGTCGCCCCCTCTACCTACACCAGGAACTCTGACCTGATTGCATCTGGAAAGGTAATCAGTCGGTACTCCTCAGTGCCCATCTGGAGACACAAGGTGCAATCAGGCAAGGAGTGCCTATGTGCTTGCTCCAAGCATTGTTTACTCAGTAATGCTCATGTACAAGAGCAAACATTAGGTGTAGGAGATGCTCTCGGTAGTACTCACACATCTAGGTCTTCCCGCCTTTCCCATCCACCCTCACGTCCTTCATACTGTTCCCTTCGGTCCCAACTATATCTCCTTTCCCTACCTAGTCTCTGCCTTTCCCAAGTTCCTCTCGTCCTCCTCTACCTCCTCATCTGCCTCCTTCTCCTTCTCCTTCTCCTCCTTCTCCTTCTTCTCTTTCTTCTCCTCCTTCGCTTTCTTTTCCTCCTTCTCCTCCTTCTCCTCCTTCTCCTCTTTCTCCTCTTTCTCCTACTCCTCCTTCTCCTCCTTCTCCTCCTTCTCCTCCTTCTCCCCCTTCTCCCCCTTCTCCTTCTTCTCCTTCTCTTCCTCCTCCCACTCCTCCAAGAAGGGTACATAATAATGTCACTCCAGGCCGTCACGCCCCAACTCCAGGGTTTCCAAGCTTGAAGCCTCCCATCGTACTAACTGCTCACGTTATTCAATACTAAGTCCTCACTTCTTTTATGAGACGGCGGGTTTCCGCGCCGTGTACCCATACCACGACCCAACTCAACCGGTAAACCTAAGCTGAATTTGGCAGCACTCACCAAAGAGACTTTGCGGAATGTGATCCCATTTACCAATGATTCCGATGGCAAGTCCCAGTCCAACGGTAGTGCATCCTTCCCAGACTGCAAAATCCGTACCCTCCAAGCCCCTAAGGCAGATTGAGCTTCTGTTTGAATTTCATCGAACATCAATAAGGCTCACTTAAGTTAATTATTCTTATGGATAGACTAGATTTATGTGTGTTTTATCGGAATGTCCGAAGCTGGACCTCGCAAATGACCAGTACCTTGTTAGAAGTTGCCAGACTAATGTCATTTGTTTGACTTCCGTGGGTATCCCAGCCTCCGAGTCACTCCCCAAGATCCAAGGATTCAACACATGGACTCGAGGTCTTGCTCCACAATTGGGCTTCTATATTGTAGATAGGAAGTCCCTTCACATATATTTGATCACTTTCTCTATGAGTAGATGCTCGCAATTAAGTTAAACACCAATCGTTGTCCCATCCTCCTATGTACCCTCTACCGCCCTCACCAGGATCCCTTCCTCCCATTTGTTGACACTGCTAAGGTGGTGTCGTACAAGGTCCCAGCATTCTTCATTGGCGGCAACTGCACTCTTTTACTGCGCTTAACAAGTCAAAATTCTTAGGTCCGGACTTTCCCAGATTCCTAGCCCGTGGAATGCAGGGGAAGCCCAACCAGGTATTCTCCAACACCTGTGCCTTTTTCCATATCTCTACTACCTCACCCGGAGCCCCCACACTTTTTGACCACCACTGATTCTTTGCATCTTCACCTCACTTATTTTTATCCTAACCGAGCTCCGTTTACGTTACAAGCATTCCTACTGAGAAGGCTTCAGAAACACTCTAATGACATACACCAATACCAACATGCACAGCGCTCCACACGCAGGAATAGAGCAGTAATGGCGCTATAAGGTTTGTCAAAAACTTGGCAAAAAGACACATCCCTAGAACAAAGTACCGCAAGGTTGCTATGTTCACCACTTCTATGCACAATAACAGACTTCGCATAGCACTACAGAACAGACTTACAAACTTCCTACGAGCACCCTCAGTAGCCCATGATGCTATCGTACAAGACCTGTACTGGCTATAGAGGAGTCTGAAGGATTCCTCCTATATCTATTCAGTTTGCGAGGAGAGTAACTGATGGTTTCTCTTTCCGGTTCGTGTGCGATTGTCTCTCCCAAGTTTTGAAGGACCGTCAAATGATAGTTGGGCACACTCCCATACACCAAACTGACCTACTGGTGTCAGCAAGGAATGAGGTCTTCAGCCCCATCCTGTGAAATAACGACATTGCATTAACACCTTCCACAGAGTTGATTCTTTTATGAATAGTTGTAGTGACCTCACTCCCAATGAGACTGTTGATCTCTAAGTTAGATGAAAACGATCCTCTTATCTTCTTCATTGTGTTGGAAGAGGTAAAGAGGATCATATTCACACTAAAATTCAAATCCCCTGGTTCTTCAGGCACTGATACACACCTGCTCAAGCGCATGCCGGACAAAATAATTGCACACAATGTAACATACAATAGTTCACGTGACTCTGGGTACTTCCCACACCTTTTCAAGGCCTCTCACATCACCCTCACTCCCATATCCCAGAAACCTACCACCGCTATCCTTTCCTACCGGCCCATTTCCTAATGAAGTACTTTAGTAAGCTTTTCGAACATCTTTGCACCGCCTATCCTGATTTTGCGCCATACACAAGAACAACAAAAAAGGTTGTTTTTGGAAGCTTGTCCAGCAACAATGAGTGCATCAACAGATTCATTACACTTAACCCCATCACAAAAGGGAGACAATAGGTAGGGCAAATATCGGGCAGCAGGAAAGGAATTAAGTGATTGTGTGACCAAGAGTAGGATAGTGATATTTTGTCACTAAGAGATTACCGTGTGTGAGAGACATGGGAAGCCTGACCCTTTCACTGGAGTCCAGGTGAATTCCCAATTAAAAGCATTAGATTATAGGAGATACCTGGAAAGGGAGGGACGATGATAGCCCGACCCCTTGACGGGGATCACACTGTCGGTCCTCTCCCAGTGAACACATGCTTTACGTTTTTGTTCTTGTATTCAAAGGATGACTTATATATATATATATATATATATATATATATATATATATATATATATATATATACAGATAGATAGATAGATAGATAGATAGATATTTTAGACAAATGACTTAGGTGATGGAGAACATAAACATAGGGGAAGGCATGAAGAACTTCTTCAGAGAGCGTACGGAAAACTGTGATTGAAGCTTATGTACTAAACATAGTTATCTTGGGAACGGTCGTTTTTCTGGCGTGTTTTAGAATTAAAATACTAGTTTGTTTTGCTAAACTGATAAATCCTCCTCGGTGGTTCGATGAATTCTCAGTTGAAATACATGCTGATTCTACAATTCTTCTTGTGAATTTATCAAAACCTTTATGCAGCACTTTAGCTCCTCTCCAGTTTGGTAAACGATCGAATTTTTCCGCATGAACTATTAAAGAATTAGATGTCCTATGTACTTTTATGTCTTTTTTATGTTCATAAATTATTTTATCTAATCACCTTGATGACTCGCCATAATATATCATTGTGCAACTATTGCACGGGATTTTGTACACGACACTGTTTGGATATCCAGAGGGAGTGTCGAGGAGAATAAAAAGAAAAACAATAACTATTTATAATCGTGGAAAGAAAGAGAGAAATTTTAAAACTACTACCAATTTTGTATCAGTTCCTGGCTCAGAAATCTCACCAATAATAGACAAATGTTTAACAAAAAGGGTAAAGAAATAGGTAAAATAACTAATAAGAGGATAGGTGATTTGGTAAAGACTTCCGAAAAGAGAACCAATTCCGAAAACAGTGTCGTGTACAAAATCCTGTGTAATAGTTGCACAATGGCATATTATGGCGAGTCATCAAGGGGATTAGATAAAACAATCTATGAACAAGATAACTAAGTTTAGTACATAAGCTCAAATCACAGTTTTCCGTACACTCTCTGAAGAAGTTCTACTCGAGCGAAACGTAAAAGTGTTTAGGGTTCCGTGCCTTCCCCTGAATTTATGTTTTCCATCATCCAGATGATATATATATATATATATATATACATTTGTGTGTGTGTGTGTGCGTGTGTGTGTGTGTGTGTGTGTGTGTGTGTGTGTGTGTGTGTGTGTGTGTGTGTGTGTGTGTGTGTGTGTGTGTGTGTGTGTGTGTGTGTGTGTGTGTGTGTGATTCACCTTGGTCTTTGGATCACGTGTTGGACTCGTGATCGACAGATATTTCCCTCCCGGAAGAGAGCTCAGAGTTCGTATGACCGATCTTTGGGTAATGCTATGACCTATCCGCACACACACCCCTAACTCCCCACCCACGAGAGTTGGAGTAACGACTCGAAACGCAGAGATACTGAAATTATTTCAGCCCTGGGCAGGATTCGAACCAGGTACCGCCGACACCGCCGCACTGACAGTCTGGGACTCTACCAACCGCGCCACTTAGTTGAGTTGTGTGTGTGTGTGTGTGTGTGTGTGTGTGTGTGTGTGTGTGTGTGTGTGTGTGTGTGTGTGTGTGTGTGTGTGTGTGTGTGTCTGTGTGTGTGTGTGTGTGTGTGTGTGTGTTTGTGTGTGTGTGTGTGTGTGTGTGTGTGTGTATGTGTGTGTGTATGTGTGTGTGTGTGTGTGTGTGTGTGTGTGTGTGTGTGTGTGTGTGTGTGTGTGTGTGTACATACATATACTAATGACCACCCCCCCTCTCCGTCCCCCTTTGCATATAAGGCGAGGACGGGGAGAAATCCCTTCGGGCTGCGTCAAAATTTACTCACACATACTACCCCACCCCCATTCCTCCTCATGCAGTCACAACATCATCCATATACAACCATTCTCCACTCACCTCTGTCTTCCGTCCTCTCCCTTCCTTCCTCAACAGACATTCCCCTCTTCCCCAAAGCCCCCTTCACCCCATCCATCCACCTCATCCTAGGACGTCCCCTCATGTTCACTCCCTCCACATCTGCCTTCCATACCTCTTTTACTAGTCTTTCTTCACTCATTCTTTCCATGTGTCCAAACCATCCTAATATTCTTTCATCAACCCTATCTCCCAAATCCTTTTTCACCCCTGTTCTCCTCCTCACCTCCTCATTTCTCACTCTATCCAGCCTAGTAACCCCCACCATACTTCTCAGACACCTCATCTCAAACACATTCAAACTCCTTCTCTCTTCTTCTCTTATGTTCCACGTTTCTGCCCCATACAGTGCTGTTGGCACAATCACTCCTTCATACAGTCTCCTCTTAGCATCCATTCCCAAATGTCTATTCCTCATTACACTCTTTAAACCCCCAAGGCATTTACTCGCTTCTCTCAATCTACATTCTACCTCCACCTTCACTCCACCTTTTCCTGCTACACTTGCACCCAAGTATCTAAAACTATCCACTTCCTCCAGTCGCTCTCCCTTAATGTTCAATTCCAGTCTACTGCCACTTTCACCCCTTGTACATCTCATCACCTTACTTTTACCCACATTTATCTTTAGCTTTCTTCTATCACATACTCTCCCAAACTCTGCCACCAGCTTCCTCAATCCCTCCTCTGACCCTGCCACAAGCGCAGTGTCGTCCGCAAACAACAGCTGGCTCACCTCCCACTTTTCTCCATTTTCTTTAACCATCTCCAATCCCTGACTCACTACCCTAGCATTCACCTCTCGCACCACCCCATCCATGTATAAGTTGAACAGCCAGGGCGACATAACGCATCCTTGAAGAAGTCCCACCTTTACTTCAAACCACTCACTCTCTCCATTTCTAATCCTAACACATGCTCTACTACTCTCATAAAAACTCTTGACAGCTCCCAAAAGCTTTCCTCCTATCCCATAAATCTGCATAACCTCCCACAGTGCCTTTCTGTCTACCCTATCATAAGCCTTTTCCAGATCCATAAAAGCCCAAAAAACATCCTTCCCCTTTCCTATAGCTTTCTCACATATCTGTCTTACCACAAAGATCTGATCTACACAACCTCTACCCGTCCTAAATCCACACTGTTCCTCACCAATTACTCCTTCTGTTCCTCTCCTAATCCTCTCAATTAAGATCCTCCCATAAGCCTTCCCTACTACACTCAACAGGCTAATCCCTCTGAAATTACTACATTCACACTTGTCCCCTTTTCCCTTGTAAAGAGGAACTATACAGGCACTTCTCCAGTCCTCCGGTACTCTACCCTCTCTCCAGCAAACATTAAATAACCTCACCAACCAGTCCACCATCACTGAACCTCCCTTTTTCAGACATTCTGCATGGCATCCATCCAGACCAGGTGCCTTACCTGCTTTCATCATCTTTACAACTGCCTTCACCTCATCCTTCCTTATTTCTCCTCCATTCTCCTCACTCATCACTCTCATTGGGTCTTTTAATGTGCGTGGATGTGGTACAGATGAGAGTAAAAGGGAAGAGATAGGTAGTATGTTTGTGAGAAGAAAGATGGATGTGTTGGCTTTGAGTGAAACTAAGTTGAAAGGGAAGGGTGAGTGTAAGTTTGGGAGTGTAAGTGGGAGGTTATCAGGAGTGAAGAGAGGGCGAGGGAGGGAAGGGGTGGCTATTCTAGTAAGTGAGGAGATAGGTAAACAAGTAGTGGAGTGGAAGGAGGTTTCCTCAAGGATAATGTGGATGAAGGTGAAACTGGGAAAGGAGATGTGGGTCTTTGTAAGTGCATATGGGCCTGGCAGTGAGAAGAGCATGGAAGAAAGGGAGGCCTTTTGGATAGATTTAAATGAGTGCATAGAGGGTTTAGGAAGAAATGTCAATGTAATAGTACTGGGAGACCTTAATGCTAGGGTGGGAAATGGTCCAATCGATGGAGTGGTTGGGAAGTGTGGAGTTCCAGGAAAGAATCGTAGTGGAGAGTTGATGGTGGAAATGTGTCTAGAAAGAGAGTTGATGATAGCAAATACAGTGTTTCGGAAGAAAGTCAAGCATAAGTACACATGGGAGAGGGTGGTGGAGGGAAGGGTGGTAGATAGAGCGCTAATGGATTATGTAGTGGTAAATAGGATTATGATAGGAAGAGTTAAGGATGTACATGTGCTAAGGGGAGAGGGTGGGGGAATATCAGATCATTTTTTGGTGGAAGGTAAGCTGAGAGTGGAGGATAGATGGAGAAGGAGGAAAGGGACAAAAGGTAGGGAGGTTCTTAGAGTGAACTCCTTGAATGAAAAGGAAAAGGAGAAGGAGTACGAAAAGAAGCTGAAGGAGGAGTGGGAGGGAGTAAAGGATAGAGCAGAGATGGGTGTGGAGGAGGAATGGGGATGGTTCAAGGAGGGAGTCTTAAAGTGTGCAAGGATGGTGTGTGGAACAAGAAGGACAGGGGGAAATAGAAGAAAGGGTAGTTAATGGTGGGATGAGGAAACAAAGAAGGTTGTAGAAGAGAAGAAGCGAGCATTCACAGATTGGTTACAAAAGAGGACAGGGGAGTCATATGAGACGTACAAAGAAAAGAAAAGAGAAGTAAAGCAAAAGGTAAAGGAGGCAAAGAGGAGAGCAGATGTGAAATGGGGTAGGAGTATGACAGAAAATTTTGAAAGTAATAAAAAGATGTTTTGGAAAGAAATTAAGAGAGGAAGAGGAGGCGAATCAAGTAGGGAAGAAAAGGTAAAAGGTACAGATGGAGAGATGATAATGGAAGAGATGGCAGTGAGGGGAAGATGGGCAGAATATTTTAGGGAGTTGCTGAATGTGAAGGAGGATAGGGAAGGAAAGATAGCTGCAGTGGGAAAGCCAAAAAACAAAAGCATAAAAACCACTCCCACGTATTCTATCCCTAACATACTCCACTCTCCTCTACCCTCTTCCTTCCCTCTTATCGTGGCATCTATTGGATGACGGGTCATACCTGCATCTCGCCCAAAGCCCTGTGTCAGAAGTATTGTCGCAAGACACAGCACATCCACAGCAAGGCCGCTTCATTGAATCGGCGACCCCCCCCCCTCCCCGTCCCCTCATGCAGAAAAGGAACAGACAGAGAGAAATCCCTTTGGGCTGCGTCTATTTATTTCTCACACATACTCCCTCATCCACCATCCCCCACTCACTTCCCCTCATGCATGACAGCATGAGTGTATATATATATATACTTATATATATATATACATATATATATATATATATATATATATATATATATATATATATATATATATATATATTTCTAGGGCACAGGTTCTCACGGAGACAATTTTGGTTAAAATCAACCGCGCTAATAGATTTAACTATCTTAAGTTGTATTTTCTTGAGTTTAAGGAAGGATTTCCTATCAACTTCATTCAATTTATGAACGAAATCATCCATGATGAACGGAAAAGGAAAAGCGCTGGAGAATGCCGATTAATTCTATTACAAGTGTAACAGCATGTAAAAACTGTTGACAACAACACCGAAAACTCAGAGTTTTTTCACCTCACTAAGAGGCTTCTTCAGGGTGAGAGGACTTCATTGCTGTAGAGGCGCTGTACTATTCTTGGCGGGCTGGTGGTAAGTGGAGAAGATGGCTAAGCGGAGGCCTAATATACGGGGCCTACGGCTCAGCCGACTCGGTACGGGTGGAATGCCGGGCTCTGATTGGCCCGGGGGGATACTTCCTCTGAACTCGGGCAGCGTAAGGAAGCTTCAGTTACTCTACGGTTCAGTTGACCCAGCCCGGTTAGAATGCTGGGTTCTGATTGGCTGCAGGGTTCCTTCCGTGACCTTGGGTAAAGGGAGGAGGCTCTGGTTCGCCTTCTGATGTCTGGTGATACTGGCTGGAGTTCATGTCGGCTTGGCGGAAGGTCTTGCTTACGTTGAAGGGAGAGCTGTTCCTGGGGGCGAGCTGAAGGAAGAATGAAATCAGAAGAAAGTTGTACATTAATGTTAGGGTGACGGGAAATTATAGCTACGGCTTCTGTGATTTGCATACGTCTATGGTTGGACTCTCTGTGGAGAATGGAAGTAGAGTCAATTAATGTCTGAAGGGGTGGCTTTTTGTCATGGTGATCAATGTAATGTTGAAAGATGGATCCTTGGTTACGGTGGTATTGGAGGCGTCTTCTTAAAGTGGTGGAGGTTCTACCAATGTAAGTGTTGGAGCCGTCACAGCGGCCCTCCTGACAGGAAAACTCATAAATAACATTAGTAGAGGCCTCGATGGGGGTCTTAGGGGCAGTGTTATTCCTCATAACCAAGGATCTAGTGAGGTTAGGTTTGCAGTAAATTCTTACAGCGATGGTAGCGTTTGTATCAGTGGGGGTGACTCCTCTTTTTACGATACTTTTAATGGCATCACATTCTTCTTTATAATGATCGTGGTAATTGTTTCGGTGGTAGATGATGAAGTTGATAGGAAATCCTTCCTTAAACTCAAGAAAATACAACTTAAGATAGTTAAATCTATTAGCGCGGTTGATTTTAACCAATATATATATATATATATATATATATATATATATATATATATATATATATATATGTATATATATATACATATATATATATATATATATATAAATGCATTTATATATATATATACATTTATATATATATATATATATATATATATATATATATAATTAGCCATCCTGAGTCCACTGCATTCCATGATTCACACGACCGCGCCAATCTCTGCCACGTCACTCCTGCAAACTTCTCAATCTCGTCTCTGCACCTTCTGTCTGGTCTCTCTCTTCCACGCTTCCCATCTCGCGGCGTACACTCAGTAACACAATTGTTCCATCGCTCATCAGTCGTTCGCACTAACTTACTTGCCCAATTCCACTTCCTCTCTTTTACTGCCTCCACAATATCTTTCACTCTAGTCTGCTCTCTCACCCAACTTGCTCTCTTTCGGTCCCTCAGCGTTATTCCCACCATTGATCTCTCCATTCTCCTCTGTGAAGTCCTTAGTTTTGTTTCCATCGCCTTCGTTAGTTTCCAAGTCTCACATCCGTAGATTATTGCTGGCGAAATGCATTGATTGTAAACTTTACGTTTCAAACATAAAGGTAGGGAGCCTCTCAGGATTTTATTATACTTACCAAACACTTTCCAACCAATTGCAATACGTCTTTTTATCTTAATATAATCATCTTTCTTCACTCTCTGTATCTTTATATAGTCGTATTATAGCGGTAACTTTCGCATAAATCTTTTCTAAAACCCTTACAATCTGTTCGTTTGTACCCTAATTACATAACGAGTTTAGTACTGTTATTTGTTCTACCGAGTCAAAGGCCTTCTCGTAATCTACAAAAGCCAAAAAAAAAAAAAAAAAAAAAGAGATATATTGTATTCTGTCGTTTTTTCCATTAGTTGATTTATCGCCTGCAAATGGTCTAGAGTCGAATATGTGCTCCTAAATCCTGCCTGTTCTCTCGGTTGGTTTCCATCTAAAACTTGACATAGTCTATATGTAAGGATCTTGGAGAACATTTTATATACATATTCAAAAAAGGTGACAAAAAGAAGCCAAATAACTATAGGCCTATAAGTTTGACTTGAATCGTAGGAAAAATAATGGAAACTATCATCAGAGATGCTATCGAACATCATTTAGAAAGTAACCGTTTGATAAATGATAGCCAGCAAGGTTTCAGATGGGAACGTTCTTGCGTGACTAACTTACTCGAATTCTACAACACAGTTATCTCGAATTATGACAAAAGAAACAATATAGATTTAATGTATCTAGACTTTGCAAAAGCTTTTGATACCGTCCCACACGAAAGACTACTTACTAAATTAGCTTTACACGGAATAAGTGATAGCCTATTAGGTTGGACTAGTAATTGGTTGAATGGTCGAAAACAGAGAGTTGTTTTAAATGGAAAAACTTTTAGATGGAAAAATGTTGCAAGTGGAGTTCCTCAGGGTTCCGTTCTTGGGCCACTTCTATTCATAGTATATATAAATGATATGGACCATGGACTAAAATCTACTGTTTCCAAATTTGCTGATAATACAAAACTGTGCGTAGTGGCAAATGATCACACACACACACACACACACACACACACACACACACACACACACACACACACACACACACACACACACACACACACACACACACACACACACACACACACACACACACACACACACACACACACACACACACACATAAATATATATATATATATATATATATATATATATATATACATGCACATATACCAAAGGCTTTTTTCCTCGTTATAAGGGAGGTAGCCAAAAAACAAAGGCATAAAAACCACTCCCACCCATTCCATCCCTATCGCACTCCACTCCCCTCCACCCTCTTCCCTCCTCCGTCTGGCGTATTGGCTGCATGATATTATAGCAAAGTAGCATCCAGTTGATACTTTACTGTCTATATGGGGCGGCCCTACGGACCAGAACCACACATCATTTTGTCTTTGATAGAGGAGGACTCTGTTCACACACCTTCTCAAACTCTGTCACTAAATTCTTTAATCCCTCCTCTGATCCTGCTACAAGCGCAGTGTCGTCAGCAAACAACAACTGGCTTATTCCCAACGTTTTTCCATTTTTTAACCATCTCCAACCCCTGACCCACTACCCTTGCATTCACCTCTCGCACCACCCCATCCAGGTATAGCTTGAACAGCCAGGGCGACATAACACATCCCTGACGAAGTCCCACCTTTACCTCAAACCATTCACTCTCTCCATTTCTAATCCTAACACAAGCTCTACTACTCTCATTAAAACTTTTGACTGCTCTTAACAGCTTTCTTCCTATCCCGTATATCTGCAATACCTTCCACAGTGCCTTCCTATCTACCCTGTCGTAAGCCTTTTTCAGATCCATAAAAGCCCAAAATACACCCTTACCTTTTCCTATAGCTTTCTCACATATCTGTCTTACCACAAAAATCTGACCAACACAACCTCTACCTGTCCTAAACCTACACTGTTCCTCACCAATTACTCCATCTGTTCCTCTCCTAATCCTCTCAATGAATACCCTCCCATAAGCCTTCCCAACTACACTCAATAATGTGATCCCACTGAAACTACTACACTTACACTTGTCCCCTTTTCCCTTGTAAAGTGGAACTATACAGACACTCCTCCAGTCCTCTGGCACTCCTTATGGGCGTGACTTTGAATTCATGCACCAATAACTTTTTTTCCTCCTCCACCTTTTTCCTCCAATCCGGAAAGCTGTTACATTGTCACAAGCAATACCGTTTACCTCAGCATTTGTCAAACGAAAATAGCTTGCGCTCACAGCATGTATGTTACATCAGCAATTATTACAACAGTCACCTCCCGTCGACCGTGTTTATACAGACAGAACAGCGCCTCCAGTCTTTGTTTATAAAACAGTTGATGCCGAGCTAACGCGAGTCTGACTAAGCTATTGTCGCTTGTCAGCGACTAAACAACCCTCGGACTCAGCATTTTAATACCCTAGTGTTCCATAACCTTATTAGCATTCGTACTCCGGTCCTCTTCATCTACTGAAGTTTCTACCTCCATCTACCGGCCTCTTACAGTAAAGACTGAAGAAAGTGGAGTAGAAATAAGGAAAGATGAGGTGAAAGCAGTTGTTAAAGTGATAAGAGGAGGTAAGGGACTTGGGTTAGATGGGTGTCATAAGGAGTATCTAAAAAAGCGAGGTAGAGTGATTGTGGACTGGCTGATGAGGTTGTTTAATGTTTGTTTAAAAAAGGATAGAGTGCCGGAAGACTGGAGGAGTGCCTGTATAAGAGGAAAGGGGACAAGTATGAGTGTAGTAGTTCCAGAGGGGTCATTTTGCTGAGTGTATTTGGGAAGGCTTATTGGAGGGTTTTGATTGAGAGAATAAAGAAAGGAACAGAAGGAGTAATTGGTGAGGAACAGTGTGGGTTTAGGACAAGTAGGGGTTGTGTGAATGATATTTTTCTGGTAAGCCACATATGTGAGAAAACTCTAGGAAAAGTTAAGGGTTTTTTCCTTTATGAATTTGGAAAATGTTTATGGTAGGGTATACAGGAAGGCAGTGTGGGAGATATTGCAGATATATGGGATAGTAGGAAAGCTGTTAGGAGTAGTCAAGAGTTTTTACGCGAGTAGTAGAACTTGTGTTAGAATCAGAAATGGAGAGAGTGAATGGTTTGAGGTAAGGGTGGGACATTGATAGGGATGTATTATGTCGACTTGGCTGTTCAATTTACACACGGATGGGGTGGTGATAGAAGTGAACGCAAGAGTAATGGGCAGGGGATTGGAGATGGTAAAAGAAAATGGAGAAAAAACGGGATATAATCCAGTTGCTGTTTGCTGACGACCCCTTTTTGTAGCAGGATCAGAGGAGGGATGAAAAAAGTTAGTGACTGAGTTTAGGAAGGTGTGCGAAATAAGAAAGTTGAAGATAAATGTGGGTAAAAGTAAGGTGATGAGATGTACAAGGGGAGAATATGACAGTAAATTGGAAGTGAGTATTAAAGGAGAGAGACTGGAGGAAATAAATAGTTTTAGATACTTGGGTGCACATGTGGTGGGAAGGAGAAGAGTGGAGGTGGATGTATAAAGTAGATTGAATGATACAAAAATGCCTTGGGGATTAAAATTATAATGAGAAATAGACATTTGGGAATGGGTGCTAAAAGGAGATTGTATGAAGGAGTGATTGTGCCGACAGCGCTTTATGTGGCAGAAACATGGAATATAAGAGAGGAAGAGAGTAGTATGAATGTGTTTGAGATGAAACGTCTGAGAAGTATGATAGGGGTTAATTGGCTGGATAGAGTGAGAAACGGACAGGTGAGAAGGAAAGAAATGGTGGAAAGGGAGATATTGCTCAGTTTGTCGGTCAGATCAGCGGAGATCGATAGACTGAGCAATATAGACTTCTCGGACAAACGACTCATCAGCTTCGACATTGTCATTCTTCACACTAATATCAATATCGAAGGTGCCATCTTTACCATCAGGGAGTCAGCTCAATAAATCGACTCCAATAAACTTCCACTCAGCAAGCGAGACTACTTGGAACTGGTTGAGAAGTGTATAAAGTTCGGTTCCCTCACTTTCAACAACAGAGAATACCATCAACACGAAGGAGTTCTAATGGGTTCTACACTAGGTGCGGTGTCAACCTCATTATACATGGAAATGAAACCGACAGGGCTACAGCAACTACAAAGGCATTATAACACTCAGTTTGACATGTAAGGTGTTTATCTACCTATTGCTGGCACGGGTTCGTTCATGTCTGCTAAAGATTTAAAGATCCGAAAAGTTAGAACTCACTGGATCCTAGTGCTTCATATATTTGTGGAGAGCCGATATGAGTTTCAGCAGGGGTCTCTTGTCGCATATGCTGATCTCAAAAAGGCATTTGGCTTAGTGCATCGTGGATTCCTGCAAGAATTATTGTATTGATAACTATCTAATACTCTGGAACACAAAGTGTTGTAAAGCATGGAGGGGGCGTATCTAGTTTTTTTTCCCGTAAACTCGGGTGTGAGGCAAGAGTGTGTCCTCGCCCCAGCACTTTTCTAAATCTGCGTAGACTGGGTATTGGACACAAATGTCGATCAATACCATTATGGAGCATAGATTGGCAATATTCATGTCACTGACCTTATCTTTACTGATGATGCTGTCCTTATTACGGAGTAGATGGAGATCCTGGTTGCAGCCCTCGAGTCGTTGCACAGGAAGACAAAACCTCTTGGACTTCAGGTCTCCTTGACCAAGACCAAGGTCCAGGAGTTTGTGGGTTTACTGGATCACACAGTTCATTTTGTCCATGCATGTGGCGAGAGCATTGAGGTCTTGAAAAGCTTTACATACCTTGCCCACCAGCCCACCAGTGGTATGGGGTAAGGACCGGGTCGAACCCCTTTCACGCTTATCGCCATTGTAACTATGAGAGTAATTCGCTAATAGCAGCGACATCAAACCGATAATTTTTTTGTGACAGTTCGACCCGGTCCTTACCTCATACCACTGGTGGGCTGGTCCTTGAGTAAAACAGGAATTTCGGATCGCCGTATTAAGTGATCTTCCTTCCCTCGGGAATCAGTTCGGTTCCAGGTTTCAAGGATTTTATAGCCTCTGTGGTCTAGTGGTTAGGGCACTGGGAAGGTAATTTACGGATGGCCGAGTACAGCGGGTTCGAATCCTGCATGCAACTGTCACAAAAAAAAATTATCGGTTTGATGTCGCTGCTATTAGCGAATTACTCTCATAGTTACAATGGCGATAAGCGTGAAAGGGGTTCGACCCGGTCCTTACCCCATACCACTGGTGGGCTGGTCCTTGAGTAAAACAGGAATTTCGGATCGCCGTATTAAGTGATCTTCCTTCCCTCGGGAATCAGTTCGGTTCCAGGTTTCAAGGATTTTATAGCCTCTGTGGTCTAGTGGTTAGGGCACTGGGAAGGTAATTTACGGATGGCCGAGTACAGCGGGTTCGAATCCTGCATGCAACTGTCACAAAAAAATTATCGGTTTGATGTCGCTGCTATTAGCGAATTACTCTCATAGTTACAATGGCGATAAGCGTGAAAGGGGTTCGACCCGGTCCTTACCCCATACCACTGGTGGGCTGGTCCTTGAGTAAAACAGGAATTTCGGATCGCCGTATTAAGTGATCTTCCTTCCCTCGGGAATCAGTTCGGTTCCAGGTTTCAAGGATTTTATAGCCTCTGTGGTCTAGTGGTTAGGGCACTGGGAAGGTAATTTACGGATGGCCGAGTACAGCGGGTTCGAATCCTGCATGGAACTGTCACAAAAAAAAGTATCGGTTTGATGTCGCTGCTATTAGCGAATTACTCTCATAGTTACAATGGCGATAAGCGTGAAAGGGGTTCGACCCGGTCCTTACCCCATACCACTGGTGGGCTGGTCCTTGAGTAAAACAGGAATTTCGGATCGCCGTATTAAGTGATCTTCCTTCCCTCGGGAATCAGTTCGGTTCCAGGTTTCAAGGATTTTATAGCCTCTGTGGTCTAGTGGTTAGGGCACTGGGAAGGTAATTTACGATATGGGGGTTCGAATCCTGCATGGAACTGTCACAAAAAAATTATCGGTTTGATGTCGCTGCTATTAGCGAATTACTCTCATAGTTACAATGGCGATAAGCGTGAAAGGGGTTCGACCCGGTCCTTACCCCATACCACTGGTGGGCTGGTCCTTGAGTAAAACAGGAATTTCGGATCGCCGTATTAAGTGATCTTCCTTCCCTCGGGAATCAGTTCGGTTCCAGGTTTCAAGGATTTTATAGCCTCTGTGGTCTAGTGGTTAGGGCACTGGGAAGGTAATTTACGGATGGCCCCTTCACATTCACTCATTCCACCTCTGCCTTCCACACCTCTTTTACTAATTTTTCTTCACTCGTTCTTTCCATGTGTCCAAACCATCTCAATACTCTTTCATCAACCCTATCTCCCAACTGCCTTTCCACCCTTCTCACCTCCATGTCTCTCATTCTATTCAGCATAGTAACCCCTATCATACTTCTAAGGCATTTCATCTCAAACACATTTAAATTCTTCCTCTCTCATGTTCCATGTTTCTTCCTCATAGAGTGCTGTCGGCACAATCATACGATCTTCATTTAGCATCTATTCCCAAATGTCTATTTCTCATTATACTTTTTATTCCCGAAAGCATTTATTTGCTTCTTTCAGTCTAAATTCTACCTCCACCTCCAGTCCTCTCTTTCCCACGACATTCGCACCCAAGTATCTATGGCTATACATTTCCTACAGTGTCTCTTTCTTAATACTTACTTCCAATTTGCTACCATCTTCTACCCTTGTACATCCCATCACCTTACTTTTACCCACATCTATCTTCAACTTTATTTTTTTCGCACACCTTCCTAAACTCTTTCACCAACTTCCTTAATTCCTCCTCTGATCCTGCCACAAGCACAGTGTCATCAGCAAACAAACATTAAAGACACTGACAGATTGGAAAAATTAAAACGGCGAGCCACAAAACTGATTCCAAATATAAAAAATAAATCATACGAAAATCAACTAAAACATGTGAATCTGTTCTCCTTAAAAAAACATAGACTCAGAGATGATTCGATATAGGTCTTTAAGATTCTAAAGGGAATTGTCAACATTAAAAGTGAAAAAATTTGCATACTAAACGAGAATCAGACAAGAAATAATGGTCTCAAACTGTCAGAAAATAGAACTAATTTGGAAGTGGGTGGAAACAGCTCCGCCAACCGTGTAGTTAATGAATGGAATAATCTTCCTGTAGAGGCAGTGCAATGTAATTCAGTTCAAATCTTCAAGATTCGTTTAGATAAACACCAAAATAAGATATTGTAATGCTTGCCATATATTTAATATTATTTGTTTGTTTTTTATTATTTGTCTGTTTGTTTATTATCATTTGCCTGATTTGCATGTATTGTTAGTTATTTGTTAATTGATTTTTATTTACTATTTACCTGTTTGTTTATCATTTAACTATACTTATGCATTTATTTATATAATTTATTGTTATTCAAATTATATACATTTTTATTTATTATATATATATATATATATATATATATATATATATATATATATATTATCAGTTTATTTGGGCAGGAGTTTTTCTCTAATGCATATATCATTAAAAGTGATGGCTAGTTTTGCATTAATTATTTTCTTATAGGTATTTTCCATATACCTTATTATAGATTTATGTACCTTAGAAAGGAAATTTATGACTTGGCTGTATGTACTCATATTAGCTAGACCCTTCTTCAGTAGCTATTGGGATGTACTATCTTATAGGATAAGGATTAATCCGATGAGTCTAATGAAAGTTCTAAGTTTTATACTAAGCCTTCAAACTGGCTGATCATACTAGGGGAGGTCACCCGGTATTCGGGCAGTGACGAAATGTCACGTGCACTAGGAGAGCCTCCGGGTGCGTGTTGTGGCGGAATTTTGTCTCGTGTTTACACTGGTGGTGTTTTGTCCCATATTGGCGTTTGTGGTGTTATGTCTCGTGTTTGGATTTGCACCAGTTTGCCTCATGCTTGGGAGGGCTCTAAGGTCGTCTGCTTGTTTATTTAGATCTGGGCTTAACTCTTTAATATATAATGCTTCTAAAATTGGGAGCCGTCTATCGTCAGTACATAAATCCAAAATTTCAGTGTTTTCCTCTAGGTTCTCTCTTGATAGTGTTATGCCATGTGCTTCTTTTAAGTGGTTTTTAGGGGCTCCAGATGTCAGGTGATATGAGAGGCGACGGGACAACCTCATTGTAGTCATGCCAATATAGGTGGATGGGAGGGCTTCACAGTTCCCTCGTGTACAATTGAACCTATAAATGACATGGGATTTCTGAAGTTCCCTTTTCTCTTGTTGGGGGCTGTTTCTAATAAGGAGGTGGCTAGTTTTCTTGGTTTTATAATAAATTACCAGGTTGAGTATTTTCTCTGGATTGACTGGTTTGATGTTTCTTTTGATAATTTGTTTCATTATGCGTTCGTCTTCTTTATATGCTGACGAAAAAAATTATTTATAATAGATATTAATTTTCTCTTTATTCTGGTTATTATTGTTGTTTTTATGCCAGCCGTCCATTATTCTCTTTATTTGGTGGCTTATCTCTTTTTCGCTAAACCCATTATTGAGCAGTACTTGGGTAGAACGTTCTATTTCATTATGCACTTGTTCCCATGTGCTACAATGAGTTAGTGCTCTTCTGATATAGGCACTGATGGTGGAGTCCTTATATCTTTGGGGGCACTCGCTAGAACCATTAAGGCAGTGTCCCGGGTTTGTGGGTTTTGTGTACACCGTAGTGTTAAAAGCATGTTCATTTTGTTTCACTAGGAGGTCGAGGAAGGGTAAAGCTCCGTCCACGCTATCTTCCGTAGTGAAAGTGAGTTGAGATATCTTTTGTAGTAGGTGGCGGAGTTTTTCAGCTTCGTTGCTGTTCTTGGTCTTAATGAAGATATCGTCAATATATCTACAATATATATCTGGCTTTTCTATTTTTGTGAATACTTCTTCTTCTACGCAGCCCATGAAAAAGTTTGCCATTAATACTCCGAGGGGGGATCCCATTGCAACACCATCAATTTGACAATATTTGTTCCCGCGGGGGCAAGTGAACGGGACCTGTTTAGTACAGCATTCAAGCAGTTCCCGTAGTATAAGTTCTGGGATATCTAATGTAGGTGTGGTGTCATCGTGGTACACTTTGTTGATTATGTAATCAATTGTGCGATCTACGGAAATATTGGTGTATAACCCTTCCACATCAAGAGAAGCGATTCTGCCTTTAGCGGAGTTTACCTTGATGATATCTAGGAAATCAGATGTGGATTGTAGACTGTAGGTGGTGGGAGTGTAGGGAGTTAGGATGGAGCACAGTTTCTTAGCGAGCTTGTACGTAGGTGCAGGGATTTGAGAAATTATGGGACGGAGTTTATTGCCAGGTTTGTGTGTTTTTACTGTCCCATAGCAGTAACCCATACCATACTCGCGTGAAAGTTTGTCAAGTTTTATTTTACTGGCAGCATTATTCCCTTCTATTAGTCGATTAACCTTTTTCTTAAGTGATTCTGTAGGGTCTTTGTTGATCCTTTTAAACTTTGTTGTGTCATTAAGAATGGTGTCTATCTTTTCTAAATACTCAGAGGTGTCCATGAGTACATAAGTTGCTGCTTTGTCTGCTTTCCTGATGGTGATACTATGGTCTGATTTTAACTCTTTTGCAGCTTCGATATGTCTCTTGTCAATTAAATTGCTGTTATATTTTCCTCTGGATGTATTAGCTTCGGCAATAACTTCTTGTTTAAAAGTGGGTTCAACAGTTACTTCGCCTTTTTTACATAATTTCTCTCCATCGTCTATAAGTATTTCGCATTCTGTTCTTTTTTGAAACTTTTTAGGTTTAGACAGAATATGGCAGTTAAGCCCTAAATTGAGAACTTCCTCTTGGTCTGGAGTGAGAATCTTGTTGGTTAAATTTATGTAACCCTTAGGTGGGCGTGAATATTTAATATAACCGCCGTTCAAATTTATTAATTTCTTTTGATTAGCTCTAGTGATTGAATTTCTGTGTTGATTAATAATACCTGAGAATAGGGTGTCAATATTCTCTTTTAAGGTAGTATTTATGTCTATATTTTTCCATTTTTCTTCAAGCTCTTGGTATTCTTGGTTAAGGTTTTGTATTTTGTCTTTTAATTCTTTAACCCTCTGTTTCATATATTTTATTCTTTCTTCCTTACTAGGTTTATGCTTACGTCTTTTGCTTAGGGTCACTGCCCCATCACAGGGGGTATTATCAGTGTATTTGGGCAGGAGTTTTTCTCTAATGCATATATCATTAAAAGTGATGGCTAGTTTTGCATTAATTATTTTCTTGTAGGTATTTTCCATATACCTTATTATAGATTTATGTTCCTTAGAAAGGAAATTTATGACTTGGCTGTATGTAGTCATATTAGCTAGATCGCGATTTCGGGTTTTAGACCCTTCTTCAGTAGCTATTGGGATGTACTATCTTATAGGATAAGAATTAATCCGATATATATATATATATATATGTATATATATATATATATATATGTATATGTATATATATGTATATATATGTACATATATATATATGTATATATATACATATATATATATGTATATATATATATATATATATATACATATGTATATATTCGCATCCGACCTAGTTATGAACCAAAAGGTCTACTGTCAGCACGCTTCGCCTTTGTAATCCTTTGTAACAGCTGACTTATCTCCCACTTTTATCCATTTCCTTTAACCATCCCTAATCCCCTGCCTATTACTATTACATTTACCTCTCTCACCATCCCATCCATGTACAAATTGAATTGCCAAGGCGACATAACACATCCCTGGCGAAGTCCCACCTTTACCTCAAACCACACACTCTCCATTTCTGATTCTAACACAAGCTCTACTACTCTCGTAAAAACTCTTGACTGCTCCTAACAGCTTTCCTACTATCCCTTATGTCTGCAATACCTCCCACAGTGCCTTCCTGTCTACTTTATCATAAGCATTTTCCAAAAAATAAAGTCCCCCCACCGCAAAAACTCCTTACCTTTTTCTAAAGCTTTCTTGCATATCTGCCTTATCATAAAAATCTGATCCACGCAACCACTACTCCTCCTAAACCCACACTGTTCCTCACCAATTACTCCCTCTGTTCCTCTCCTAATCCTCTCAATCAAAACTCTCTCATAAGGCTTCCTAACTACACTCAGTAAAATTCATAAAAGATAGTGTGTTGAAGGTAGTGACCAGTGCTTTAGAAGCATTTCTTGTGCCCTAATTTCCTTCGCTAGGCTACACGTTTTCCCCTAGGGAGTTCCAGAATGTTTCTATTATTGTACAGATTCAATGTTTTCTCATTATAAATCAACCCATTTGATAGTCTCCGCCTCACTTCCATACAATTTCACACCCTCGTACCTATTTCCATTTTTTCTCATTCCCATTAAAAAATTACTCACATAAATCTCTGCCTCATGACAATATTCTCTTGTAATACTGATGTTGTTGTTGTTATCCAAAAATATACGGGAATGTATGCCTTGGCTAGGATTTTATATAAAAAAGCATGTGTATGGCTATATATCATGGATAGAATTTTGTCTAAAAGTCTGGAACTAACATACGAAGAGTTTTTGTCACTATAGTTTCCATCAACAAGGTACGCACAACTTTCTTTTACAAAACATTTTTCTTTACCTAAGCTTTCTTGATTTTTCTTTTCTATACTTTTTCTTCTCAGAAAATTTCCATACCAGCTCACCAGGTCATAAATTTCAATATTCGGATGGCTGAAGCGCAGAATTGCTGAAAGTCCAAGCTATGTTGAACTGCCAGTGACAAGCGATGAAGAAACTGTTCATTTTCAAGTTCCCTTGTAAGTCAAATGAGATACCACTGATGCGCACATCAAAGACAGGAATCCAAGTTTTAATATACTGGAACACGATTTATCACCACCAGAATAAGAACACAAGGTAAGCCAAAAGTGTGAGAAGATAAAAAAAATATTTTATTTTATAAACATCTTCCAATTTTCTAGTGATCTCTCCCAATCAATATTTATCCTGTCGTAAAAAAAACAGTCTTCAATAACACCTGTACCACTCCACGAAGAAGACTCAGTTGAGCCGAAATCCGGATCAGAGCGTATGACGACCAATAATAATGCAAAAAAGATTAGACACTGCACAATGGCGTATATTGGAATCTAAAGAGACAATCTGTAAAACTATTATCAATGCAGAAAATAACACCACCATCAATTAAATATGTTAGTTAGACGACCTACTGCCTCACAAAAAGAAGAAGAATATATCTATCTATCTATATATGAATATATATATATATATATATATATATATATATATATATATACATATATAGACACACACACACACACACACACACACACACACACACACACACACACACACACACACACACACACACACACACACACACACACACACACACACACACACACACACACACACATACGTATATACATACATACATATATATATATATATATACATACATATATATATATATATATATATATATATATATATATATATATATATACACTGAATGGTTCCCAGTGATCAATTAATATCTTTTTCAACCACATATCACTTTTAATTCCGTACCATCGCAAGCGAGACTGAGAATCGCTCGAAGGAGGCATCCGTGGAAATTGAAACGTAGACGAGGCGAGGATTCGAACCCATCTAACCTGTAACAAAGTTACATTGACGTAACCCAATACGCTATCAAGAGAGATATAAGTTGAGTACGACTTTCTTATATTCATATGCTCGAATTATACGTATACACCTACATGAAATATCCCATTCAACCCACCTCCGCCATGATAGAGCGTATTCTACGTATGTGCGCGTGGGATATCTTATACATACACACTGAATGGTTCCCAGTGATCAATTAATATCTTCTTCAATCACATATCACTCTTAATTCCATACCATCGCAAACGAGACTGAGAATCGCTCGAGGGAGACATCCGTGGAAATTGTAACGTAGACGAACCGAGGATTTGAACCCAGCTAACCCGTAACAAAGTTACATTGACGTAACCCAATACGCTATCAAGAGAGATATAAGCTGAGTACGACTTTCTGAAATTTGTATGATCGAATTACATACACCTACACGAAATAGCGCATTCAACCTATCTCCGCCATGATAGAGCGTATTCTACGTATGTGCGCGTGGGATATTTTATACATACACACTGAATGGTTCCCAGTGATCAATTAATATCTTTTTCAACCACATATCACTTTTTAATCCCGTACCATCACAAACGAGACTGAGAATCGCTCGAAGGAGGCATCCGTGGAAATTGAAACGTAGACGAACCGAGGATTCGAACCCAGCTAACCCGTAACAAAGTTATATTGACGTAACCCAATACGCTATCAAGAGAGATATAGGTTGAGTGCGACGTTCTTATATTTGTATGCTCGAATTACATACACCTACACGAAATATTGCATTCAACCCATCTCCGCCATGATAGAGCGTATTCTACGTATGTGCGCGTGGGATATTTTATACATACACACTGAATGGTTCCCAGTGATCAATTAATATCTTTTTCAACCACATATCACTTTTAATTCCGTACCATCGCAAACGAGACTGAGAATCGCTCGAAGGAGGCATCCGTGGAAATTGAAATGTACACGAGCCGAGGATTCGAACCCAGCTAACCCGTAACAAAGTTACATTGACGTAACCCAATACGCTATCAAGAGAGATATAAGTTGAGTACGACTTTCTGAAATTTGTATCCTCGAATTACATATACCTACACGAAATATTGCATTCAACCCATCTCCGCTATGATAGAGCGTATTCTACGTATATGCGCGTGGGATATTTTATACATGCACACTGAATGGTTCCCAGTGATCAATTGATATCTTTTTCAACCACATATCACTTTTAATTCCGTACCATCGCAAACGAGACTGAGAATCGCTCGAACGAGGCATCCGTGGAAATTGAAACGTAGACGAACCGAGGATTCGAACCCATCTAACCCGTAACAAAGTTACATTGACGTAACCCAATGCGCTATCAAGAGAGATATAAGTTGAGTACGACTTTCTTATATTTGTATCCTCGAATTACATACACCTACACGAAATAGTGCATTCAACCTATCTCCGCCATGATAGAGCGTATTCTACGTATGTACGCGTGGGATATTTTATACATACACACTGAATGGTTCCCAGTGATCAATTAATATCTTTTTCAACCACATATCACTTTTAATTCCGTACCATCGCAAACGAGACTGAGAATCGCTCGAAGGAGGCATCCATGGAAATTGAAATGTAGACGAGACTAGGATTCGAAGCCAGCTAACCCGTAACAAAGTTACATTGACGTAACCCAATACGATATCAAGAGAGATATAAGTTGAGTACGACTTTTTATATTTGTATACTCGAATTACATACACCTACACGAAACAGCGCATTCAACCCATCTCCGCCATGATAGAGCGTATTCTACGTATGTGCGCGTGGGATATTTTATACATACACACTGAATTGTTCCCAGTGATTAATTAATATCTTTTTCAACCACATACTACTTTTAATTCCGTACCATCGCAAACGAGACTGAGAATCGCTCGATAATGATAATGACAATAATAATGACAATGAAAATAATAATGGTATTACTACTTCTACTACTACTTATACTACTACTGCTACTACTACTACTACTACTACTACTACTACTACTGCTACTACTACTACTACTACTACTACTACTACTACTACTACTACTACTACTACTACTACTACTACTACTACTTCTACTGCTACTACTACTTCTACTACTACTACTTTTTTATAATTTAATCACGACCTCCATCCTCGTGGAACTGTGTGGTGGAAGCAGCAGGATCTGTCTCCCACAGACACAGTTCATTGGCCCCTCTCCCGCCAATGACTGTGGGCGACGACCCTTTTATTTATCTATTTATTCTTTTATTCATAATACCTAGTACAAAAGTTCATTTATCTTACTGTCAACCACCGTCTACTCAAAATCTAGGTTTTGTATGTGTGCTGATTTGGGCGGTGGGGACCTGGTACCTCTCAGGCATAGGAGGGCTGATCGTAGGAGTGAGAATGACCGTCTACATCTCATCCATGAAACAGTGCTGCTTTTTGGTTGTTGTTTCTTTTCAGCCATCACCTCTGGCAGCCGGGCGTAGAATGTCTTTGCTCTAGGACCCATCCCACCGAAAGTCGTAAAGGTTATAAGAGTGAATGAGCCCTGGTCTACGTTCTGTATACGCTCTTCGTATATCCTGATCTTCTCATACTCGTTCCGGGAGTGAGATGCCTCAATAGTTAGGTCGTTGTAACAGGGGGCCATCGGATCAAATATTTGCATGTCAAAGAAAGCCAATTGTCCCCGTGTCCAGAAACCTCTTGCGCTGACATCCACTCTTGCTTCATCTTATGTGTTCGACATGCAGTATCTGAAGTTCTCCCCTCCTAGTGGGAGTAATGTTGGTTCGATAGTCACATCTTTCCACGCCTCCTGAAGCATTTGGGCAGTTAGATCTCCTACCTCATCATGTCGCATGCAAATGAATCCACCCTGCTTGCATATCACCGCATGGTCTGGAGTAAACTGTATATCACAGGAGCATCTGTTAGGCAGCCCTCCCAATGTCCATCCATACCTCAGGGCAATGGCATCCGTGAATTCTCTTTTGTTTAAGTGAATCCTTTTGCCCTGATTGGTAATGCTGTCAGCCAGTTGGACGCCCCATCTTCCTGCACCATTGTTATCTTTCTGTTTATACAACTTGATAGCCGAGC
>NC_134818.1:41214404-41226904 GCF_046742065.1 Oratosquilla oratoria
CCGGCAATAAATTGCATGGTTATTTTTCTGGGAGGGATATTTTGTAATGTAGCTCTCTGTTGCTCTTCAAGTTCGACAGTTCTCATGTTTTTATATGCCCCTACATAAAGATTATCGACCATTGCTCGAGATATTTTTTCGAAAACTGAATATAAGCAATTAGAATTTTGATTAGCATTTGACCTCAGATTTAATGCTTCATTTGTTTTAATTATATAGAGCTGTCCATATTTTCTTTCTTATTTTCATTTGATCTTCGAGATCTTCCAGAACTTCGAGACCTTCCAGAACTTCGAGACCTTCCAGACCTTCAAGAACTTCGGCACTTTCGAGAACTTCGGCACTTTCGAGAACTTTGGCACCTTCGAGAGCTTCGGTACCTTCGAGAACTTCGGAACTTTCGAGAACTTCGGCATCTTCGAGAACTTCGGCACCTTCGAGAACTTCGGCACCTTCGAGAACTTCGGCGACTTCGAGAACTTCGGCGCCTTCGAGAACTTCGGCGCCTTCGAGAACTTCGGCGCCTTCGCGAACTTCGGCCCCTTCGAGAACTTTGGCACGTTCGAGAACTTCGGCACGTTCGAGAACTTCGGCACCTTCGAGAACTTTGGCACCTTCGAGAACTTCGGCAGCTTAGAAAACTTCGACACCATGGAAGGTCGTTGCTTTTGATGTAAGCGTGACACACAAAAAAATAAATAACACACACGCTTTCGTATTATTATAAAGATAATAATAATAAAGTCTACGGAGCAAACATGCCTTATTTCAACAATTCAGTTTTGCTTGACACACAAAATAAATAAATAACACAAACGTTATCGTATTAGTATATAGATAATAATAATAATGATAAAAATACTAATAATAATAATAATAATAAAAGCTGTTTTAATCATTTTAATTTCATCCGCTAGAAATTCGTCACTGCAAATACGAAGTGCTCTTAAGAACAGGCCTATCACCACACCAGTCTTTGTCCTCTTATTATGTGCACTGTAGTAATGAATAAAGTCATTTTTATTCGTTGGTTTCCTGTAAACTGTAGTAATAAATTAAGTCATTTTTATTCGTTAAAGTTTACAGGAAACCAGCGAATAAAAATGACTTTATTCATTACTACAGTGCACATAATAAGAGGACAAAGACTGGTGTGGTGATAGGCCTGTTCTTAAGAGCACTTCGTATTTGCAGTGACGAATTTCTAGCGGATGAAATTAAAATGATTAAAACAACTTTTGAAGGGCTCAAATACCCCAGAGGGTTACTTTGCACCCTGGAGGAGAAGGCTCGTAGTATACTACGCAACAAAAGAGAAAAGTCCAACACTAAGTATTGGGTGGTCCCAAATTCCAATCTAACGAGAGACCTAGACAAAATCTTATCGTCCTCCAACATTCGTCTTGCGACTTCCATAGGTACGAAAGTAAAGGACCTTTTAATCAAGAAGAAAGACCCAACCTTAAATATAAACAGCGTAGTTTACGAAATCCCGTGTGGTGGATGTGACAGAAAATACATCGGTGAAACCGGCAGAGGCTTAGACACCAGATTAAAAGAACACCGAGCAGATGTAAGACACCACAGGGTTAGTAGTGCAATAGTTAACCATGTCGACGAAAGAGGCCATCTACCAAAATGGGACCAGGCAAAAATTCTCATGGATAACATTACACGGCAGGAAAGAAAGGCGATGGAGTCCGTTTTTATCAACATCCATAATAACATTAATAAGAGGACTGGGGATTTAATATGGGCTAAAGCAGCAGCACACTTTGTCGTAATGAATAATAAGCACAGAGCCCCTGATCCAGACGGACGTTTCAGCCACGTGAACAACAGGCGAATAATTGGTCCATCCGCTGTGACAGCCCGCCACACCGACAGATGAGGTCGAGTGGGGGACCAACCTGACACTTTGCCACATTCCTTCTTTTGCCATATATATTGACCAACTTGACTTCAAACTATGTTCCTCTGAAGAAGCCAATCAGGCGAAACTAGTCAGGAATAAAAGTATTTACCTCAGCCCGTGTTCCCTTCACCTCCTATCCACAATAATAATAATAATAGTAATAATAATAATAATGATAATAATAATAGTAATAATAATGATAATGATAATAATAATAATAATAATAATAATAATAATAATAATAATAATAATAATAATAATAATAATAATAATAATAATAATAATAATAATAATAATAATAATAATAATAATAATAATAATAATAATAATAATAATAGTATACGGTGTACTGGGTATAGAAAATATTTTTCTAACAAGATTATAATATTATGAAACTGTGACAGTGAAAAGATGTTGTTAGAAGCATAAAAAAACAGTAATCTAAGAAATAGCTGTGTTGTACATCAATGTTAATTCTTCTTGTTGATTAAGTCCACAAATTTCGGTATAGGGCTCTTCTTTTTCTGGTCTGTGCGTGCTCTGATCGGCTTGATGTTATTATGGTGCCGCACCTCCAGTGGTGGTTGTGGTACCTGTGGAGATAGGAGGTTCCGGTGCTGAGGATGTTTGCGACCTCGGGCTCTGAAGATATTGGTCAGCAAGTGTGGTGCGAGCGTGCTGATAGGTGGTGTATTCTTTGCCAAGGATTGTGCGACAGGCTCTTTTCTACACTTTCTCCAGTTGTCGCTGCTGCGTGACTGTAAGTGAGGAAGCCCAGGAGAGAGAGAGAGAGAGAGAGAGAGAGAGAGAGAGAGAGAGAGAGAGAGAGAGAGAGAGAGAGAGAGAGAGAGAGAGAGAGAGAGAGAGAGAGAGAGAGAGAGAAAGTGTATGTGTGTGTGTGTGTGTGTGAGATTCACCATGGTCTTGGATCACGTGTTGGACTCGTGATTGTCAGTTATTTCCCTACCGTAAGAGAACTCAGAGCTCATACATGACCAATCTATGGGTAATTCTGTGACATTACACGCACGCACAAGCCCAACTCCCCGCCCATGAGAGTTGGAGTAATGACTGGCAGGGCAACGATACTAAAATTGTTTCAGGCCTGGGCGGGATTCGAACCCGAACCTCCGTAGTGGCAGGCTGGATCCCTGTGTGCGTGTAAACACAAGGACACATACAAAGTTTCATTATATACAAAATAAGGGAGCAAAAATGTTCGAAGCTAGATGTGTAAGTGGGGGAATTTTCTTATATCTGGTGCTGGAGGAGGAGCGTTGGAGTGCCTCGTAATAGATATTGAAAGAGGGGCTTTGTAGCGTTGCCTCGTAGTAGATGATGGAGGGGGGGGGCGTTTGAGCGTTGTCTCATAGTAGATGATGGACGAAGTGCGTTGGAGATTTGGATCGTAGAAGATGATCGTTGGAGCATTGGCTTGTAGTAGATGGTCATTTGAACGTTGGCTTGTAGAAGATGACGGACGAGGAGCGGTGGAGCGGTGCCTCGTAGTAGATGATGAACGATGAGCGTTGGCTCGTAGAAAATGATGGACGAAGAGCGGTGGAGCGTTGCCTCGTAGTTGTTGCTTGGCGATGCAGCGAAGAGCGTTGAGTTGGGACGTAGCTATGTTCGAATGGAGTGTAGAGTTGTTTTTTTTCAGATGAATGTAGTATTGAGGTTCTAATCCGTAGCTGTTGCTGCCAGGATGTAAAATTGTTGCTTCGTCTTGACTGGAACACAATCTCGGAACAACCCCGAGCAGAACTCAGGGGATTGCCAAATTCTGTTTATGGGCACAAAGTGGTTGCTTCCACTTCATTTAATTATAATAATTTATTTTCTCCTATATCTACAATGTACAATGCATGAGCTGAGTCTGGACATTTAGTACCCATGCATGGGATAATATTACAAAAAGGGAACGTAAAAAAAACAAAATGTGTTTTACGTATGCTAATAGATAAATAAATAAAGTGTTGACGTATGTTGATCTGGTGGATTGGCAATGTTGAACGCAGATGTCTCTATCGTTTTGAAAGGTGTCCTGATGAGGTCAAAAGCGCCTGACCCCTCTGACCACGGTCAGATCCTGAGCACAATGGTGGGTCCCTTGGGAGATGTCTGAAGACGTCGGACGTTCCTTCTTGCACCAAATGTGTGTGTTCGCACATGTGGACGCTAGACATCTAAATGATTTGGATCTTCCCTAAAATCATCTTGCAACAATAGATAAACAAATGGATAAGTAAATAACTAAATAAATAAATAGATATATAAATAATTAAGTAAATAATTTAATAAATAAGAAAGTAAATGAATACATAGATAAGTAAATAGATTATTATATAGATAAGAAAATAAATAATCAATAATAATTAGAATAAACATAATATATAAACAAATAGATATATTCTTGAATGAATAGATAAATATAGAAACCAATCAATTAATCAATTAATAAAAGAAAAGAAACATATATATGAAGTAGAATAGTGCATATTTACACCCTTATTTTTTTTTCTCTTTTTCCTCATCTACTCGCTTCACATATCATACATAAACATATAAGTAAATATATAAAACAGAATTATCTATTTTCCCTTCTAAAGGTACCATCCTCTTCCTCCTCCACCAACATTTTCTCATCCTTTTCATCCACTTCCTATCTTCCTCCATTTCCCCTTCTCCCGCCGCCTCAAGCTGACACGACGACCCGGAAAGTTACTCGGAAGAAATCTTCGGAGACGTCTTTGTTGCCGTGCTGGACATTTCTTATTGTGCACACACACAAGATTCCACCGGCAGTGAAGCGCGAATCAGGACTGTCCCGATCATATTACCAACTTTCCTCCCCAGGTCAACAGTTGATGGTCCCGGGGTGCGGACAGCATGCCCATGCATGTTTCCCTATTCAGTCCCTAGTTAGCGTCAATTTATGGGTGACCAATGTGAATAAGAATCAAGTGAGTTCTCAGTTCGTGAGTATATTCGTGCAGATTTTACGCATGTTAGTTGGTCAGTCAGTCACTTAGATAGTTAGTTAGCTAGTTAGTTACATAGTTCGTTATTTAGTTAGGTAGCTAGTTAGATGAATAAATAGTTAAACAGTTTGTTAATTAATTAGTAAATTAGTTGGTCACTTACGTAGTTAATTTGCTAGTTAGTAAGTTGCTCTGCCTTTCTTTGTTTCGTGTGTGTGTGTGTGTGTGTGTGTATGTGTGTGTGTGTGTGTGTGTGTGTGTGTGTGTGTGTGTGTGTGTGTGTGTGTGTGTGTGTGTGTGTGTGTGTGTGTGTGTGTGTGTGTGTGTGTGTGTGTGTGCGCGAGCGTGTGCGTGTGTGTGTGTGTGTGTGTGTGTGTGTGTGTGTGTGTGTGTGTGTGTGAGTGCGAGCGTGTGTGTGTGTGTGTGTATGTGTGTGAATGCGAGCGTGTGTGTGTGTGTGTGTGTGTGTGTGTGTGTGTGTGTGTGTGTGTGTGTGTGTGTGTGAATGCGGTGTGTGTGTGTGTGTGTGTAAGAGAGCGTGTGTGTGTGTGTGTGTGTGTGTGTGTGTGTGTGTGTGTGTGTGTGTGTGTGTGTGTGTGTGTGTGTGTGTGCGTGTGTGTGTGTGTGTGTGTGTATTAACTTGGTCTTTGGATCACGTGTTGGACTCGTGATCGACAGCTTTCCCTCCTGGAAGAGAGCTCAGAGCTCATACGTCCGATCTATGGGTAATGCTATGACCTTGCACACACACACACACCCAACTCCCCGCCCACGAGAGTCAGAGTAACGACCCGAAGCACAGCGGTACCGAAATAATATCGGCCCTGGGCAGGATTCGAACCAAGAACTGCGGGCCACGATGGTGGCAGTTCAGCGCTCTACCAACTGCGCCACCGAGTCGTGTAATATGTGTGTGTGTGTGTGTGTGTGTGTGTGTGTGTGTGTGTGTGTGTGTGTGTGTGTGTGTGTGTGTGTGTGTGTGTGTGTGTGTGTGTGTGTGTGTGTGTGTGTGTGTGTGTGTGTGTGTGTGTGTGTGTGTGTGTGTGTGTGTGTGTGTGTGTGTGTGTGTGTGTGTGTGTGTGTGTGTCATCCCCGTCACCGCTGTCACTATCCGTTTCAGTAATTCTCTAGAGTGGTTCTTGTGCAATTCTTAAGGCCTTTTATTCTTTAAGCTTGAGGGATGAATAAAATGAGGGTGTATTTTAAATCTGCTTCTTGGTCTTGTGATATACACACCGAGAGTCCCGTTGGGATCCCTCTACATTACGTCAAGCCATCTTCGTTCTGACGTCACTCTTTCATTCATCCAATAGTCTTTTACTTCTAACAAGTGCCACACCTTAAGGGAGTGACTTTTCCTCCCTGCGCCAATAATCTTTCTCCTCCTCCATCTTTTTCTCAAATCAAAGACACTGTTATACTGTTTCAAACGATACCACAACGTAAGCATTATGTCGCAACGGAAATGGCTTGTACGCTTACAATTTTTGCTACATAAGCGATATTACAAACAGTCACCTCTGTTTAACAATATTGCAAAACACCAGGCGACACTCTCCTTCAACCTGCAACTCAGCATTTATATATATATATATATATATATATATACAAGGCGCGAGCAAGCGCGTGGATGACTAAGCCCTTCCTGTCGGCCATTGTATCATAACATCCTAATAAAAAGACTATAAATGTTTCCTTCCTGTCCTTCTACCCCTCGATCTACTCAATTGTCTACCTCTATCTACCGGCCTCTTACAGGGCTCGGCAGCTACCTTTGGTCGTCCCGACCCATGATTTCTGTTACCCTCTTACAGGGCTTGCTAGTATAAGAAGCTAATCTACATATAGTACATATTAAAGAAATAAGCAGCCCTCCAAAATGCATAGAAATAATTCAAGCAGATTAAATGCAAATAACATGCATGTAAAATCTATAAGGCATAAATCAAAATAAATTGTAAACAAAATAATTTGCAAGCAAATAAAACAATTGCAAAATTCACTATGAACACTATTTTTCAATGGTGAATGGTTTCATCATCTTTTCAAAGATGGTAGCAATATGAAATAATTTGCAAATATATTTGCAAAATTCACTACTTTAAAGTTATTGTGATTTGATATATCTAGACTTTGCAAAAGCTTTTGATACCGTCCCACACAAAAGACTACTTACTAAATTAGCTTTACATGGAATAAGTGGTAGCCTATTAGGTTGAATGGTCGAAAACAGAGAGTTGTTTTAAATGGAAAAACTTCTAGATGGGAAAATGTTACAAGTGGAGTTCCTCATGGTTCCGTTCTTGGGCCACTTCTATTCATAGTATATATAAATGATATAGACCATGGACTAAAATCTACTGTTTCCAAATTTGCTGATGATACAAAACTGTGCGGAGTGGCAAATGATCACTCAAACCAATTAGATATTCAAGAAGATTTAGATAAATTACAGCAATGGTCTGAAAAGTGGCTAATGAAATTCAACACAAGTAAATGCAAGGTAATGCACATAGGTAAAAATAACAGTAAGTACGATTACAAGTTATTTGGAAATTCATTAACAAAAGTGGATAGTGAAAAAGATCTCGGTGTAATTATCAGTAACGACCTCAAATCATCCAAGCAGTGTATTTCAGCCTCTGAGAAAGCAAATAAGATTCTGGGACTGATTGCGTGATCTTTTGACTTCAAAAGTCCATCACTCATTAACAAGCTATATAAATCGTTAGTTCGTCCACATTTGGAATATGCTGTTTCCGTATGGTCACCGAATCTCATTAAAGACATTGACAGACTGGAAAAAGTACAACGGCGAGCCACAAAACTGATTCTAAATATAAAAAATAAATCATACGAAAATCGACTAAAACACATGAATCTGTTTTCCCTAAAAAAGCGTAGACTCAGAGGTGACTTGATACAGGTCTTTAAGATTTTAAAGGGAATTGACAACATTAAAAGTGAAAAAAAATTCACATTGAATGAGAATCAGACAAGAAACAATGGTCTCAAACTGTGCGGAAATAGATTCAATTTGGAAGTGGGTAGAAACAACTTTGCCAACCGTGTAGTTAATGAATGGAATAAACTTCCTGCACAGGTAGTGCAATGTAGTTCAGTTCGAAGCTTTAAGAATCATTTAGATAAATACCTAAGTAAGATGCTGTAATGATTATAATTTATCTTATATTATTTGTTTTTGTTTTGTTATCTTTTGTCTGTCTGATTTTCAATTATTATTAGTTATATGTCAATTTATTATTATTTACTATTTACCTGTTTGTTTATTATTTAACTATACCTATGTATTTATCTATGTATTTTATTTGTTATTTACATTATTATAGTTTTTATTTATTATTTTATTATTAATATGATTTTTTTTCGCATCCGACCTAGATATGGATCAAAAGGTCTCCTTTCGGTATGCTCCGCCTTTGTAATCCTATGTAAAATCCTTGGTTAAGTGTCTCTTCTTGCATTTCAAAGACAGTCTTAATACTTCATAAATATCACAATACTTAAGTGAGAGGTCCTTAAGGTTCCATGTTTGACCACAGCAGATCCATGGTCTCCATGTATCTTCTTGACACTAAGTTCCAGTTGTTTAGGTCTCCCATCCCAAGTATATACAAATGGTCAAACAATACTATCTGTTTCATTAAAATTGATGCATAGGGTATCACAACAATCATCTTCATAAATCTGCAACCTAACCTTTTTCATATCATCTAAATGGCCTATCAATTCTTCCTTGTTTTCCAGGTGGACTAAATGAAATTTATTTCCACCTGCAGAATCAATTACCCTATATGGACCTGAGTACCTTGGTGAAAGTCTATTATAGGGTGAATGTAGTTTGACCATGACTAAATCTCCTATTTTCAATTCTAGTTTACGCGCTATTTTGTGTTGTTGCTTTTTCATCTCTTGTGAATACTCCTGCACACGTTCCCTAGCTCTGTGGTGAATACTTTGAAAAATATTTATTCTGTTTGATATATAATCATCTATATTATACACAGGTTTCTGGTCTGCAGTCAAATTTTCATATGGAAGAGCTTTGTCTTCTCCAAAAATTATAAAATTAGGTGTATCACCTGTTGCTATATTAATTTGGTTGTTCAGAGTACACTTAACACAAGGAATCCAAGTATCCCAGGTTATACTGTGAGGACTTACCATACTTCTATGACATGTAATTATTTTCTTATATAACCTCTCTACAACCCCATTACTTTGTGGATGATTCATTAAGATATTGACTTTCTTGATCTTAACTAAACTACATAATTTTTCGAAGATTTTGTTATCAAATTCAGTTCCATTATCCGAAACTAAGATCTTAGGTGTAGTGAAATTACAGATTATCTGATCATACTTTCTTATTTGGAATGGGTTGTAAGATACAAAATCTTGATAAATAATCAATGGCAAGAAATACATATTTATATCCACTCTTAAATATATGTAATTCCAATGTGTCAAGGTGAACTCTTTCCCAAGGTTTTTGTGGAATGGGATAGGTAAGTATAGGAGCAGGTTTTGGCGTATTTCCTTTCACCTTAACACATTTCAAACAATTTTCAATATGATTATATATATCTTTCTTCATACCTGGCCAAAAGTACTTAAGTTGTGCTTGTCTATAAGTTTTACCCTTTCCTGGATGTGAGCTAGAATCACTACCATGAAGTAACTTCAATATCTCTTTTATAAGAGTTTGAACATACATACATAAGAACATAAGAATAAAGGAGACTGCAAGAGACCATAAGGCCTACACTAGGCAGCTCCGCATCCCTCACCACCTGTCATCCCCATCCATAAAGTTGTCAGCGCTTACTACATGGTTACTAAGTTTACTAAGTTTGTGGTATTATTAACTGATTTACTGTACCTCTAGAAACATATTTTCCATTTACAATTGTTTTTCTATACAAAAGTCCTTTAATCAAATGAAATTCCTCTATCTTATACCCCTTTGGTAGGTTTGGAGGATCTCCTCTTGGGTTTATCAAGTACTTGACTAATGAATCACATGTCTTATCATCCCTTTGTTCTCTTATTAGCATTTCTTCATCTAAAGTTACTAACTCTTCTATACTACAAACAAAATTAATTAACCCTGTCATTGGTTGGCTAATATTTCTAGAAAGTGCATCTGCTGCAACATTCTTTCTACCCAGAATATATTCAAATTGAACTTCATAGCACTAAAGTATCGCAAACCATCTAGCAAGTCTGCCCCTAAGATTCTTATGCTTAAATAAGTTCTGAATAGCTGTATGATCAGTCCAAACTCTGACTGGATATCCTAAGATCATATCCCTGAAACTTTCTAAAGAATAAATTACTGCTAAAGTTTCTCTTTCTGTTATAGAGTAGTTTCTCTCTGAGCTATTACAATGTCTTTAAGTGTAAGCTATTGGTTTCAAGGCTCCATTTCTCTCTTGCATCAGTATGCCTCCTAATCCTATGTCAGATGCATCAGTGCAAAGAATGAATTCTTTTTCATAGTCAGGAAAAATCAAAATAGGTGAACTCGTGAGTTATCTTTCAACTTGTCAAAAGCTTACTGTTTTGCAGGTCTCCATATGAACTTTGAGTCCTTCCTCAACAAAGAACTTAATGGATTAGCAATGTCATCATATCGTTGAATGAATTTTCTATAATATCCTGTCAATCCCAAAAAGCTCCTGTCGCAACTTTTGAATTCACTGTACTAAGTCCATGTCTATCTATCTTATGTCTCAAATAGATAACACTGTCTTGCAAGAACTTACATTTTTCAAGTTTCACTTTCAATCCTGCTTCAACTAGTCTTGAGAATATCAAATCTAATTTGATAAAGTGCTCAACTGCTGTCTGAGAAACTATTAAAATATCATCTAGAAATACACTGGCAGTGTTTCCTAACAATCCATCTAGAATTGTATTCATTAATCTCATGTAAGTTAATGGACTACTACAGTACATAACCCAAATGGTATTCGCTTGAACTCATAACGTCCCGTTGGAGTAGAAAATGCTGTGAACTCTTTTGGGTCTTCATGCAACTCTATTTGACAAAAAGCAGATTTGATATCTATTGTGCTAAAATACCTATTCTCAGTTCCCAAACTTCTTAAAATGTCAATGATTACTGGTAATGGTAACCTGTCACGAATGGTGTGCTTATTCGATTCCCTATAATCAATAACTGGGCGCATAGTACCATCTGATTTTGGCACTATAATCAAAGGAAAGTTCCACTTATTTTTGTTAAGTTCAATAATATCCTGCGATAACATTTCAGTGACCAGTATATCTACTACCGCTAATTTAGAGTGAGGAACTCTGTAGGCGGGTATGTAAATAGGTTGTCTTCCTGGTTTTAATTTAATCTGATGTTTTAAAACAGATGTTTTGGCTAAGGCGTCCCCTGGCAAAGGAATTGCTTTATTGTGCTTCACAAGCAAAGCAACTAAAGTTTCATTCAACTCGGGGCAATTTGTAGGCTCTAACAGATCTTTGTAATTTTTTCTTAAATAGATTTCTTCTTGAACTGAACAGATTGATGAAATTTGTAATTTTACCTCCTCACTACTCTGATTTAAAATATTAATGGGCTTTGTACACACCTGAAAACATCCTATATGTGTACCTTTCCTTAAAACTATATCTCTATTCATACTGTTAATTATTTATATTTCTACTATGTTCTTATTTGACTTATAAATCCCTGAGGCCAACTTCAAACCTTTTAATCTAATTGATTCTAGGATTGTAATTATTTCAGAGTCTACAGTAACTCCCTTCAACTGTACATTAACCCTGTTAATTGCCCTAGGGTGTAATAACGTCGACTTTATTACGCCACCATCCACAATTTGCAAGGCTTCATTTGTAGTAAATGAATTTGTAATTTCTGGGATTTCCTGAACATCTGAGTTGGGTTCACTACAACTTGCTTTATTTTCTGTTGGTCTGGACCGCTCGGCCTCGTTATCTAAAGTAAAAATGTTATCTTTCATATCTATGTCTAGGAATTAATTGATTTCTATCACTGGTCTTAAGTCTGGTTGATTTAGAAATGGGATTAACTGTGATTTCACTAAGATCCCTAAATCAGCAGGGCATATGACCATGTTCTCTTTTCTCATAGTTGCAAATCCTATCAATAAGTCTCCTGGAAAAACAGATTCTTCTACAACTATCACTGGAATGTGCAAATTTTCATTTGTATATAAGATAACTTCTAATTCAACCTTACCTAATGTTTTTAATTGATTTCCAGTTACTCCTTGCAATGAGTAATGGATTGGTTCCAATATTTTCACTCCTGGTTTCAACTGGTTTAAAACTTTACTGGTAATTACATTAACTACAGATTCTGTATCAATAAATATTTGAATAGGCTTATTGAACACTCTACAGCAATGAGAGGTCCTACAGAAGTTCTTCCAATAGTAATGATCAGTTTGTCAGTTTCTTTCACCTTACTTTTATTCCCATATTTAACACAATACCGTCTATCGGTATATGTGTGGGGAGTTCTAAAATATTGATTTATTCTGTGTTTGGGGGTTTTCCTCTGAACTCTGGATGTACACGAAAAT
>NC_134818.1:41231904-41266904 GCF_046742065.1 Oratosquilla oratoria
GATTGTTCATGACTTCGGCCATTTCTAATTCTTCTGTGTATTCTATATTTCCTTGGCGTAGTTTCACCATTTCCTGTTTGTTTTTAAATTTACCATACACATATCGATAGAATAGTTTGGGTTGATCTTTACATTTATCTATAATATCCTTCTCATGGTTCCTTTTTTCCTTTCTTCTCACATTAACATACTCATTTCTATAGTTTATGTAAATTTGCCATTTACTAGTTTTTTTAATCTTTTCTCCACCTTTTCCAAGCTTTGTCCCTTCTGTCTTTTGCCTCACTGCATCTTTTGTTGAACTAACATTTGATGTACTCTCTCTTTCGCTTCTGTCTTGGTACATGCCTGTTTACCCCTTCACTGTAATTTTCCATCAAGATATTTCATTTCTCATCCACTTTTGTCTCTTCCATATAGAATTTATCCCAGTTTGCATTCCGGAAGAATATCTTTAGTTTTGCAAAGTCCCTTTTGTTGTACATCAATATTCCTTTCCTATGCTTTTCATTTCTCTCCATGTCTATTTCTTCCTTTAGTACAGATTCGATGAGTATATGGTCACTCTTTCCAATTGGTGTCATGTAATGGATTTTGTCCACAATTTCATATTCTGTTGTAAATATTAAATCTAGTTTCGACGGCTCTTCATTGCTTCTGTATCTGGTGTTTTCGCTAACCCATTGGGTCATTGTGTATTCCATGGTCATGTCCAGCAGTACATTACCCCACAAGTCGTCTCCTCGCACTGTTATGTTATCCCAACAAATTTCTTTGCAATTGAAGTCCCCCATAATTACCAGATTACCCCTGCCCATTAGTATCTCATTTAGTGATTTCCTTGTATTTTCGTTCTCTTTCCAAGTGTTCGTTTTTGGGGCACATAGGTCACCACAAACTTTCTACTTTTCATATTCTTGCCTTCGGCTTTTATCATAATCAGTTCAACATTACCTTTGCCCTCCGCAATTTTTGTCATGTTTAAGTCTTTCTTGGCCAAGAACATGATTCCTCCTCCCTGTTTCTTGTCCCTGTATATTTATCCAGTAATTATATAGTCCTTTTCCAATATCGATGGATGGTATTTCACCTCTTAGTTTAGTCTCAACAATTCCCATTATGTCGGGTTTTTCTTCTTGCAGGTAATCATTGAGTTCGTTCAGACCTGAAATTAATCCGTCAATGTTAGTATAGGCCACTTTTAATTTTCTTCCTCCATTATTTTTTTTTGTCTTTGGTTTTTTCGTTTTGATGTGTGTGTGTATGCTTGTGTTCATGTGTCTTTGTGTATATTTGTGTATGTGTGTTTGTGTGCATGTGTTTGTGCTTGTGTAATGATAATATACGGTTTATTTGGTATAGCAGAATTACTGCTGAAAACATACGGGCTACAAAATGATAAAATTATAAAACTATGGCAGTGAGAAGATGCTATTACAAAAATTAAAAACAAAATAAAACAGTGAGGTAAGGAATAGCTCTGTTGTACAACATTGGCATTTCTTGTTGTTGATTAAGTCTATAAATGTCGGTATGGGGCTCTTCTTATAGCGGTCGGTGCGTGCTTTGATCGACTTGATGGTATTGTGGTGCCACTCCTGTAGCCGTGGTAATGGTGCCGGTGGAGGTAGCAGGTCCCGGTGCCTAGGATATTTAACTAGGGTGACCGCAAGCGACCTCAGACGCTGAAGGTAACGGTCAGCAAGGGTTGGAAATCCGAGTGTGGTGAGAGCGTGCCGATAGGTCGTGTATTCGTTGCCAAGTGTTTCCTAACAATCCATCTAGAATTGTTAATGGACTATTACATAACCCAAATGGGATTCGCTTGAACTCATAATGTCCCGTTGGAGTAGAAAATGCTGTGAACTCTCTTGAATCTTCATGCAACTCTATTTGCCAAAAGGCAAATTTGATATCTATTCTCAGTTCCCAAACTTCTAAGAATGTTCCCTGTTACTGGTAATGGTAACCTGTCACTTATGATGTGCTTATTCAATTCCCTATAGTCAATAACTGGGGGCATAGCACCATCTGATTTTGGCATTAGAATCAAAGGAAAGTTCCACTCACCTCTACTATGTTCAATGATATCCTGCGATAACATTTCAGCGATCAGTTGATCTACTATTGCTAATTTAGAGTGAGGAACTCTGTAGGCTAGTATGTAAATAGGCTGTGTTCCTGGTTTTAATTTAATCTGATGTTTTAAAACAGTTGTTTTGCCTAAGGCGTCCCCCAGCAAAGCAATTGTTTATTGTGATTCACGATCAAAGCAACTAAACTTTTATCCAACTCAGGGCAACTATTAGGTTCTAGTTGATTCTTGTGTTTATTTGCTAATTCTATTTCTTCCTAAACTGACCAGATTGATGAAATTGGTAATTCCACCTCCTCAGTACTCTCAATTAAAATCTTAATGGATTTTGTATGCACCTGAAAACATCCTATTTGTGTACCTTTCCTTAAAGCTATATCCTTATTCAAAGTATTAATCATTAATATTTCTACCAAGTTCTTATCCGACTTACAAATCCCTGAGTCCAATTTTAAACCTTTTAATCTAATTGATTCTGGGATGGTTAAAATTTCAGAGTCTACAGTGACTCCTTTCAACTGCACTTGACCCTATTAATTGCTCTGAAGTGTAATAATGTCGACTTTATTACGCCACTATTCACAATTTGCAAGGCTTCATTTGTAATTGATGAATTAGTAATTTCTGGGATTTCTTGAATATCTGAGATGGGTTCACTATATGTTGCTTTACTTTCTGTTGGTTTGGACCACTCAACTTCGTTATCTAAAGTGAAAAAAATTATCTTTACTATCTATTCCTAGGGATTTATTGATTCCTATCACTGGTCTTAAGTCTGGTTGATTTAAAAATGGGATGAACTGTGATTTCAATAAGATTTCTAAGCCAGCAGGACAAGTCGTATCAATAAATCTCCTGGAAATATAGATTCTTCTTCAACCATCACTGGAATGTGCAAATGTTCATTTGTATATAAAATGACTTTTAGTTCAACCTTACCTAATGTTTTTAACTGATTTCCAGTTACTCCTTGAAATGAGTAATGGATTGGTTCCAAGATTTTTACTCCTGGTTTTTACTCCTGGTTTCTACTAGTTGTAACATTAACTACAGATCCTGTATCAATAAACATTTGAATAGGTTTATTGAATACTCTACCAACAATGAGATGTCTTACAGAAGTCCTTTTAATTGTAATTGTCAACTTATAACTATCTTTGATATTGGAGTTTTTTTTGTTTTTTTACACTTCTATCACTCTTATCCTTAAGACAGTACTGTCTATTTGTATATATATGGGGAGTTCTAGAATATTGGTTTATTCTATGTCTGGGGTTTTTCCTCTTATTTCCTGCTGTATACGAAAATTTCAAGTATTACAATTGAAACATACAATTCTAGTATCCCTGGATGGATTTCTAACTTTCTGTCTATGTCCTAATTCTCTTTCCTTATATTATCTTCTAGAGTTCCTAGTTTCTTTCTATTGTCCCACTGTCATCACATATGGATTTATGATTCTTGTCTAACTGTACCCTTGAAGTAGATGATCTACCTCCCATAAATTTATATTTTACTTGAGATCTTTATACAGCTTTTCTGTCGTTAAATCGTCAGAATTTTTAGTCAGCAATCCAAATGTGATCAATTTTATTACCTGAGAAACTTTCATTTTGTCACTAGATCTTTCTATCCAATCTGAATCTTTCAAGATAGTATTCATGTCTTTCGACCATCTATCTAATCTAGCTAATTATTCTGTGTCTGATTAATTTGTTCTAACTTCTTTGAGCATTCTAACTAAAGACCTGATAGGATCCTGATCACACTTCGACATAAAATGTGTAATGAATGCTTTCTTATAGTCTTCATATTGGTTGGTATCTTTCATTTGCTGGAAATTTATGATAAACTTAGCTCTATCTTTCTCAGGATCTATATTCTGCTTTAAAATTTCTATTTTCCTTTTTTCATCTGTTATATTTTTGCTTACAATTAATGTATCTATCAAGTTAAGGAATTGATTAACTCCTAAGATGTTTTCATCACCAGTGAATTTGGGAATGTTTATATTTGAGGTATGAACCTCGTGACGCAAGACTGTGTTATTCATTCCTTCAGTAAGTTGATTTGAATTGACCGACTCTACAGTTAGTCTTCCTTACGTATTTCAGCCTCGTCGTTCATCAACCTCGTCCTTCGTCAGCCTCGTCGTACTTTAGCCTCGTCGTTCATCAACCTCGTCGTTCGTCAGCTTCGTCGTTCTTCAGCCTCGTCGTTCATCAACCTCGTCGTTCGTTAGAGATAGTCTTGTTCCACTCGTAGTATGAAGACTCCTCATTCTATTAACAAAGGCTTGGTTGTGGTTGTACTGTCAATTGGTGTACTCTTCGGAGGTTTTCGTCTAATCACCTTGGAGGAGGTTCATCCCTAGTTGCCGCCACTGTTAGGTCCACAGCCACTAACACTTTAGTCACTTATGTTATTCATCTGTAGGCCCCATGCCACTTCCTTCTCTTAAGTGTGTTTCCACCAAATCTTCTGTCACAAGTAAGTAAAGTTTCTTGATGGGGTGAATTAAAACATATATATAGTTTTCTTCTTTTCTTCCAATTAATTACACTTGGTTACTCAAACTACACCCAGGGACTCCCTCTTGGGATCTAAACTCGAGGTACGGACATTTAAAATATGATCAAGTCTTGACCGAGTCTACAATTAAAATGTATCCGCCAAATTAAACCATATGTAGTCATGTCTAAGCAAGGAGGGTAAGGTCATGCATTTCATTAATTTTTTGTACATTTCTCCTTCTCCCCTGTTGTTTACCCCATGTTAATGTTCCTTTGTTTATTATATGTGTAGTGTCATAAGTGCACGCTCCAAGCGCCTTTTTTCTTTTCTTTGCTTTTGCCAGAGATTACTCCTTAAGTTAGACAATATTATAACTGATATATGTAGAAGTTGTTGTCGGTAAGTTTTGCCATTAAATGTGCAGAAAGCGCATTTAAGGCATTTTTCTACTAGTTGTTTGTAATCTCTTTTGTTGATTGGGAGGGTAGTCTCATCGATGTTATCTATGACCCAATCAACAAAAGAGATTACAAACAACTTGTAGAAAAATACCTTAAATGCGCTTTCTGCATATTTAATGGCAAAACTTACCGACAACACGACGGTCTACCAATGGGAGGGTAGTCTCATCGATGTTATCTATGACCCAATCAACAAAAGAGATTACAAACAACTAGTAGAAAATGCCTTAAATGCGCTTTCTGCACATTTAATGGCAAAACTTACCGACAATACGACGGCCTACCAATGGGATCGCCTCTCAGTGCTAGCCGCCTGCTTAGCAATGGAAATTCTAGAGCAAAGCAACTATAAACTATTCCTCCCCGATGGCACCACCTGGTTCAGGTATGTAGATGAATACCTTCTCATCATACCAAAAGACACAGACGCTGACATCCTTCTACACAATTTAAACAAATCACACCAGAAAATACAATTAACAGTCGAACAAGAAAACCAGGACTCTCTCCCATACCTCGACACTTTAATCATTAGGAACAATAATACAGCAAAATTCAAAGTTTATAGAAAACCCACAAACAAAAACGACTACATGCACTACTTCAGTGCCCACAGCGACAACACTAAAAGTGGTATACTAATAGGATTCTTCCTGAGAGCACTAAGAATATGCAGCCTAGAATTCCTTCAAGACGAAATAGACCACATCACTACTACATTCAAAACACTCCACTTCCCAACAGGAATCATCGCCCGAGCCCTACACAAAGCTAAAGAAATCAAACAAAGAAGCACCTCAGAACCACGAACTAAAAATGAAAACATCCTCCTCATAGCATCATCATCAGACCCAACTCACCTCCTAACCAAGAAATTAAAACCCATAGGTGTCACAGTAATATCAGACAAAGGACGACAAATACGCGACTTCACAAATAACAGACAAAATCCCACTCAACCAGACAGTATCATATACAAAATCCCCTGCTCGGGATGCAACCTTGCCTATTATGGTGAAACATACAGGGGATTAAGCAAACGCTTACATGAGTACAAGGCCAATATCCGTCACCGCCGCACAACAAACGCCTGGGTAAACCACATAGACGATAAACAACATTTACCTCAATAGAACCAAGCAAACATTTTACATGAAAATCTAAACAAACCACAAAGAAAGACTCTAGAAGCAATATACATAAATACCAACGATTGCATCAACAACAGAACAGGAGATATCAAAATTGCAAACCTGCCGCCAAATACGCCATGAGACAAATGTCCACGCATAACAAACAAACAAATACATCCACCCACCTCACACCTGACCCCACATGACCACCTAGCCTAGCAACACACGGAATCCCACCCCGCGTCCCTCATAAACCACAGCAACTGCCCTACAAATAGCAATGCATTCATTCTCTATAAATATTACCTCTGAAGAAGCCTCAAAGGCGAAACCGGCCAGGAATAAAGTCTCTTGTTCTCAATCGTGTCTTTCCATTCTTACCATTCATATATATATATATATATATATATATATATATATATACATATATATATATATATATATACTGTATATATATATATACATATATATATATATAAGATTGAAAGTGAAAGAAGTTGATGAGGAGATATGGGAAAATTTACGCCTTAACGTTTCGACCCGCAGGGTCTTGATCACAAAGCTAACAACTCAAACGTAACAGGATGTTTTATACACGGACGGGTCATCTAACGGGACGCTTCGGAGAGCTTGCTATTTTATTTGCGTATTCTTTTGTTACTAATAAGCTTGTGAGTTTTGCTAAACATATAAAGCCTTCTCTATGGTTAATGTTGTTATTAGTGTTGATATAAGCTGCCTCAATTGTTTTCCTTAGTTTCTTGGATGATACTTTGTTTAATATGGTTGCGTTGTTCCAGTCTGGAAGGTGACCATGTTTATCCACATGCATTACTATGGAGTTAGATGTCCTATGGGCTTTTACGTCATTTTTGTGTTCATTTATCCTTTTATTAAGTCCGCGACCAGATTCACCAAAATTATTTCACTTTCAATCTTATTTGTCATAATATAGTCAATATATATATATATATATATATATATATTGTATATATGTATATATGTATACATACATATATATATATATATATATATATATATATATATATTCTGTTGAAAACGACAGCAAATTCATTAGAAATTAATTTCTTTCTTAAGCTTTCTAGCTTTCGGAAAGTAGATTTCTGGGGGAATGAGAGGGGAAGAAGCAAATTTCCAATTGACATTGGTAATTTATATTAACACAGAAGTCTATGTTATATACAAAATAAATGAAAATAAACAAAACACAGTATAATAAACCCAAGACGTTTCGCAGATCGTTCTGCATCTTCAGTTGGAGTGAAGGGAAGTGTGACCAAGACGAGTATAAATATGTATAAAGGAAAAACTTGGAGAGGTCACTTAATGACTCTCCTCTGTTTGGCTGGCGCTATTTGGTTGGTTCCTAAGCCTAGCCGATCGCCTAAGGCATGACATTTTATCCTCTGCGGGGATATTTTGGACCTTTATGGGTGTTCTCTGATCTGGTGGTTGTATTTTGGTGAGCAAATGTCTCCTGTGTGTAGGTTTCATGCTGGGGAGGAGGGAGAAATCATTTGTTTGTACATTAATAATAGGTTGTAAATCTTTTATGATTACAGCCTCCAAAATGGTCAAACGTTGGAGGTCCTTCTCCTCTGCGACGATTTCTGTGTTGTGTACCATGGTTTCCCTGTCTAGATGGCGTCTGTGGTGGGTCCAAAGGTGTTGTTTCGGTCCTCCTTGTTGTAGGTGAAGGGTGATTCTTCTGGACAGGGTGGTAGTTGTCCTTCCCACGTAATGAACGACGGGAGGCCGGCGTGAATCACGGTGACGTAGGGGGACAAAATGTACAAAAAAGATCGGATGACCGTGATCGACCAGATGTCCGTGATGGGGGAAATGTTAATTTTGATGGGAGAAATGTTAATGAGGCATTGAATGTCAATGAAGGACCAAATAATAATATAGAGCAAGGTATAAATAAAAAACAAAATGATAATGTAAGACATGATATTGAAACTCAAAATGCGCCAAAAATAAATAATCACGAGTTTCTTAAAACCATGTACTTTAATGCTCGTAGTATTAGGAACAAATTTCAAGAAATACAGGCGTATGTCAAAAGCGAAAATCTCGATATGATAGGAATAACTGAGACATGGTTAAATGGTACAGAGTTCGAAGCTGAATTTAATATTGCGGGATTTAAACACTTTCATCAGGATAGAAACCACAAGAAAGGTGGGGGTGTTCTGTTGTACGTTAAAAACAATATTCATGGTTGTGTTTTAGAGAAAGTGAAACAGGATGCATATGATAGTTTGTGGGTTGAGTTAATCCAAACAAATGGACAAAAAATGAATATAGGTGTAATATATAGGCCAAAGACATTACATTAGCAGACGACAAACTGTTATTTCAAGAACTGTCTAGTTTCTGCAACCGGGATTTATTGATAATAGGTGATTTCAATTTTACTGACATTGATTGGATGACCCTTGAACATGGCCATATAGGTAGTCGCTTGATTGATTTTCTTGGTGACAGTTACTTAATTCAGCATGTAAAAGAGACCACAAGATATGGAAACTTACTCGATCTATTGGTCACTAGCCGCGAAAGCATGGTAACTGATGTAGAAGTCGGTGAATCTGTTGCAAATAGCGATCACAACTTAGTTAGATTCAAACACCTAAACAATTTTAGAATAGATACTTGTGTTTCTAAAATACCCGATTTCAGTAAAGCTCAGTTCATAGTACTACGTCAGGAGCTTCAGCTTACAGATTGGGAGGCAAAATTAAGCGAAAGACCTGTAGGAAATATTTCAAAATACGCTCACTAAGATGATTCAAACTTACATTCCTTTTAAGGACAGACGTCCCCCAAATCAGGCTCGCCCAAAGTGGCTCAACAAAGAAACTGAAAAAAGTATTGCTAAAAAGAGACAGGCTTATAAGAAAAATAAGTGCTCGGGTGCATCTAATGACTACGAAAGTTATGTATCAATACAGAGAGATTTAAAAAAGACAATAAGAAAAAGAAAACGACAATACGAAATGAACATCGCTGATAAATCCAAAGAGAATCCCAAAGAATTCTATAGTTACATTAGAGATAAAAAGGTTGTTAGGAATCACATTGGTCCACTATTATCTGCTGACGGTCAACTTGAATATTCAAATGAAGGAATGTGTAATATCTTAAACAATTATTTTAGCTCGGTATTCGTAAACGAAACACCTCAATGTGAATTCCAAACTGAAACCTGTGAAAAGTCTGGGGTAAACTTACTCACTACGGTAAATAAAAAATAAAATAAAAAAATTAAAAGGTGTATAGATAAACTCAAAGTTAATAAAACACCAGGGCCTGACGGTTGGCATCCAAGAATCTTAAAGGAAATGAAAAATGAGATTGTTGTTTCATTAGAAATTATTTTCAAGAAATCCATTATATCCGGAGATGCCCCAAGAGAATGGAAGCTAGCTAACGTTACTCCCATATTCAAAAAAGGTGACAAAAAGAAGCCAAATAACTATAGGCCTATAAGTTTGACTTCAATCGTAGGAAAAATAATGGAAACTATCATCAGAGATGCTATCGAACATCATTTAGAAAGTAACCGTTTGATAAATGATAGCCAGCATGGTTTCAGACGGAAACGTTCTTGCGTGACTAACTTACTCGAATTCTACAACACAGTTATCTCGAATTATGACAAAAGAAACAATATAGATTTAATATATCTAGACTTTGCAAAAGTTTTTGATACCGTCCCACACGAAAGACTACTTACTAAATTAGCTTTACACGGAATAAGTGGTAGCCTATTAAGTTGGACTAGTAATTGGTTGAATGGTCGAAAACAGAGTTGTTTTAAATAGAAAAACTTCTGGATGGAAAATGTTACAAGTGGAGTTGCTCAGGGTTCCGTTCTTGGGCCACTTCTATTCATAGTATATATAAATGATATAGACCATCTGTTTCCAAATTTGCTGATGATACAAAACTGTGCGGAGTGGCAAATGATCACTCAAACCAATTAGATATTCAAGAAGATTTAGATAAATTACAGCAATGGTCTGAAAAGTGGCTAATGAAATTTAACACAAGTAAATGCAAGGTAATGCACATAGATAAAAATAACAGTAAGTACGATTACAAGCTATTTGGAAATTTGTTAACAAAAGTGGATAGTGAAAAAGATCTCGGTGTAATTATCAGTAACGACCTCAAATCACCCAAGCAGTGTATTTCAGCCTCTGAGAAAGCAAATAAGATTCTAGGACTGATTGTGCGATCTTTTGATTTCAAAAGTCCAACACTCATTAACAAGCTATATAAATCGTTAGTTCGTCCACATTTGGAATATACTGTTTCCGTATGGTCACCGAATCTCATTAAAGACATTGACAGACTGGAAAAAGTACAACGGCGAGCCACAAAACTGATTCCAAATATCAAAAATAAATCATACGAAAATCGACTAAAACATATGAATCTGTTTTCTCTAAAAAAAAAGCGTAGACACAGAGGTGACTTGATACAGGTCTTTGAAATTCTAAAGGGAATTGACAACATTAAAAGTGACAACATTTTCACATTGAATGAGAATCAGACAAGAAACAATGATCTCAAACTGTCCGGAAATAGATTCAATTTGGAAGTAGGTAGAAACAACTTTGCGACCCTTGTAGTTAATGAATGGAATATACTTCCTGCACAGGTAGTGCAATGTAGTTCAGTTCGAAGCTTTAAGAATCATTTAGATAATTACCTAAGCAAGATGCTGTAATGATTATAATATATTTTATGATATTTGTTTTTGTTTTGTTATCATTTGTCTGTCTGATTTTCATTTATTATTAGTTATATGTCAATTTATTATTATTTACTATTTACCTGTTTGTTTATTATTTAACTATACCTATGCATTTATTTATGTAATTTATTTGTTATTTACATTATTATAATCTTTATTTATTATTTTATTATTATTATTATGATTTTTTTCGCATCCAACCTAGATATGGACCAAAAAGGTCTCCTGTCGGCATGCTCCGCCTTTGTAATCCTTTGTAATTTTATTACTTGGATGTTTTGAAACAATGTCCGAGAAGAAGTACAGTGTTGTATATTCTCGCTTGCCGTCAGATGTTTATCAATATAGGCTAGGGTATCGATAGAAGTGATGATGGGAAGATATGTAAACATTAAGCCACGTTCCGCTTGCGACACGCTTGCCACATAAGTCCTTGCGTAAACAATATTACTTGAGACAGTATAACAATCTTTCTGATTGGAGAAAAGGGTGGAGGAGGAGAGAAATTATTGGTGTACAGAGGTAAAATCACGCCCTTAAAGGGTGGCACTTATTTGTAACGTTCAAAGTTATTGGATGAATTAAATAGTGACGTCGGAGCAGACTTTGCTTGGTGGGTGTACAAGGATTACAATAGATACAAACCCTGCTAGACTCAAGTTAGATAACATTGAGATTCCTTTATCACCTAACCCAACATTTTTAGGTACCTTGGTTAGCACACTCAGTACCCATCCCCACTCCCTACTCACCCAACCCGAGATCCACAACAGCTTGTCTGCAACCAAGTTCACCTCAGCATCTGCTGACATCAGCACCACACGGGATGCTGTCACAAACCCCTGAGTCAACATCAGGCAATATCTCCTACATTACGACACCTTTCGTCACCCACACAGGAAAACCAAGTCAGGCAACACCACTCCCCCTACTCCCCATTCATTAACACAAGGATTCTCACCAACACCAAAGTGACGATCTTACCCGACGAGAGTAGAGTCATCACCACAACCATACCTGATGCACCTTCATAATAGGGTATTCTAGTTTCTTCAGACACATGTAGGAGAAAAATATTCTCCATATGCCTGTTGTATGGGACAAAGTTAAGGAAGGAAAAATGGACCTAATCTTACTAGAGAACGTCTCACATACCACAGTTAAACTGAAGGAACACATACAGATAGGTATGACTCAGCTATACATAATCCCCACTGAGGAAGCACTCACCACACCTATCAACAGAATCACCACCACGTCACCCCCCTCCCAATTTCTCTTCAAGATATACCGGTGGTAGACTTCCAAGAAGTCAAAAACAAGCTTAGGGATTTTCTAAAGTCCCATTGCAAGGCAATTGCCTTAAATGGTGAACCTTTGGAAAAGACCTCATTGGTTAAACATCACAGACACATACCCCCAACACTCTCCCCACCTATATACCAGCCTATAAGAATCCCCAGAGCAGGAAGCTTCTCGCCCTAAGCCATGTAGATGACATACTAGGCCAAAGTGCCATTAGTCACTCTCATTCCCCTTGGAACTCCCCACTTTTCCTAGTTCCAAAAAGAGGCGGGTCCTTCAGACCCGTCATAGATTTCCGTAAGGTCAACACACACACCATCCCTGACCGCATGCCAATGCCCGTTATGGAAGACGTACTCTATTCCCTAGGAAAGAAGAACACCGTATTGTAACCTTAGACCTCAAATCTGCCTTTTGGCAAATTGAACTTACAGAAACGTCTAAACAAATAACATCATTTAGTACCGACAAGGGTAATTTTGAATTTAATCGGATACCCGTTGGGCTAAAAATAAAATAAGATAAAATGCCCCTAGTACAATACAAGGATTCATGAATAGCCATTTTAAAGACATATTAGGCAAATCCCTTTTCGTCTGCCTAGATGACCTGATGATATTTTCCCTTAATGTGGAACAATACCTTGACACCCTTCGGTACGTCTTACACACCATCAACAATGTTGGCCTCAAGATTGAATTTAACAAATGCTCATTTTTAGGAAAAAGGAAATTACTTTCCTTGCCCAAACAGTGAACAAAGAAGGAACCCACACAAACTCAGATAAGATCAGAGCCATTGCTGAATTGCCCACCCCAAAGAACGAGGGTCAACTCCGTTCCTTTGTTAGCACGGCAGCATATTACAGACATTTAGTAAGAAATTTTGCAGAATTAGTTCCCCCACTTACCAAATTTACACTTAAGAACGTACCCTTCAAATGGGACTCTGAAGAACAAGAATTTTTTTCAGAGAATAAAGACAGAACTTTGCAGGGCACCTATCTTCGCGTTTCCCGATTTCACAGAGGATCTTAAAAGTTCACGGAAATGGAGCAGCCATTCAACAAAAGATTCAAACAGGAAACAGAGCGATCGCATACGCTAACCGCGTATTGAAACCTGCAGAGAGAAATTATTCCACCACCTACTCAGTAGCTTTAGCTGTAGTCTGGGTTCTGAAACAATTTTGAGAATTCCTCCTAGGATACAAAATCAGTCATGACAGATTATCAACCTCTGACAGAGTTTTTTAAAGGAAAAAACTACAAGGTAAGATAGGAAGGTGGCACACAACCATCTTAGAGTTGAACCCAGAGATTGCCTACATAGAAGGTAGAGCCAATGTTGGAGCAGACACACTTAGTAGAAACCCTCTGATTGCAACAATACCAACCACCCACTGTATTTACCTTAGGAACTTCGAAAGGAACAGAAAAATGACCCTAGAAACGGGAGCCACACAGCAAAAAAGATCCGCTATTCCCCTTCAGGAATTACACCTGAAAGATGGAATTCCTAGGAGAGGCACTGTTGCTACATTCCAAATAATGATCCTGAACTCGCTAATTCCTAGAATCCTTCCAATGGTACATGATAGCCCCATTGCAGGACATCCCGGTAGAGACAAATGTTTGACAAACTCCAGATTTGCATATTTCTGGCCTAAGATGTGCACCGATATTGCACTACCTATAAACAGCTTCGTGGAACTGACCCCAAACCACGCCAGATTGGCGAGTTACCCATCCCCTCACAACTTTGGGATAAATCGGCAGAATCAGTTGCCCAAGACTTAGTAGACAATATTTTCTGTAGGTATAATATACCTCGTCAGATGCTCTCATAAAATGGTACAAACTTTCGAAATGAGGTCCTCCAAAACATAGCCAAACTGCATCACATCAATAAGATATATGCTACAGCATACCACCCACAAAGAAACGGACTTATAGAGAGAACAAACATAAAAAACTCGAAGTCCTCTTTTCCCTACAAGAGTGTCTTTGCGACACATAGTAGGACTGGCTTCAACAAATACAGGCTAGCAACAAATGGCTCTATCAACTCAGGAAAAAAGAAATCTCCTCACTTCATAATCTTCGGCCAACCCCTCCGTATGCTTTGTGACATACTGGAGAAACCCCCTCCTCCCCTATACACTATAGAAGACTACGCAAAGTGCCTAGAACTCACTATGCACTTGATCCACAAAGAAGTAAAAAAAATAAAAATAATAATAATAATAATAATAATAAATAAATAAATAAATAAATTGACACATATGAGACAACATAAACACTCTCTATCCTTGACACTCACTCCAGGTGACGTTGTCACGCTTAATCACCACAAAAGAGCAAACAAACTTACACTAAATTTCTTAGGTTCCCTTGTATTAGTAGAAACCCTAGGCAACAGCTACCACCTTATAGACCAGTCCGGCGACGTCCTCATTACAGCACATGGATGGAGAGAAACTAAAATGAATCAAATCATCACTTGATACCAATACAATCCTAGATAGACACGGTTTCCTACCAAACCAACCTTCACCTATCACTTAACCATCACTCACCCACAATCATGAAACCTCAACCACTACCTTCCACATATTACTACGTTCCAGGCATTAATTCTCTATAGCAAAACCAGATTCTTCCTCCCTTAGATTGCAGGACGTCATGTTTACCTTAGTAAAAGTGATCACGTTCCCTATTCACTAAACTCATTTCCACTATAAACATCTTCTCTACTTAACTTCAGATCGTGTTCACCATGGCAGAATCATACACTCATACATCCTTCCATATGATCGCAACTAAAACAGAAATGCATTCAGAAGTAAAATAATTAACCGCACCCACACACTTTCAGCACACCTCTACCTCTCCTCCTTATATGCGTCGTCATAGCCTTCTCTGGTGACACCCAATCGAGAATGGTCCCAGGCGCAATCATCAACCCCATAGAAACAGTTCTAGTAATTCATGACACAATAACAGTCAAGACGAGCTTAGATATTACAAAACCTATCACAGACCTAATTCAATCCGTAAATATGCGGGCACAATAACAAAACATTTCCATAACAACTTCAAACGTCACAGACCCACAACAAACTATTCAGGATCCAGAGACCGCATGTTCCTTTCAATTATCGTCAAATTAATAACGATACTCCTCCAACTCTCAGTAATTGAAGGGGAAAACATGAAACAAACCATGACACAGAACGCTACCATGCCTCCTTCAGACGAAAGAGAGGACTCATTAATTTCATGGGATGACATAGAAAACGTACAACAACACATCAGCACAATAGCTTTTCGACTTCAAAATATGGGAAAACTTGTCCTATGGAACTCTCAAAACTCACAAAACTCAGCAGGCTCAGTTAATGCTCTCCTAGACCGTTTCGCACAACTTTACAGATATTCTCTTGCTCAGACCTCCCGACTTCATGCACTAAAAAGGTTCACATACTACACAGGCAACCTCAATGAAATAAGCAAACACATAGACCTAGTTAGACACAACTACCATTTTTTTCTGCTGGAACTTATTGACGCAGCCAACAATAAGGCCACCCCAAACATCCTCCCCTTAGGTAAATTAAAAACTGCACTTTCCATATCATCAAGAAACCTTCACCTAAAAAGCACTTTCCCACCGAACACACAAGTTTACCACCTCATAAAAACAACACTAAGTAGAGATGCAGTCTATGCACATACCCCCATGGTCTAGAAATAATAATAAGAAATAAAATAAGATGAGAGAGAGAGAGAGAGAGAGAGAGAGAGAGAGAGAGAGAGAGAGAGAGAGAGAGAGAGAGAGAGAGAGAGAGAGAGAGAGAGAGAGAGATTTACAGGTTGGAATATAATCCCATTCCCTCACACCTACAAGAATTCAACGAATACTGTCAACATTAAACTCACCACCATTATCAAATCCGAGGACGGCCAATGGTTCTCCCATATCCCCTCCTCTGACCTCCCTCTATGCAAATCCGCTGTTACTAAATTCCATGTTTGCCACACCTACCTTTTCCGTTTCAATAGCACCACAGAACATTCCTGCATTAACCAAATTATAACAGCCAATCCCAGCACATTAAACAGTTGCCAGTTCAAAAAGGTAAGCGCAGAGGCCAAAAAAAGACCCTACACACGTATCAACCTGGATCATTTCCTATTTTTTCGCGAACCATCTTTGTTTCAAACAAAAATCAAACAATGGACCGTCTCGATCCCAGACTCATGCCAAATATATTTTGACGGCACAAGCTTCCATCACAGACACCACCACAATCTCCTTACCTACAATCTCAACTCCACCCTCGACCGTATAAAACCCCTCCCAATACCCCCTAACACCCAAAAATACCACTCTCTCATTTTACACAAATAAAAATATGTAGTTTGGCTAAACACCACCCAATCGGACATAATGGACAAACTGCAATTCTCCACACCCACACCCTATCTATCGCAATATCCCTCATATCAATTACCCTACTAATCCTGTTCCTCAATTAATACAAGATAAACAAACATCCTTATTTATGATTTATAAGAGTTTTATTGAATGAATATATATATATATATATATATATATATATATATATATATATATATATATATATGTGAGAAATGAGGAGGTGAGGAGGAGAACAGGGGTGAAAAAGGATTTGGGAGATAGGGTTGATGAAAGAATATTAGGATGGTTTGGACACATGGAAAGAATGAGTGAAGAAAGACTAGTAAAAGAGGTATGGAAGGCAGATGTGGAGGGAGTGAACATGAGGGGACGTCCTAGGATGAGGTGGATGGATGGGGTGAAGGGGGCTTTGGGGAAGAGGGGAATGTCTGTTGAGGAAGGAAGGGAGAGGACGGAAGACAGAGGTGAGTGGAGAATGGTTGTATATGGATGATGTTGTGACTGCATGAGGAGGAATGGGCGGGGAAGTGGGGGGTGGGGTAGTATGTGTGAGTAAATTTTCACGCAGCCCGAAGGGATTTCTCCCCGTCCTCGCCTTATATGCAAAGGGGGACGGAGAGGGGGGGTCACCGATTAAATGAAGCGGCCTCGCTGTGGATGTACTGTGTCTTGCGACACTGCTTCTGACCCAGGGCGGTGGGCAGGGTGCAGGGATGACCCGTCATCCAGGAGGTGCTCAGATGAGAGGAAGGGTGGGAGGGGTGTGGAGTGTATTTAGGGATGAAATGGGTGGGAGTGTTTTTATGCCTTTCCCTTTTTGGCTACCTCCCTTGGAAGGGGGAAAAAGCCTTGGTATATGTATGTATGTATGTATATATATATGTATATATATAAATGTATATAAATAAATATATATATATACATATATATATACATATATATATACATATATATATATACATATATATATATATATATATATATATATTCTGTTAAAAACGACAGCAAAAGAATTATTGATTAGTTTTTTCCGTGAGCTCTCAAGCTTGCGAAAAGTAGATTTTTGGTAGGGGGAAAGGGAGTAAATCAGATTTCCAAAATTCATAGGAAACACAAAAGTTATAATAGACACAAAAGTATAGTACACAATAAACACAATACAAGAAATACAGCAAAAAACAAAATACAAGCACAACAAAATAGTTATCAAGACGTTTCGCAGATCTTTCTGCATCCTCAGTTGAAGTGAAAAGAAAGGGAAAGGGAGCATATTTTAAATGAAATGGGAAGCACGGGGAGAAGTCACCGTGTTGCAACTGGGGGAAGTCACACGCAGGACCACAAACACTGGGAGAGATCACAAGTTGGCGGAAATGGTACTCGGGGAGGTCACTCCCGGGTTCGGCGCCAATCTGCTTCTCAGTCTTTGGGAACGACGTATGGTAGGAAGTTCTTCCCTTTCGCGGGGAATGGGGAGCCTCTGGGAAGGAGAGCCCGATGCCTTGGGATTGTCCTTCTGGCTCCTCTGGGCAGGTTTCATGCTAGGGTGGAGGGCGAAGTCCTGCCTATTGATGGCAGGTCGCAGTTCCTTTATCCAGAACTTGCAACACGGAGGACCCAAGCAACACCACTGGACCCAGCATCGACGCCACCTCGATAGGGAGACTATGGTAAAAAAAAAAAACACCGAAGTTGTGGCAAAAGAAGAGGACCCTCAGCGCTTGGCTATCTTGGAAGCCATATGGATAAAGGAGCTGCAACCTGCCATTAATAGGCAGGTAAATGATTTCGCCCTCCTCCCTAGCATGAGGCCTTGTGATCTCTCCCAGTGTTTGTGGTCCTGCGTGTGACTTCCCCCAGTTGCAACACGGTGACTTCTCCCCGTGCTTCCCATTTCATTTAAAATATGCTCCCTTTCCCTTTCTTTTCACTTCAACTGAGGATGCAGAAAGATCTGCGAAACGTCTTGATAACTATTTTGTTGTGCTTGTATTTTGTTTTTTGCTGTATTTCTTGTATTGTGTTTATTGTGTACTATACTTTTGTGTCTATTATAACTTTTGTGTTTCCTATGAATTTTGGAAATCTGATTTACTCCCTTTCCCCCTACCAAAAATCTACTTTTCGCAAGCTTGAGAGCTCACGGAAAAAACTAATCAATAATTCTTTTGCTGTCGTTTTTTAACAGAATATGCCTCAGAGAGAATCTCCTGCCATGCTTCACCAATATATATATATATACACGTGGAGTTAAAAACGACAGCATTGTTGTAGTTGTCCAGTTTTTTCTTCGTATTCTCGATTTTCCTGATAAGAGATTTTCTATTAACTGGGTGAATTGAAACTAGGTCTCTATATTCTTCCATTTGTTCTTATTTGACATCGACGTTTCGTCTTAAACAAGAGATTATGAAGATATAACTGAAATAAAAAAAAATACATGGTAACAGTAAAGGTACTAGACAATATCAAGATATAACTGAAATAACAAAAATTACATGGTAACAGTAAAGGTACTAGACAATATCAAGATATAACTGAAATAACAAAAATTACATGGTAACAGTAAAGGTACTAGACAATATCAAGATATAACTGAAATAACAAAAATTACATGGTAACAGTAATAATAAAGGTGACAAATTTGTGAAAATAAATACGAAGACTTACATTTATTTTCACAAATTTGTCACCTTTATTATTACTGTTACCATGTAATAAGAACAAATGGAAGAATATAGAGACCTAGTTTCAATTCACCCAGTTAATGGAAAATCTCTTATCAGGAAAATCGAGAATACGAAGAAAAAACTGAACAACTACCACAATGCTGTCGTTTTTAACTCCACGTGTATTACTGAGAACCTGCTCCCCCCCTTTACTAATACATACATATATATATTGAGACATTCTGACAGGTTGACGTAAGCGGAGTAGGAAACACAGGAGTCTTAGTCTTGAGTTTATTCCTGACTAGTTTCGCATGTATGCTTTTTCAAAGGAAACTAGTCAGGAATAAACTCAAGACTAAGACTCCTGTGGTTCCTACTCCGCATATATATATATATATATATATACATATATATATATATATATATATATATGTATATATATATGCATATATATACATATATGCATACATATACCAAGGCTTTTTTCCCCTTACAAGGGAGGTAGCCCAAAAGAAAAAGGAATAAAATAACTCCCACCCATTCCATCCCTGAATACACTCCACACCCCTCCACCCTCCCTCTTATCTTAGCACCTCCTGGATGACGGGTCATCCCTGCATCTTGTCCACTGCCCTGGGTCAGAAGCAGTGTCACCAGACACTGCACATCCACAACAAGGCCGCTTCATTAAATCGGTGACCCCCATCTCCGTCCCCCCATGCATAAAAGGAGAAGACGGGGAGAAATCCCTTCGGGCTGCGTCAAATTTTGCTCACACATACTACCTCACCCCCCCCCCCATCCACCCGCCCATTCCACGTCATGCATCACAACATCATCCATATACAACCATTCTCCATTCACCCCTGTCTTCTGTCCTCTCCCGTCCTTCCTCAACAGACATTCCCCTCTTCCCCAAAGTCCCCTTCACCCCATCCATCCACCTCATCCTAGGACGTCCCTTCATGTTCACTCCCTCCACATCTGCTTCCATACATCTGCTTCCATACCTCTTTTTCTTTCTTCACTCATTCTTTCCATGTGTCCAAACCATCCTAATACTCTTTCATCAACCCTATCTCCCAACTTCCTTTCCACCCCCGTTCTTCTCCTCACCTCCTCATTTCTCACCCTATCTAGCCTAGTAACCCCCATCATACTTCTCAGACATCCTCATCTCAAACACATTCAAACTCCTTCTCTCTTCCTTTCTTATGTTCTATGTTTCTGCCCCATACAGTGCTGTTGGCACAATCACTCCTTCATACAGTCTCCTTTTAGCATCCATTCCCAAATGTCTATTCCTCATTACACTCTTTAATCCACCAAGGCATTTACTCGCTTCTCTCAATCTACATTCTACCTCCACCTTCACTTCACCTTTTCCTGCCACATTTGCACCCAAGTATCTAAAACTATCCACTTCCTCCAGTCGCTCTCCCTTAATGCTCACTTCCAGTCTACTGCCACTTTCACCCCTTGTACATCTCATCACCTTACTTTTACCCACATCAATTTTTAGCTTTATTCTATCACATGCTCTCCCAAACTCTGTCACCAACTTCCTCAGTCCCTCCTCCGATCCTGCCACAAGCGCAGTATCATCAGCAAACAACAGCTGGCTCACCTCCCACTTTTCTCCATTTTCTTTAACCATCTCCAATCCCTAACCTACTACCCTTGCATTTACCTCTCGCACTACCCCATCCATGTATAAGTTGAACAGCCAGGGTGACATAACGCATCCTTGACGAAGTCCCACCTTTACCTCGAACCTCTCACTCTCTCCATTTCTAATCCTGACACAAGCTCTACTACTCTCATAAAAACTCTTGACAGCTCCTAGAAGCTTTCCTCCTATCCCATATATCTGCATAACCTCCCACAGTGCCTTTCTGTCTACCCTATCGTAAGCCTTTTCCAGATCCATAAAAGCCCAAAAAACATCCTTCCCCTTTCCTATAGCTTTCTCACATATTTGTCTTACCGCAAAGATCTGATCTACACAACCTCTACCCGTCCTAAATCCACACTGTTCCTCACCAATTACTCCCTCTGTTCCTCTCCTAATCCTCTAAATCAAGATCCTCCCATAAGCCTTCCCAACTACACTTAACAAGCTAATCCCTCTGAAACTACTACATTCACACTTGTCCCCTTGTAAAGTGGAACTATACAGGCACTCCTCCAGACCTCTGGCACTCTACCCTCTCTCCAGCAAACATTAAACAATCTCACCAGCCAGTCCACCATCACTGTACCTCCTTTCTTTAGACATTCTGCATGGCATCCATCCAGACCAGGTGCCTTACCTGCTTTCATCATCTTAACAACTGCCTTCACTTCATCCTTCCTTATTTCTCCTTCATTTTTCTCACTCATCACTCATTTTCTTAGCATTTCCCACTGCAACTATCTTTCCCTCCCTATCCTCCTTCACATTTAGCAACTCCCTAAAATATTCTGCCCTTACTGCCTTCTCTTCCATTATCATCTCTCCATCTGCACCTTTTACCATTTCTTCTCTACTTGATTCGTCTCCTCTTCCTCTCTTAATTCTTTCCAAAACATCTTTTCATTATTTTCAAAATTGTCTGTCATACTCTTACCCCATTTTATATCTGCTCTCCTCTTCGCCTCCTTTACCTTTTGCTTTACTTCTCTTTTCTTTTCTTTGTGCCTCTCATATGACTCCCTCGTCCTTTTTTTTTTTTTTGTAACCAATCTGTGAAAGCTCTCTTCTTCTCTTCTACAATCTTCTTTTTTTCCTCATCCCACCATTCACTGCTAACTGACGTCCGTAGTTCCTCGGGAAGTAGATTAGCTTCTAGGTTGGTGAATTTTATAGTGTCAATAGCTCAGTCGGTAAGGCGATGGCAGAGAATTCACGAGCCCAGGTTCGAATCCGGAGACGACACTCGGAAATATTTGATCGACATCACCATCACTGGTGATTCTATCCATATATATATATATATATATATATATATATATATATATACATATATATGTGTGTGTATGTGTATATATATATATACATATATATGTGTGTGTATGTGTGTATATATATATATACATATATATATATATACATATTATATATATATATATATATATATATATATATATATATATATATAAATACCTGTGCCATATACATGTTGGCAAGGAGGACACCAAGGGGGGACTCCATAGTCACTCCATCCACCTGTTTAAAGAGTTCTCCTCTGTGAGAGAGAAAAGGAACTTCCTTGGTGCAAGTCTCCAGCATGGCTTTAAGTATATATTCGGGGATGTTGAGCGCAGGGAGGTCACTTCTATAGACACGGTCCAATATGATGTTGATGGTCTCATCTACGGGGACATTCGTAAATAAGGATTCAGCATCGACCGAGGCGATGTCATGACAAGGGGGTGCCGTATGTAGCAGGTCAATGAACTCAGTAGCAGACGAGACTGAACGGCCAGTGGGGACATATGGAGATAAGAGTTGGTTTAATATTTTAGCAACATGGTAGGTCAGTGTTGTAATAGGCCTGAGAGGGTTTCCAGGTTTGTGTGTTTTTACAGTCCCATAACAGTATCCCGGTGTAAAATCTCCTATCACTTTATGGAACAAGTTAGAGGTTCTATTGGATTCTTGAATAAGAGAGTTGATATTTTTCTTAAGGCTTTCACAAGGATCTTTTTGAGGGCGCTGGAATTTGGTGGGGTTCTCAAAGATGGAGTCAATCATCTGAAGATAAGTATTAGTGTCAAGGATGAAGAAGACAGACCCCTTATCTCCCTTACGGATGATAATGTCTTCTTTTTCCCTAAGTTACCTAGCGGCCTCCTTTAATTCAGGGGTGAGTAGGGCACTCCTGAAGGTGCTCTTCTTGCGGCCAGCTTCACCAACAAGTTCTTGTTTAATCGTTGGGGAGAGGGTTAAAGATTTTTCATTTTGAGAGTCAATAGCTGGTCAATGAGAAACTCAATTTCTATCCATTTGTTATCAGGGTGAGGACCGCGGATGTAATGACAGTTTAAACCCCTCAGGTGCTAGCTTGACCTTCCAACAAGAGAAACTTCTAAATTTAGTTTTAAACTTTCATTATATACGTAGAGCTCTTACTCACTGCAGCACATGGACGAAAGTTCACACGGAAATAGTAAGATCCACACAAGTACTTTTAAACAACGGATTAAACAAAAAAGATATTGAGACTATTCCTAAAAAAAATATTGACCAATGGTATCATACGCAGCAAGATACTACTGAGAAAAAAGAAATTGAAATATACTATCGAGCCTTTTTCTCCACGGCATACAAAAAAAGATGAAAGAATATCAAAACAAATATTAAAAAAAAAAAAGTCAAACCCTCAAATCCCGATAAGAGAATAAACATAGTAATATACAGTATTATAAAAGCCAGAAAACCAGCCACCTGTTACTACGAAATAACCCATGTCATAGCCCATGTCATCTATAGGTTCACTTTCAAACAAGGGAACTCTGCAACCCTCCCATCCAACTATGTTAGCATGACGACTATGAAGCTGAGCAGACGTCTTAATTACCACCTTTCCTCTGCAGCCCCAAAAACCCACTTACGCCAGGAACATCACGAGAACATAACGAGACAATTGCTCACAGAGAGCACCGAGATCATCACAACATGCCCGGACACGCGCCACCTCTCCATACTTGAATCCGTAGATATTAAAAATTAGACCCTAATCTCAACACGCAATAATTAGACCTGCCAGCATTACCAAGCATGAGAAGAAACACAGCCCCTAGTACCAGCCAATCTGAGACTAGGCAAAACGAGACAGACGACACAAGCACGCCTTAAATACCGGCCAGATCCCCAAAAGCCAACATTCCGTTCTCTCCCACCATGAAGACAAGATCCCTTTCCACGCCACTGAAGAAGAGTCACTGTGACTCGAAATCGCTATATGGCAGCCCAGATGACTTCCTACGGAGAAATCATCTCACATCTTGCAAGAGACAATAAGTATATCTAGCGTAATAAGGAGAATATCCAGGAAATTCGACATGGTGAATTATCTATCACTATTAATGAAACACACACACACACACACACACACACACACACACACACACACACACACACACACACACACACACACACACACACACACACACACACACACACACACACACACACACACACACACACACACACACACACACACACACACACACACACACACACACACACACACACACACACACACACACACACAGACACACACACACACACACACACGACTCGGTGGCGTGGTTGATAGAGAAATATAGTACATACCACGTTCTACACGAGTGCCCTCGACAGAATGATTAGTCCGTGAACTAATTCGTTCTGTTTTGAAGGGTCAGTGTAGTACAGGCGGTACAGTCCTCGCTTTATATGAAGCATTCCGCTCTGGCGGGGGTTCGAATCCCAGCAGATGAGTTTTTTTTCCAATTGTCAAAATGACACAAACACTTGTCGGAAGACTAGCCTGCATAAAGGATATGATGAAATATAGTACATACCACGTTCTACACGAGTACCTTCGGCAGAATGATTAGTCCGTGAACTAATTCGTTCTGTTTTGAAGGATCAGTGTAGTACAGGCGGTACAGTCCTCGCTTTATATGAAGCATTCCGCTCTGGCGGGGGTTCGAATCCCAGCAGATGAGTTTATTTCCAATTGTCAAAATGACACAAACACTTGTCGGAAGACTAGCCTGCATAAAGGATTTGATGAAATATAGTACATACCACGTTCTACACGAGTGCCCTCGGCAGAATGATTAGTCCGTGAACTAATTCGTTCTGTTTTGAAGGGTCAGTGTAGTACAGGCGGTACAGTCCTCGCTTTATATGAAGCATTCCGCTCTGGCGGGGGTTCGAATCCCAGCAGATGAGTTTATTTCCAATTGTCAAAATGACACAAACACTTGTCGGAAGATTAGCCTGCATAAAGGATTTGATGAAATATAGTACATACCACGTTCTACACGAGTGCCCTCGGCAGAATGATTAGCCCGTGAACTAATTCGTTCTGTTTTGAAGGGTTAGTGTAGTACAGGCGGTACAGTCCTCGCTTTATATGAAGTATTCCGCTCTGGCAACAAAGAAACACGATATATCACAGTCCCAAATTCCAGCATTAATTCAACTCTAGACAACTTCCTCTTAAAAGCAGGTATAAAGGATTACAAAGGCGGAGCATGCCGACAGGAGACCTTTTGATCCATATCTAGGTCGGATGCGAGAAAAAATTATATTAATAATAAAACAATAAATAAAAATATAATAATGTAAATAACAAATAAAATACATAAATAAATGCATAGGTATAGTTAAATAATAAACAAACAGGTAAGTAGTAAATAATAATAAATTGACATATAACTAATAATAAATGAAAATCAGACAGACAAATGATAACAAAACAAAAACAAATAATATAAGACAAATTATAATCATTACAGCATCTTACTTAGGTATTTATCTAAATGATTCTTAAAGCTTCGAACTGAACTACATTGCACTACCTGTGCAGGAAGTTTATTCCATTCATTAACTACACGGTTGGCAAAGTTGTTTCTACCTACTTCCAAATTGAATCTATTTCCGGACAGTTTGAGACCATTGTTTCTTGTCTGATTCTCATTCAATGTGAAAATGTTGTCACTTTTGATGTTGTCAATTCCCTTTAAAATCTTAAAGACCTGTATCAAGTCACCTCTGAGTCTACGCTTTTTTAGGGAAAACAGATTCATGTGTTTTAGTCGATTTTCGTATGATTTATTTTTGATATATGGAATCAGTTTTGTGGCTCGCCGTTGTACTTTTTCCAGTCTGTCAATGTCTTTAATGAGATTCGGTGACCATGCGGAAACAGCATATTCCAAATGTGGACGAACTAACGATCTATATAGCTTGTTAACGAGTGTTGGACTTTTGAAATCAAAAGATCGCACAATCAGTCCCAGAATCTTATTTGCTTTCTCAGAGGCTGAAATACACTGCTTGGATGATTTGAGGTCGTTACTGATAATTACGCCGAGATCTTTTTCACTATCCACTTTTGTTAACGAATTTCCAAATAATTTGTAATCGTCCTTACTGTTATTTTTACCTATTTGCATTACCTTGCATTTACCTGTGTTAAATTTCATTAGCCACTTTTCAGACCATTGCTGTGATTTATCTAAATCATCTTGAATATCTAATTGGTTTGAGTGATCATTTGCCACTCCGCACAGTTTTGTATCATCAGCAAATTTGGAAACAGTAGATTTTAGTCCATGGGCTATATAATTTATATATACTATGAATAGAAGTGGCCCAAGAACGGAACCCTGAGGAACTCCACTTGCAACACTTTTCCATCCAGAAGTTTTCCATTTAAAACAACTCTCTGTTTACGACCATTCAACCAATTACTAGTCCAACCTAATAGGCTACCACTTATAACGAGAACATCAGGTAGCAAAGTGGGACATTTGGTAACGCGTAGTTATAATAACCATACGAATGAAAATAGTATTGTCTATAAAATACCTTGTAAAAATTGCTCATCCTCATATTTTGGTGAAACAGGTCGTGGATTAGAAAAAAGGTTATATGAATACAAAAATGATGTAAGAACCCACAGGCTTTCTATTTCTATAGTATGACACATAGATACACATGACCACCTTCCGAACTGGGGCAATACAATTATAATAGATAAAGGTTCAACAAAGAAATTAAGAAAAACAATAGAAGCAGCCTATATTGATACTAATAATAACATCAACCATAGAGATGGTTTTATATGCTTGGCAAGAGCTACAAGTTTATTGATAGTTGATGAAAACAAACGGACAAATGTTCCGAGCACGACGACCTTTTCTAGGCACCCTGTGAGGTGACATGCATGTGTATAAAATGTCCATGTTGTACTTTTGTGTTATGCTTTGTGATCAAGACCCTAAGGGTCGAAACGTTACGGCAGTAAAATTCTTCCCTTATTCCTCGTATATTTTCTCCGCCTTTAGTTACATTTGTCATAGTTTAAATCAACACACACACACACACACACACACACACACACACACACACACACACACACACACACACACACACACACACACACACACACACACACACACACACACACACACACACACACACACACACACACACACACACACACACACACACACACACACACACACACACACACACACACACACACACACACACACACACACACACACACACACACACACACACACACACACGCACGCGCGCGCGCGCGCACTCACGCACACACACACACACACACACACACACACACACACACACACACACACACACACACACACACACACACACACACACACACACACACACACACACACACACACACACACACACACACACACACACACACACACACATATATATATATTATATATATATATATATATATATATATAAGGATGAGTCTAAATATTGCTGGATAGAGTAAAATATTTACCTCTGCACTTCTATTCGTTATCGTCTTAGCAATGAAACCTAATGCTCTATTAGCTCTAATGCACTGTTTCCTGGTTTTGAGGTCCGGATTCACTAGAACTCCCAAGTCTCTCTCGCACTCAGTTTTATCTAAAAGCGTATTATCTAAGCTGTATTTATTTTCGGGGTTGTGTAGCCCTACGTTTAACACGCTACACTTAGAAATATTGAAGTTCATTTGTCATTTCGCCGACCATGTGAACAATTTGTTAAGATCGTCCTGCAGAATCTCTATGTCGTCTCTTGACCTAATTAGGCGTCCTATTTTAGTGTCGTCCGCAATGTTACTAACATCACTATTTATCCCGTCGTCTAAGTCGTTTATATACGTAATGAACAACAAGGGACCCAAAACCGAGCCCTGGGGAACCCCACTAATAACATTGTCCCACCTAGATTTTACTCCATTTATGGTGACCCGCTGTTTTCTGTTACTAATCCAAGCTCTAATCCATTCTAACAGTTTTCCTTCTATGCCATGGTATTTGATTTTATCTAGTAGTCTCTGGTGTGGCACCTTGTCGAACGCTTTGCTATAGTCAAGTAAATAACATCGTAATTATCATTGTTATCTGACGCCTTATATACTTTAGTGTAAAAGGATAGAAGATTAGTCACACATGACTTACCCTTGGAGAAACCATGCTGTGAATCACGAATTAAATTATGTCTTTCGATGTGTTCTCTGAGTCTATTTACTATTACTGATTCAAGCATTTTTCCTATAACCGATGTCAAACTGATTGGCCTGTAGTTGCATATAGACGATATATCTCCCTTCTTAAAAACAGGAACAACGTTTGCTTGCCTCCAAGCAGTAGGCATAAAACCAGTGTCTACTGATTTATTAAATATTTCAGTTAACTAGTCGCAGATTTCAAATTTACACTCCTTAAGCATTCTTGAACAAATTTCGTCTGGACCCGGGGATTTTGTAGCTTTAAGTCTTTCAATCTGCTTGACTACTTCTACTTTACTATTGCTGATATTAGATAGACTACTTTCTTCATTCCCTCTGGAAATCGGATTGTAGTCAGGTACTTTATCTAACCTCTCATTAATAAACACCGATAGAAAATAATTGTTAAACTCCTCACTCATTTTTTCCTCCGATTCTATCACATTTTCATCGTTTTTATTTGGTCCTATTTTTTCTTTATTTTTTTTTCTATAGAGATGAAAGAAGCCCTTTGGGATGAATCTTGCTTGACTAGCAATCTTAATTTCATAATTACGTTTGAATGTGTTTGAGATGAGGTGTCTGAGAAGTATGATGGGGGTTACTAGGCTGGATAGAGTGAGAAATGAGGAGGTGAGGAGGAGAACAGGGGTGGAAAGGGGGTTGGGAGATAGGGTTGATGAAAGAATATTAGGATGGTTTGGACACCTGGAAAGAATGAGTGAAGAAAGACTAGTAAAAGAGGTATGGTAGGCAGATGTGGAGGGATTGAACATGAAGGGACGTTCTAGGATAAGGTAGATGGATGGGGTGAAGGGGGCTTTGGGGAAGAGGGGAATGTCTGTTGAGGAAGGACGGGAGAGGACAGAAGACAGGGTTAAATGGAGAATGGTTGTATGTGAATGATGTTGTGGTGCATGAGGTGGAATGGGCGGGGGGATGGGGGGTGAGGTAGTATGTGTGAGCAAAATTTGACGCAGCCCGAAGGGATTTCTCCCCGTCTTCTCCTTTTATGCATGGGGGGACGGAGAGGGGGGTCGCCGATTTAATGAAGCGGTCTTGCTGTGGATGTGCTGTGTCTTGCGACACTGCTTCTGACCCAGGGCAGTGGATATGGTGCAGGGATGACCCGTCATTCAGGAGGTGCTAAGATGAGAGGCAGGGTGGAGGGGTGTGGAGTGTATTCAGGGATGTAATGGGTGGGAATGATTTTATGCCTTTTCCTTTTTGGCTACCCACCTTGCAAGGGGGAAAAAGCCTTAATATATGTATGTATGTACGTTTCGCTGTACGTATATTCTTTTTAACTAGCTTTGCCATTTCGTTATATCTTGATCTAAGGTGTGATTCCCCGTTTTTTTTTCTTTTACATAAAGTCTTCTTTTCATTTCGATCTCATGTTTCAATCTCTCCGTCATACATTTGGGAGTATTACTATTTTTCCGTATTGACTTCAGGGGGATAAATGTATTTTGTGCATTGATAATTAAATCAGTTAGATTGCTATAAATTTCATCCAAATCGCTGACCTGTCTGTTGAGCCCTCGCCCCCAAATGACCTGACCCAAGATATGAATATTACCTTCCGTGACCCGACCTCTGGTCATGACCTAAACCCCGGTCACGCACCGAGACTCGACAATGTCCGAAACGTCCGCAACGTCCGCATGGCATTTCATATTCAATTTCCAATAGGTTTTTATATTGTCAAAGTTTGCTCTCCTGAAGTGTAGTACTTGGACGTTATTCTTATTTTCCAATCCTTCTCAAATAATATTAAATCTTATTTATTGATGATCGCTAGAGCCTAGACTATCTCCCAGTTTTACATTACTCATTAGGTGCTCATTATTACTTAAAACTAAGTCCAGAGTATTTTTTTCCCCTCGTAGGATCGGTAATCACTTGTTTTAGGAAATTATCCTGCACTACATCTAGTAATTTCTTCGTTTCTTGATTTCCTAATAAAGTTTCCCAGTTAATATTTCAATGATTAAAATCTCCCATGATCACAAAGTTTTTTTATTAGGACGCTCTGTGAATTTCATGAATCAGTCTGCTCAATGCTGAGGTTAGGAAGTCTATACAAGACGCCAGTAATAACTTTCTTACTCTTGCCCAAATAGATTCCGTACAGTCCTCTTCCTTAATCGAATTGTTGATAATATAGTTTATTGTATTTTCAATGAAAAGTGCTACACCTCCCCCACTACTGCCATCCCTATCCTTGTGAAAAAACTTATATCCTTCTATTTCGATTTCCGGAAGGAAATGTTTATCAGCCATGTTGATCCAGGACTCAGTGAGAGCAATAATATCGAAACTTTCTACGCATGCTTTTCCTCGCAGCAAATTAGTTTTGTTAATTATGCTTCTGCTATTTGTATGGTAAACTTTAAGTTTATTTTCCCTCCACCTGCTTTGGTGATTCTTTTTACAGTCCCTCTCTGAGTTGTTTCTATTGCTTAATTATATTCCGATACTTCCCCCCTACTACCACGTAATATACTCGAAAAAACCCTGTAGGATACCTACTTCTTGCTCAAGGGATTTAGCAAGGGGCCGACATCCTCGGGGCGACAAGTGCACCCCGTCCCTTGTATATAGATGATTCTTACCGTAAAAGCGGTCCTAGTTGTCGACAAATGCCCATCCATTGGCCTTACAATGATTTGCCAGCCTGCAACTCATTGCAATAGCTCTGGAATGCCACATGCCTCCAACTCTACTCCTCGAAAGGATTCCACATAGAACAGGAACACCTCCCCTATTTCTAATCTTGTCTAGCGCATCCCGGAACCGAGCAAACAATTCCTCACTCCCTAACTTACCTATATCATTGCCCCCGGCACTTAAGCAAACTACAGGGTCCTTACCTTCCCCTACTAAACACTCTTCAACCCTATCTCTAACATCTCCTATCCTTGCGCCGGGGAAACACACCTGCGTCCTATGTTTTCTATCTTTATCGCAGAAAGCCCTGTCTAAGTACTTCACTTGACTGTCTCCTACAACCAAAAGCTTACCTGTGGGCAGGGATCCAGCGTCTGCCCTTCCCTTCTTCTCTTGGCTTCCCTTCTTCTCTTGGCTTCCCTTCTTCTCTTGCTTTCCCTTCTTTTCTTGTATATATATATATATATATATATATATATATATATATATATATATACATATATATATACTATATACATATATATATATACATACACACACACACACACACACACACACACATATATATATATATATATATATATATATATATTAGTATATATATGTATATATATACATGTATATATTGATATATATATATATATATATATATATATATATATATATATATATATAGCTCCTTGAGTTCAATGGCTTAGCTAGCCTAGCTTCGTATCAGCTGCATGCGCGCATATACTAGTACATGTTGACTAGACCCTACACGACTATCGTGCTAACTAATGTCGCTAGTTGCGAATTACATGGTATCTGTATGCAGGAAAGTTCATTGGTTGCATGCAGCTAGCTACCCAATCAACACGCTGACTACATGTACAATGCACCATACCCAATACCACATCACCGCATGCATACGTACACTGTACATATGCAAACTCACTCCGACATGAGTAATGAGATAGCCCTCCAATAGTTTGAAGGAAATCGAACCTGCAAAAACATGGCTCTGGAAGTATCAAAAATGGCTCTGGTAATTAAAAAAATGGCTCTGGTGAAATTTAAAAAATAATGAAAAATGGCTCTGGAAAAAAAAATCCCTGCTACATAGTCTTGTTTGTTTAATGAGAGAGATAAAGTTTTGGGGGTGTTAAGGGTACGGAAAGAGGCGGAATAGGGTCGAGGATGGTGTATCCATAATCTCACAGATAACAATACAATGGAAAACTACACAGCAACAAACATACGAACATACATACACACACAACACCAACCTCTTCCTTCACGTGACCAAACCGTGAAGTACCCCTGATTCCTAAGAACACCTTTTACCCATACACAATATATTATGTAATCTAGATTAATAACCAAAATACATATAAATAAGCAGAAATAACTAAAGATTCTAACCGTTGTAAAATAAAATAGTATCTAAAACGTATATCATCATAATAAAATGTAATAGAACTAAAACTTGTAAACCATTCATTCTGCTGATGTAGGATTTTGCAGATGTATCCCACCGGCAGAGAGAGGAGATGTCAGTCATGAGGTGGAAAGCAGATAAGGAAGGTCTGCCAGTGTAATCATTTGAGTTATTAGACTTTTTCAAAAGGCCTTGTGATTTTGATTTATCCACTGGAAAGGCAAGAACATTATAATGGAACTGAGGTTGCATGGAAGAATGTCGTGGTGGTTGCTGGGAGTGAAGCTTTTGTCGGCAAAATATTATTGGTATGAGTCGGGGATCGAAAAGACTCCTTTGACTGAGTTTTGCCAAGTGGAAGGGTGGTTTTTGCAGATAGCTGAGACAAGGGTGCCTTGTGTAAAAAATAGGAAATGATCCATGTTAATGTGTGTGTGTAGGGTCTTCTTGGCGTTTACGTTTTTGAACAGGCAAGTGTTCAAAATGCTATTATTGGATGTGTTAATTTGGTTCATGCAACGAGGTTCTGTGGTGTGATAAAAACGGAAAAGGTAGGCGGGGCAAACATGGAATTTAGTAACAGCAGATTTGCATAGAGGGAAATCAGAGGAGGGAATGTAGGAGTACCATTGGCCGTCCTCGGATTTGATGATGGTAGTGGGTTCAATGTCGAGGGTGATTGTTGAATTCTTGTAGGTGTATGGGAAGAGGATTATATTTCAACCTACAAATCTCTTTTTGGAGTCGAGAGGGATATGGGCATAGATGGCATCTATGCTTAATGTTGTTTTTTATGACGGGGTAGTAATTGTGTAATTTCTCGGTGGGGAAAATGCTTTTCAGGTGTAGGTTTCTCAGTACAATAGAGAGTGCAGTTTTTAGTTTACCTAAGGGAAGGAGGTTTGGGGTGGCTTTATAGTTGGCTGCGTCAATGAGGTCGAGCAGAAGCACATGGTAGTTGTGGTTAACTAGGTCTATGTGTTTGCCTATCTCATTGAGAGTGTCTGTGTAGATTGTGAATATTTAGAGTTCATGAAATCGGGTGGTATTTGCAAAGGAAAATTCGTGAAGCTGTGCGAAACGATCTAAAAGTGTTAACTGAGCCTGCTAATTTTTGTGCGTTTTGGGAGCTCTGTAAGACTAGTTTTTCCTTCTTTTAAAGTTGGGAGATTATGGTGTCCATGTGTTGTTGTACGTTTTCTATGTGCTCTTCTGTGGCAGTACCGAACAATGTCTTTGAAATGGAACCCATAAAATTCACGAGTCCTCTCTCTTGTCTGAAGGAGGATTGGGAGCATTCTGTGTTGTGGGTTGTTATCATGTTGCCCTGCTCGATTGCTGAGAGTTTGTGAAGTTTGTGTCTTTAATTTATTAGCAATTGAAGAGAACATGCGGTCTCTAAATTCTGAAGAATTTGTTTTAGGGTCATGACGTTGAAGTTGGTTTAGAAATGTCTTGTTATTGTGTCAGTATATTTACCGATTGAATCAAGGTCTGTGTGGGGTTTTGTAATGACAATTTGCATTTTTACTGTGATTGTGTCCTTTTTTATGAGGACTGAACCTATGGGTTGATGATTGCACCTGGGACCATTCTCAATGGAATGTCACCAGAGTAGGGTGTGATGACGCATGTGAGGAGAGGTAAGGGTGTCCTGAAAGTATGGGGATGTAGTTAGGTATTTTAATTCTGAATGATTTACTGTTTTAGTTGTGAGTGTATGAGAGAATGTATGGATGTATGATTCTTCCATAGTAAACACGATCTGAAGTAGAGTAGAGAAGGGTTTATAATGGGAAAGAGTTTGGTGAAAAGGGATCGTGATCACTTTCATTCGGGTATGCATGACGTCCTGCAACCTAAGGGAGAGAGAATCTGAGTTTGTTAGAGTGATTTACTCTCTGGGGCGCAGTGACATATGAAAGGTTCAGGTTTCTTTATTGTGGGTGAGTGATAATGGGTGGTAGGTGAAAGTTAGTTTGGAAGGAGACCGTGTCTGCCTAGGATAGTGTTGGTGTCGAGTGATGCTTTTATTGGTTTTAGTTTCTCCCCATGTACTGTGACGAAATTTTCGTCTGACGGTGCTATCAAGTGGTATGAATACGCAGGTGACGTGTATTACAGTAAAAATCGACTGCGCTATTCCTCAACGATATTTGGCACTTTAAATACACGGAGTAGATCCTCCGGGGTCTAATTTCACCTGCTAACTTGTGCTCTTTGGTCCGGTCTTGGCTTGCGTACT
>NC_134818.1:41279404-41314404 GCF_046742065.1 Oratosquilla oratoria
ATATTAAGGATAGTTTTAAAAAGAATAAGAAATAAAGTGAGAGAACAAGTTTCATGGGAGCAATTTGGTTTCATAGAAGGAAAAGGAACAGCAAATGCAATTTTTATAATAAGAACGATTATGGAGAGGATGATAGAAAAACAACAAAATGTATATCTTTGCTTTGTTGACTACGAGAAGGCGTTTGATAGGGTAAGACATGAGGATTTGATCAATATTTTGGAAAGAGTGGATATAAATAGCAAAGACATGAGTATCATCAGAAATTTGTATTGGAAGCAAAGAGCAGCGGTGAGGGTACGGGGAGGAAGAACAGAATTTCAAGCTATAAAGAGGGGAGTGCGTCAAGGCTGTGTTATGTCTCCAGATTTGTTTAATTCATATGGGGAGATGATCCTTAGGGAATTAGAGGGAATGGAAGGGATTAAAATTGGAGGATTTAATATAAATCATATCAGATATGCTGATGACACAGTATTGGTGGCTGACTCAGAAGATTAAATGCAACATCTATTGAATGTAACCGTAAGAGTTAGTGAGGAGAAAGGTTTAAATGTAAATATGGAGAAAACTAAAATATTAGTGGCCAGTAAAACAGATCCACCAAGAGTGCAAGTACAAATAGCAGGGAGAAGAATAGAACAAGTAACCAAATTTTCGTACCTGGGAAGCGTATTGACAGAAGATTGTAGATGTGAAAAGGAAATAAAATCAAGGATAGCGATAGCTAAAAGCACGTTTCAGAAAATGAAAGGGGTTTTAACAAACAAGAAATGTCTACAGATATAAGGAGAAGAACAGTTAAAACATTTATATGGTCAACACTATTATATGGTTCAGAAGCGTGGACAATCAGCAAAAATTTGCAGGAAAACTTAGAAGCAGCAGAAATGTGGATATGGAGACGAGTATTAAGAGTACCATGGACAGCGAAGAAAACAAATGAAGAAGTATTGAGAGAAATGGAGACTGATAGGGAATTGATGACAACAATAAGGAAAAGACAGTTGCGATTCTTTGGACATATAATGAGGAAGGAAGGGTTAGAAGAGGTGGTGATGACGGGAATGGTGGAGGGAAGGAGAGCAAGAGGAAAGCAGAGGGAGAAGTATATGAACGGGCTGATGAGGGCGACGGGAAAACAACTCAAACCAGCACAGATGTTACAAGTAACAAGGGACCGTGAACGGTGGCGCTCCATGGTTGCCGAAGTCCAAGAGGATATGGCACGACTACAGCTAGAGCTACTAAGGAGGTGGTGGAATAATTTCTCTCTGCAGGTTTCAATACGCGGTTTGCGTATGCGATCGCTCTATGTTTCCTGTTTGAATCTTTTTGTTGAATGGCTGCTCCTATTCCGTGAACTTTTAAAATACTTTGTGAAATCGGGAAACGCAAAGATAAGTGCCCTCCAAAGTTCTGTCTTTATTCTCTGAAAAATATCTTGTTCCTCAGAGCCCCATTTGAAGGGTACGTTCTTACATGTGAATTTGGTAAGTGGGGGAGCTAATTCTGCAAACTTTCTTACTAAATGTCTGTAATATACTGCCGTGCTAACAGAGGAATGAAGTTGGCCCTCGTTCTTTGGGGTGGAGAATTCAGCAATGGCTCTGATCTTATCTGAGTTTGTGTAGATTCCTTCTTTGTTCACTGTTTGGGCAAGGAAAGTAATTTCCTTTTTTTTTAGAAATGAGCATTAGTTAAATTGAATCTTGAGGCTAGCATTGCTGATGGTGTGTAAGACGTACCGAAGGGTGTCAAGGTATTGTTCCACATTAAGGAAAAACATTATTAGGTCGTCTAGGTAGACGAAAAGGAATTTGCCTAATATGTCTTTAAAATGGCTATTCATGAGTCCTTGTAGTGTACAAGGTGCATTTTTTTTTAGCCCAACGGGTATCCGATTAAATTCAAAATTACCCTTGTCAATACTAAATGCTGTTATTTGTTTAGACGTTTCTGTAAGTTCAATTTGCTAAAAGGCAGATTTGAGGTCTAAGGTTAGAATACGGTGTTCTTCTTTCCTAGGGACTGGAGTACGTCTTCCATAACGGGCATTGGCATACGGTCGGGGATGGTGTGTGTGTTGACCTTACGGAAATCTATGACGGATCTGAAGGACCCGCCTCTTTTTGAAACTAGACACTTTGGCCTAGCATGTCATCTACTTGATTTGGGACGAAAAGCTTCCTGCTCTGGGGATTCTTATAGGCTGGTATATAGGTGGGGTGAATGTTGAGGGCTATGTGTCTATGATGTTTAACCAATGAGGTCTTTTCCAAAGGTTCACCATTTAAGGCAATTGCCTTGCGATGGGACTTTGGAAGGTTTCTAAGCTTATTTTTTACTTCTTGGAAGTCTACGACCGGTATATCTTGAAGAAAAATTGGGAGGGGGGGTGTGACATGGTGGTGATGCTGTTGATAGTTTTGGCGAGTGCTTCCTCAATGGGGATTATGTATAGCTGAGACATACCTATCTGTGTGTGCTTCTTCAGTTTAACTGTGGTATGTGAGACGTTCTCTAGTAAGATTAGTGCAATTTTTCCTTCCTTAACTTTGTCCCATACAACAGGCATATGGAGATTTTTTCTCCTACTTGTGTCTGAAGAAACTAGAACACCCTGGTATGGAGGTGCATCAGGTATGGCTGTGGTGATGACTCTACTCTCGTCGGGTAAGATCGTTACTTTGGTGTTGGTGAGAATCCTTGTGTTGAGGAATGGGGAGTAGGGGGGAGTGGTGTCATCTGACTTGGCTTTCATGTGTGGGTGAGGAAAGGTATCGTAATGTAGGAGATAGTGCCTGATGTTGACTCAGGGGTTTGCGACAGCATCCTGTGTGGTGCTGATGTCAGCAGATGCTGAGGTGGGGAAACTTGGTTGCACACAAGCTGTTGTGGAACTCGAGTTGGGTGATGTAGGGAGTGGGGATGGGTACTGAGTGTGCTAACCAAGGTACCTAAAAATATTGTATTAGGTGATGAGGTAATCTCAATGTTACCTAACTTGAGCCTAGCAGGGTTTGTGTCTACTATAATATTGTGATTTGCAAGGAATTCTAGTCCTAAAATGCCATCACATTCAAGTGTCCAGTCTTTGACTAAATAGAAGGTAGTGGGTGGGAATGGATTGCTTAGTATGGTTATAGGTAATTTTATAGTTGAAGTGAAGTCTAGGTGAGCACCACCTAGCATGGTCCCTCTAAGGTGTGGTATGTCAGTAGGGTAATCCTCACCTAATTGTGCACATATGGACTGTGGGAGTATGTTTAGTTTTTTCCCTGTGTGCATAGGATGTTTCCTATTGTACCCATGAAGCCTAGTGCTTCTGTTTCACCTATGGGTGACGTTATGGGGGCCTCCTAATGGGAGGTTGTTTTGCATTCACGCGACTGTCTATTTTGTGTGTGAGTTACGTGTGTGGAGAGGGGTGTTATTAGGTTGTTGGTTTCTACTATAAGTTGAGGAGCTTTTCTGTTGTAGGTTGCAGTGTTGAGGTTGTGGGGTGGGATATGGTGATTGTGTCTTTTGGTGTAGATAATATTTGATAGGACTTTTGAGCACGGCATTTGTTATCCAAGTGGGTGTCTGTATTATGGACTGAACATGATCTTATTTGGAGGCTGGGTTTGGGAATGATTTGGTGGTTTTGTTGATAGCAGTTTCTATCTGAATGGTTATAGGAGTTATGTAAGGAACAGTATGACCTTGGTTGTCTGATGACCTTTGGGGTCTTGTTTGGTTGTCACTTGTGTTAGCTGAGTGGTTGTAGGATTTGTTGGTTGCACTGTATGTTGTATATGGGGAAGGTGTTCTTATTGATTGTTGGGCTTTGCAGCCTGCACCTGAGTGTAAACTTGTGTTGTGAATGGAAAACATTGTATTTTTTCTTGAGCGTTGCTGTAGCCCTGAGTATTGTGAGAAGTAGATTTGTGAAAATCACATCAGGTAGTGCCTAAGGGGTTGTTGAATAGGGGTTTTATGTTACGAGGGTTTGAGAGAGTCGGTGTGTTGTTTATGAAAGATAACATAAGAACATAAAAATGAAAGAGACTGCAAGAGACCATAAGGCCTACACTAGGCAGCTCCGTATCCATCACCACCTGTCATCACAATCCATAAAGTTGTCTAATTGTTTCTTAAAACAACTGATAGTTTCAACGCTTACTACATGGTTACTAAGTTTATTCCATTCGTCGACCACCCTATTAGTAAACCAGTTCATGCCTATTCACTTTTTAAATCTAGATTTGTCCAGTTTATATCCATTACTGCGAGTCCTGCTCTGTTGTTTTAGTATGATGACCTAGTTTGCATCACCCTTGTTAAAGCCTTTGATCCACTTGAACACCTCTATTAGATCACCCCGCACTGTGCGTCTTTCTAAAGAGTGTAAGTTAAGGTGCCTAAGCCTCTCTTCGTAAGGCAAATTTCTGAGTCCATGTATTATTTTGGTCATTCTTCTCTGTACTGTTTCTAGTGAATTGATGTCCATACTGTAGGTCGGAGACCAAAACTGTACCGCATAGTCAAAGGTGGGTCTAACTATCTCTAGAAACCTAATGCTCTGTTAGATTTATTCCTGGCGCTAATGCACTGTTTTCTGGTTTTAGGTCCGGACTCACTAGAACTACCAAGTCTCTCTCGCACTCAGTTTTCTATAAAAGGGTGTTATCTAAGCTGTATCTATTTTCGGGGCTGTGTAACCCTACGTTTAACACGCTACACTTAGAGATATTGAAGTTCATTTGCCATTTCATCGACCATGTGAACAATTTGTTAAGATCATCCTGCAGAATCTCTGCGTCATCTCCTGACCTAATTAGGCGTCATATCTTAGTGTCGTCCGCAAACTTACTAACATCACTATTTATCCATCGTCTAAGTCGTTTATGTACATAATGAACAACAAGGGACCCAAAACCGAGCCCTGGGGGACCAACTAGTAACATTACCCCACCTAGATTTTACTCCATTTATGGTGACCCGCTGTTTTCTGTTACTAATCCAAGCTCTAATCCATTCTAACACCTTTCCTTCTATGCCATGGTATTTGATTTTATCTAGTAGTCTCTGGTGTGGCACCTTGTCGAACGCTTTGCTAAAGTCAAGGTAAATAACATCGTAATTATCATTGTTATATGAAGCCTTATATACTTTAGTGTAAAAGGATAGAAGATTAATCACACATGACTTACCCTTGGAGAAACCATGCTGTGAATCACGAATTAAATTATGTCTTTCGATGTGTTCTCTGAGTCTATTTACTATTACTGATTCAAGCATTTTTCCTATAACCGATGTCAAACTGATTGGCCTGTAGTCGCATATAGACGATCTATCTCCCTTCTTAAAAACAGGAACAGCGTTTGCTTGCCTCCAAGCAGTAGGCATAAAACCAGTGTCTACTGATTTATTAAATATTTCAGTTAACTAGTCGCAGATTTCAAATTTACACTCCTTAAGCATTCTTGGAAAAAATTCGTCTGGACCCGGGGATTTTGTAGCTTTAAGTCTTTCAGTATACATGTCTACTTCTACTATACTAATGCTGATATTAGATAGACTACTTTCTTCATTCTATCTGGAAATCGGATCGCAGTCAGGTATTTCATCTAACCTCTCATTAGTAAACACCGATAGAAAATAATTGTTAAACTCCTCACTCATTTTTTCCTCCGATTCTATCGTGACATTTTCATCGTTTTTAAATTGGTCCTATTCTTTCTTTATTTTTTGTTCTATAGAGATGAAAGAAGCCCTTTGGGATGGATCTTGCTTGACTAGCAACCTTAATTTCATAATTGCGTTTCGATTTACCATTTCGTTATATTTGATCTAAGGTGTGTTTTCCCGTTTTCCTTTTTTTTTTTTTTACGTAAAGTCCTCTTTTCATTCCAATCTCATGTTTCAATCTGTCCGTCATATATTTGGGAGTATCATTATTTTTCCGTATTGAGTTCAGGGGGATAAATGTATTTTGTGCATTAATAATTCAACCAGTTAGATTGCTGTACATTTCATCCAAATCGCTGACCTGTCTGTTGAGCCCTCGCCCCCAAATGACCTGACCCAAGGTATGCATATTACCCTCCGTGACCAGAACGCTGGACGTGACCTGACCCCGGTCACGCACCGAGACTCGACAATGTCCGAAACGTCCGCAACGTCCGCATGGCATTTCATATCCAATTTCAAATAGGTTTTTATATTGTCAAAGTTTGCTCTCCTGAAGTGTGGTACTTGGACGTTATTCGTGCTTTTTAATTCTTCCCAAATAATATTTAATCACATTTCTTGATGATTGATAGGGTCTAGACCAGGGGTGGGGAGCCTTTTTGTACATGAAGGCCACCTTACAATTCATCGTCCCACATAGAGGTCGCACTGATTTTTTTTTCCAATTATTTTATCCCTTTTTAGGGGACGGTGTAAGTTTTCCACCCCCCATCCTAAAAATTCAGTTTATTTTAACAGTTTATTTTAACAGTCTATTTAACATCCCCATTTTACACTTTAATAAAGGGTTATAAAATTCCAATTAATATTCAACTAAGATTAATCTACTGCTTTATTTTAAACGACACGGTGGAAAGAACGGAGAGGGAAACAATGCTTTCAAAGAAAACAATTATTATATACAATAAAAAGTTGAGAGAAAAAAAAATAATGTACAAGATAATGAAAAACTTGGAAGCGAAAATTCCAAAGTTCAAGTTGACAAAACATGGTTTATGAAATCAAAATTAATTACTTATCCTTCGGCGCACAATGATATATCTTAAAAAAAAAAAAAAAAAAAAAAAAAAAAAAAAAAAATTGTTTGGCTTATTGGAGCATATGATGAACGCACAAGAAAGGTAAAAAATAAGATTTTAGAAAATAGGAAAGCATCTACATTTATGCATTTTAAAAATATATACACAGTAAATCTATAATTGTTAAGACGCACATCCTTTATATTCATGTGCAATTTCAAAACTAAATAATATTCATAGTATCGTTAATCACTCAAATGAATATAAAAATATAAAAGTGGATACGTAGGTCCTTTTTATACAAATTAATGACTTCTTTGAGTTTGCTTCTTTCGAGAAAGCATTTTGATATCAGGCTCTAACATAGTTGTTCTTAGTTTTAATTGGACCTCCAAATGCTCATCTGTCAACTGTGTTCTCAGCGAATTCTTGATTTGCGTCAAGTACGAGAATGTGGATTCACAACAGTATGTTGTAGAAAAGCAGGAAATCAGTCGGCGTGCATGTTCACGAGGACGAGAATATTCTACCGCCTTTTTCCAAATTTCAATAGGATCTTCCATGTTGTCAAACAGAGATTTCAAGATATTATCTTCAGACATTTCAATAAGCTCCATCTGTAATTTTTCGGGAGCCTCAGATACATCAACTAAGTGAGGCTGAAAAGCAAGTTTCAGAGTGATGTTATGCTTCTCAAAATAATTGAATCTTCTATTGTATTCTTCGATTAATGAGTCTAAAACTGTCTCGTATTCTATAAAAGATTCATATATATCTTCATTTTTACTCATTACCTTCGTAAACTGGGGAAAGTACTCTTCTGAAAGTTTTGATTTAGCCAAAAAAGACTTGAAAAACAACAGCTTTTTTCTAAATGCCAGAATTTTTTTACCACATATCAAAAATAGATTTATTTCTGCTTTGCAACGAAATGTTTAACTCATTCTATTTTGACATCACATCACATAAAAAAGCAATATCTCTGTAAAAAATTGGATCTGATCATTCACAATGTTTGTTATTTTCTTCGAAAAAGCCAATTATTTGCCTTCGTAAAGACAAAATTTTGACCAATACTTTCCCTTGTGACAACCATTGTACTTTTAAGGGATAAGGCAAATCTACACTAATTACTTCGTCATCCATCATTAGCATGTTTCGAAATTGACGATGCTTCGTGGCATTTGCTCGAATATAGTTTACAATACTTATGACTTTTTGCAAAGAGTCATTTAAAATGACATATTTTGCACAGAGATTTTGTTGATGTAAAATACAATGAAAAGAAATCAGCACATTTAAATCTTTGGTTTCTCTTCTAAGATGCGCAATAAATCCTTCATTCTTAGCCAACATAGCTGGAGCACCATCCGTGCACACACTTACCAAATTAGTAAAATTTAGTCCTACTTTTTTACACTACTCTTTGAAGTTGTTAAAAATATCTATGCCCCGTGTCCTTCCTTTAAGGGTGCCTAAAGCAAGTAATTGTTCGAATATTTGAAAATTATCAGTAATAGCACGAAAAAAAATACAATACTTGTGCTGAATCTGTGGAATCGGTCGATTCATCCAAAGCTACTGAGTAATATACATTTTTTTTTGGGGGGGGGATTATATTTTGAGTTATTCTGTTGCATTACAAGCCAATTCATGCTGTCGATCTGTATTAGTTCTTCTTGAAAGAGGCACCTCTTCATATTTGTTAACTTACATCTTACTATTTCTAAAATACATTCCTTTATGAGTTCTGCATCGGTGAATGGTTTTTCCCCTTTTTTTCCAAGCATATATGCAACTTTATAGCTGGCTTCTGTCGTAGCATTTCCTTGATGCAACACAGAATGGAACAATTGTCTGCTTTTCCTTTCCACTTCGGTACGATGGCGCTTACGTTGGCATCATGAGGCGCGAGTGAGTACACGAGGCCGCTGGCGTCGGCATCTTGATTATATATATCTTTTGTAAAATCACTTAGACAAAATGTAATAGCACATTTGTAAATAATAATCACGAAGAACCCACAGTCGGAATAAAAGGAAACTTAGAAGAATTATAACTTCTATATTTCGGCTAATAGCTATAGCCCTCTTCAGGAAAGTACAGATTACAAGAATTTGCAGACATAAGTACAATTGAGATGTGAGTAAAAGGTGAACACGCAGAGCTAAAACCAGACAATCCGTCGCGCAGGGCGGAGTCAGAGGTGAGGGGATGTGTGGGTGGAGGTGTGAGGTCAGAAGGGAAGCAGGATGGGAGCGGGATCAGGAGGGTGATAATTCTTAACCAAACGGCTCACAGCTAAGCGTGAGATTATGTCCGGGGACCACTGACCTTTAGAGATGTTCAAGTTTGGACATTCTTCGATTAAGGCTGATTCAACCATTTTTCTTTTAAAGCTACAGTTGGACTTAAACAAAATTTTGGCTTTGTACCAGTTAAGACTGTGAATTTTGGTACTGACGTGTTGGAACACAGCAGAATTTTCTTGGGCATACCTAATGGATCATATGGCTGCCGATGCTGCGCTCGAGAATTTCATTCGTACTGAAGTAATGAAATTCATCATGAGGATCAAAGTGATTATTATGGATTGTGATTTTGTGTTTTTCCTTGGTTGTGTTATTGTTAGAAAAATGGACCTCTTATGCCACGATATAGTCAGTGATTAATATGCCACTGGCCTTTGAGAAAGTGGGGAAATCAGGGCTAGTGGTAGAGTATAATGGTTATGGATTAGTGTAGGGGGGTTTGGATGTGGTGTGTTTGATTTTGGGGAAATAATGGTTGCTCTCGAAGTGATGGGTTTGCTAGTGATTTCTGATGTACTTGTGTTAGTATTAGTTTGGTTTGAAGCTTGAGTTGAGCTGGTGGTGGTAGGGGTGTGGGGGGCTGCTTATGTTATTGTTATTATTTAGGGTTAGGGTTGTGTTGTCCTCAGGCCTCTTATTAAGGTTCATAAGGGACTGATCTATAGACGCAAGCAGATTTCTGGTTGGCAAATACGATGTTAAGTTATATAAGATATAATTTTATGGAAGCATATATATATATATATATATATATATATATATATATATATATGTATGATATGGTTATCTACAATAAAATTCCATGAATGCGCACGCACACACCTGCACACACGCACACGCACACGCACACGCACACACACACACACACACACACACACACACACACACACACACACACACACACACACGCACACACACACACACACACACACACACACACACACACACACACACACACACACACACACACACATACACACACACACACATATATATATATATATATATATATATATATATATATATATATATATATATATATATATATATATATAAATTTTGTTGGGGGAGGGAACTTGTGTGAACGGAGGTTTGTTCTGGACCTGTCACTTGGGGTGAGAAGGATGGTGATTGGACAGCAGGATTCGTAGAACTGGGGCGTCGTGGATAGCGGGAGTTCCTGGGGTGACGACAGCTTGCTGTGGATCTCGGTAGAGGTTGGCACCGGCTCCCCTGCAAGTCCCTTTTTTATGGTAGGGGGACGAGGTGGCGGTGGCTTCCAGGTGAGAAATCAGCTAAGCAGGTCGGGAGGCGACCGAGAGCTGATTTGAATCCACTGCAGATGGACCTACTCGCGGCATCGTTGAATCAACACCAACTGGGTCATTTCACTCTCTCGGGGTGGTGGCTGTGGTTTGGCGTCAATTAGCACCAACGATATGCACTATGGTGTCATGAAGGGTAGTGGTTCCACAATGCCATGCGTGCAGTAATCATAACACGAGGATTAATAGAATTACTCAGTGTTAGCTTCGCACTTACTCAGATCGAAAAGTTCGTATTAACAGGATCAAGTCTGACAGATCTGTTTGAATTAGGCTGACGTGCTCGTTAGTGAGTTGTACTATGTCGCACGTGAACGAAATTGAATTTTTTGTTGTACCATCAACACGATGCACCCTGGACAGGTAGTGTTGTGTCAGATCCGCACCAAGGCGCTGCGCAAAACGCGTTTTTTTGTTTCTGCGCATAGACGCCTAGCATGATCTCGCTTGTATTTTGGGGACCATTAGTCATTCACCGGCCTCAGTGGAAACAACACGTGTGTCACCTCTACTCAGCCCGCCTTCACCCACAATCGCCCTCCAAAATTGTAAATGGTGCATATTTAACACCACGCTACCGTAACTCGGGTAAGTCACGCAATTGCAAAAGTTTTGCATTTTACATTACTGCATTATTACTTAGTGAAATAATTTTATTGTGTTTCTCGGAAATTATCAGTGAATGGTGTAGCTACCCGTACCAATCGCCATATTGGATCGGAGGGCAGCGAAAAATGTGATTTTGAGGCTAATTTCTAATTTCCGATTTTTTTCTAATTTCAGATTTGCAGGCCCTTTTCGTGAGTAGCGATAAAGAATAGCCTTTTACAGTGACTTTTGAGGCAGACAATATCCGTGACGACCTGCACGATGCCCTAACTTGACGGCAGGATGAGGATGAGGCCCAACCTGTGGCTGCTGAACCTGAGGAAGAATCAGCTAATGAGATGCAAGATTTGGCTGTCTCGGACGCAGTTCATTTGCATTCTCTTGTTCCTGGGCCTTCTTCAGCTGCTCCTGCGCCTCCATCACCGTCTCTTGTGCCTCTTTCACCGTATCCTGTGTCTTCTGCAGCGTCTCCTGTGCCTCCTGCAGCGTCTCCTGTGCCTCCTTCAGCGTCTCCTGCGGTTACAGCAGCTGTTCCTGTTCCTGCCCTTAGTCCCGTGGAGCTCAGGAGTAGAAAAAGGAGGAGAGGCCCTCTTCGCCCTGCAGAAAGTGTGGTATTGAAGAGATTGCCGGACGACTCCTACAAGTCTAAGGACAACACGAAGTGGCACTCAGAGCCAAACCCAACAATGCCACCCATCATGAAGATCGTGGTAAGTTACACGAATTATTTTTTTACCAGTTTATGCTTACTAAATATATTTTTTAACATTTTTGCCCTCATTTAGGGCTATTCTGGATTACTTTTGCAAAATTTCATGCATATCCATCAATTATTAGTACTCTAAATATGCCTTTCTTTTACGTAAATTGCGCACGGTAAGGGTTACATTGAAACTAAGCCTTTTTTTTATATTCACTAAATATAATTTTCTAAGGTTTTGTCATCATCTAGGATCACTGTACTGTAGATGACTTCTAGGAAATTTTATCCAATTCTAATAAGTATTACCACCTTCCTTTCACACCAAAAGTTTTAGTGATTTTGTGTATAATTTTTTTAACCGCTTTTCTTTTCTTTACAGATTTTGCAGTTTTGCTCCAATCAAAAATGTTTTTACAACAATCAACTCAGGAATTCTTCTACTTTCAAGAAAATACTCGATATTAGTCGAATTTGGTATTCTAAAGTGTACAGTGCCTGTTATTTGACCAAATGTCTATTTCTATACATTTTTTCGTAATCATGTAAGTAGTGTTATTTTTATATTCACCGGGTTTTTTTTTCTTCACCAGTAGAAAGTAGAGTCCTTATGTTAGTAAACTAAAAAACAAATAAATAAATAAATGAATAAAAAAAAATAAACAAATAAATAAATCAATAAATAAATCAATAAATAAATGACATAATGGTAACTGGGTATAAGCACTCAAAGTGAAAGTAACAGATATGACACCACGCTACCCGTAGTGGGAGAGTTTGTCGACGCTACCTGTCCAGGGTTAAGCGAACTAGGAATAATCTAGTAAGTACTACAGGGATTATTCCTTTTGTATTGGTGAAACGTTTATCACGTTAAGCACTTTTAGGCACTTGCGGTTCAATGTCCGTATATGAATAACACTAACTCTAGTTTCTGAGGAGGCTATGCGGCTTTGCGCTGCCACCATGAATCCAGAGGTGAGGTGTATTGCAATAAAACTCCCCTGTGCCTTTCCTTAAGAATATTTGGCACTTTAAATACACGGCGTAGATTCTCCGGGATCTACTTTCACCTGCTAACTGAGCTCTCCGGTCCGGTCTTGGCTTATTGTTTAAATGCTGAGGTCAGATTCATGGTGAGGAGAGTTACCATTTTTACAATCTTGATTTTATTGATTATTACAAATGGAAGGTTTAAACGCATATGTCATATTATAACATATTCAAATCTTTTATGTGGTTATTTCTTGTGATTTGACTTCAGTTCAGGTTTATTTGGAGATGTGGTGTATATGCGCATTGGAGTTATGTTCCTGGCTACTTATCCATAATCACGCACTGATCATGTGATGGTTGCTCGCCGTAGGACGTTGATGGGTGTTCGTTCGTATGATTGTTGTAATGTAGTTTTCCATGGGTAATATTTTAATATGTAAAATTATAGGTAATGGTTACAGGTAGTTGTTGTTACCTATGTTTCCGCTACCACAATGGAGTCCAAGAATTTTGGTGTGAGTTTGGTATGTTGTGGTGTTTAAGCGTGACAACGTCACCTGGATTGAAAGTAAGGGATCGAGAGTGTCTATGTTGTCTCATCTGTGTCTGTTGTTTCTCCAGTATCTCATAAGGCATGCGGAGTGGTTGGCCAAATATGATAGATTGTGGTGTTTTCTTGGTTGCTGAGTTAATGGAGCCATTGATACTGGCCTGCGTTTGTGGAAGCCAGTCCTTCCATGTGTCGCAAATACACTCTTGTAGTGGACGGAGGACTTCGAGTATATTTCTGCTCGTCCTCTCTACGTGTACATTTCTTTAGGGGTGATATCTTGTAGAATATATCCTATTAATATGGTGCAGTTTGGCTATTTTTTGGAGAACATTGTTTCGAAGTTCGATGCCATTGTCTGAGAGTATCTGTCGAGGTATATTGTGTTTGCAGAATATGTGGTCCACTAAGGTTTGGGCCACTGTTTCTCCCGATTTATCTGGTAGGGGTACCAGGATGGTGTATTTGAAGAAGTAGTCTATCGCGGCCAATACATAGTAGGAACCTTGATGGGTTGGAGGTAACTTCAACAGACCTATACCCATAGTATCCCAAGGTTCTGAGGGGATGGGTACTTCGCCAATATTAAGTGGTCTGGGGTCCGTTCCACTAAGTTTGCTATAGGTAGTGCAATGTTCTACGTGACGAGTGATGCCGGTGCGCATCTTAGGCCAGAAATAAACACGCTTGGTGTTTGCCAAACATTTGTATCTACCGGGATGTCCTGCAATAGGGCTATTATGGGCAATCGAAAATACTCTAGTAATCAGGGAGTTCAGGATCACTGCTTGGAATGTTTTAGTAGTGCCTCTCCTAAGAACCCCATCCTTCATATGCAATTCCTGAAAGGGGACATGAAGCTTTCTTTGAAGTGTGACTCCGTTTCTAGATGGAGAATCACCTGTGACCAAATTGGGTGTTTGTCTGTTCCTTTCGAAGTTCCAGGGGGAAATACAGTAGGGGGTTGGTACTGTTGCAATCAGAGGGTTTCTACTAAGTGCGTCTGCCACAACACTGAATTTGCCTTTTATATAGCTAGCCTCTTGGTTGAACTCCAAAATGGTTGTGTGCCATCTAATAATCTTATTTTGCAAGTTTCTCTTTTGAAAAACTCTGACAATGGTTGATGGTCTGTCATGACCGTGGTCTTCAGTCCCAGAAGTTCTCGGAAATGTTTCAGAGTCCAGACGACTGCCAGGGCTTCCAAGTGGGTGGTGGAGTAGTTACGCTCTGCAGGGTTCAATACACGGCTTGCGTATGCATTTGCTCTATGTTTCCCTATTGAATCTACTTGTTGTAGCACGGCACCTGCTCCAAGAGAGGATGCGTCCGTGAACAAATAGAATTCCTTTGTCAAGTCAGGGAATACGAGGATAGTTGATCTGCATAAGGCTTGTTTTACTCTCTGGAAACATTCTTCTTCCTCGGAATCCCATATGAAAGGTACGTTTTTCGTGTGAATTTGGTAAATAGGTCAGCCAAAATGGGTATGCAACGGGAAAAAACAAATGTACATTCATCAGTAGGTTTCCTTGGCACTCCTAATGATTACCTTGTGGGAAGACCCATTAATGTTTCGTGTGGGTATTGTAAGCGTGATGGACATCGCATTTCTAAATGTCCCGAGCCAAAGCGTAACGCTTCACAGTACTCTGGGACGATCCAAACTTATGACAAGTCTTCAGTAAAGCTAGGTGGTGGAACAAAACCCAAAGTCTTCCTAAACCCATGTAACACATTGCGACTCCCCCCCCCCCCGACATCTCCTTTGGACCTCTTTAAAGACTTGAAGTCCTCTGGTGAAGTTGCTATACCCAAAAAAGGTCCATTCTTCCCAATAACCAGTTTTAGAGGTACTGGAGCAATCCGTTTTATCTAAAGATGCCTTACCTGGAGTTGAAAAGAGGAGTACTGGAGAGAAAGTAAAAATTAGTAATTTGTCTACTATTCCCTCCACAAGTCTAGCTAAAACATTCCTTAAATGTAATCTTGTAAATAAGAAAGTAGCAGTTGGCCTCAGAGAAAAGTCAATGCCAATTCTTGGAGTTGAACTCATCCCAAGTAATGACCTTGCAGGTTCATTAGTAGTACCACCCTTATAGTCAAAACCCCTTATGACAAAAGTTCTACAATTGTAGAAGATCACATACATCCTGATTTTTTATCTATGTGCAATCGTCCCCAATAAGATACAATATATAAAAATGCCCATTATATTTTTTATCTATCTATACAAATAATGTCACATTCTATCTTCATCAAAGTTCAACAATCCGACTCTACTTTAAAATACTTCTGTAGATTTGCAGAAGATTGGAAGGATTTTATTACCAAAGAACATTAAGGAATTTATTCAAACCTGGCATGTTTGTCAACTCACTGGTAAACCTAATCAAAAGATCCCTAAATTCCATTTATCTCCCATCTCTGTGTAAGGAACCCTCTTGATATAATTATTATAGACATAGTGAGGCCATTGCCAAAAATGAATGAATAAATAGATAAATAAGTAAATCAACAAATGAATAAATAGAAAATTAATATATAAATAAATAGATAAATAGATAAATAAATAAATAAATAAATAAATAAATAAGAAAGAAATTAGTACATTCTGACTGTAATGTGTCCACTTACGAGATTTCCCGGAGCTTTCCCTTTCAAAAGGATGGATAAAAAACATCGCTAACAATCTAATATATATGTTGTTATAGCTAACCGTAAATCGAACCACTTTCAAATCGCCCGCCTACTTCTAACGGCTTCGAACATGACTCGTCGCCATCATACGTTCTCACAACGTTGGTGATTCGAACCTTACCATGAAACAATTGGCCACGCCTTCCTCGGGTATATAAGGTGAAACCGGCTGTCCGCCCCCACACACGAACTGACCCAAACCTTCAACCCGTCTCACCCCTTTGTCGCTTTATATAGGTGCACTGCAGTTTTGTTCGGAAGTATAGTATTAACTGATTCTTCGGACTTGTATAGGGTTATTTCTTATTTTGTGTGGATTATATATGTTTGTTAAGACTCGGTGATCTGCGAATTGTATGTTTTCTTTATTAGGAAAGTGTATTTATGTTATTCCTCAGAATACTGTGAGTGTATGTTCGTAAATGTTAAACAGTAAAGTTTTATCTTCGTTTGTTGTAAATATAGTTTATTCAAGTTTCGTGCAGACTTCTATCTTACCTAATCCTTATTATTTATATTCAGTCTCAAATACTGCTTTTCCTCGGAACGTACCTTTATCTATCTAAATTATCTATACGTTCCACTTTATTGTTATGGGCCTTGTTCTCGTTCTGGAACTCTACTTACTCCTATATTCGAGTTTAGTTCCATACTTTTTATTAACTCAGGCCGAACCAAGCAAGCGCCCATGACAATTGGGGGCCTGCGAAGGGATGGTAATCTATATTTACGTGAAATAGATTAGTGACCCGTCTGGTAACCTCTTAACGTCAAATATCAGTAATACGTGCGATTGTCACTTTGTTCATTACCATACACTCACTGTTACTGACCTATTTATGCTTTATCTATATTTCCAATATTACGTTAGGTTAGATGATAGGATGTAAATTTATTAGTGTTCGATTTGTGTTTGATTATAATCAAACACAAATATTGATAATTATCAATATTACGTTAGGTTCGATGATAGGATACAAAACTTTAAGGTGTCAATTATTCGAAGTGTATGATACCCCGACATTCATATGTCCGACATATTCAATCGGTTCCAAAGGAGAACCTGTCATCAATAAGTTCGCAGTAACTCACCCCAGCAATTTACCGGTATTCAACTACCACCTCCCTCCCGAGTTAACTAGCGATCTTTCTAAACTAACCACTTGCTGTAGCCCCAAAGTCGAACGATAGTTACGACCCCGTTATATTGACCTTTCCTCAGAAAATTAACTATACCTGCACATTAAGCCGTGAATTCTAAGATTCAGACCATTAGTTAGCCATAATCTGATTCAGCTCTCCTCTTTCCTATCGGGAAACCTCGAAGCAGACTATACGTAAGTTACGAGCGTATAGTCTGAGCGCTGAACCTTAGTATACGCACCGTCTATAGAATAAATGTTCATAGACCGGGTTCTTACAGAGACCCACCATAGATTTCACTCCACCCGAACAGGGAATTAGTCAATTTTCCGTGTGTGAAGTCCAAGAATTGGTTTATACTAATTTCCTGGAGTGGAATTCTCGAGTATATACACTCACTATGCCTTTCAATATAGAACCTTTTGTCAAAAATCCCTTAGTGGATCAGTTAGAGTATAATCTCAAAAAGGGTGACTGGAGACCGTTGGCTCAAACCTATCAAATTAATGCTCCTGCTAAATTACGTAAAGATGAACTCAAACGAGTGGTCATCGAATTCCTCGTAGATTCCTTGGTACTGAATGCAGACGCATTCGAACTACTTCGCCAGGAGAGTGCTCGTGACGTAACAACAGGAGATCCTGTAAGCGATAGTGACCCCCCCCCTTGCAGCGCCAAAGCCCGCGCTCGCCCCCACTCTCCCTTCAATAGATCAATTGTATCTTTAGAATTAGATAAAATTAAACTAGAGAGAGAGGAAGAATGAGACAAGAACGGAAGCTTGAATTGATAAAATTAAAAGAACGTGAGGAAGAAAGAAAGAAAAAGCGGGAGCTTGAATTAAGGAGATTAAGAGATCGTGAGAAAGAACGCGAAGAAAGAGAAAAAGAACGTGAGCTTGAGCTGAGAAAGGAGGAATGTGACAGAGAAAGACAGTGTGAGCGGGAAAGAGAACGTGAGAAAGACCGTGAGCTTGAGCTGAGAAAGGAGGAACGTGACAGAGGACAGTGTGAGCGTGAAAAGGAACTCGAGTTAGAGTACCAGCGTAAGTTGACATTGGCTGAAATAGATAGGAAAAATAAATCTGGCCACCTATTAAATAACCAAGTTACTTCCATCCCCAGTTTTAATGAGTCAGACCCAGAATACTTCTTTAGGCAATTTGAACGTTTAGCCGAGCACGTAAACTGGCCCGTAGAAGAATGGGTGTGGATTATACAAAGCAAATTGGTAGGAACAGCCACCAAAGTCTTCAAGTCTCAAGGAATACTCATCCTATGAAATAGTCAAATCTAGTATCCTCAATGCCTATCAAGTTACCCTTGAGTCTTACCTTCAGAAGTTCAGGAATCTGACCAAATCAACTAACTCGACATTTGTCGAATTTACCTCTGAAAAACTCAGAATCTTTAAGCAATGGCTCTCTGCCACCAAAGTAAAGACTTAGAATCAACTCGTTAACTTGATGGTCTTCGAGGAATTTAAACGCAGAATTCCATTCCAAATCATGCTTCATTTAAATGGAAAAGATTTATTTGATTTAACTGAAGCAGCATTACTTGCCGATTAATACGCAGTACTTAATAGATTGAACGTACAGCGGAGAAGTAATCTTGTAAAGCCATCAGTAGGTTCCCTTGCCACTCCCGATGATAAGCAGGCAGGAAAGACCTCTATCCCTAACCCCCTCTACTCTTCCTGTAGTTACTGTATGAAACCTGGCCATCACATCACTCGATGCCAAGAGCCAGGTTATAGATTGTCAAAGTGCCCAAGTGGGTTGAAAGCACCTTCCCAGCATACTGGATCGAAATCTTACGGTACCCATAAACCGGTGACCCATGTAGTGAAAAATAATTTTCCCCCATGTAAAGATGCCTTTAAAGACTTCAAGTCCCCTGGGGAAATTTCCGCTGATGAAAAAAGCCCCCTTTTCCCTATTACAATTATACGAAACACTGGAGCAGCTCAGTCCATAGTGAGCATGCAGGCTTTGCCTGAGATACGTAAGAGAATGACAGGAAAGAAAGTAACTGTAAGTGATTTATCATCCACCCAGTCCATTGAAATAGCACGAGTCTTTTTGAAATGTCAGTAGTTCCAGAAAGAAGTAGAAGTTGTTGTCTGGAAAGACTCTATACCTGTCCCCGGGGTTGATCTCATCCTAGGAAATGATCTAGCTGGTTCTAGGGTTGTTCCTCCCCCAGATATTACTATGTTCCCTAGTAACAAGACCCCTACTGTTGTGGAAGATCACCCTCACCCTAACATTTTTCCTCTGTGCGCAGTCACCAGATCTCAAACTCCCCTCTCTGATAGTAATGTATCCTATAAGTCTGATCTCCCCAACCAACTAATTTCCCGAGAGAGCTTAATCAAAGGTCAACACAATGACCCTACTTTAAAGAACTTCCATAGGCTAGCGGTCGATTCCAGAGAAGAGGTTGACCATTTCCTAAGATACTATTATCAGGATGGTATCTTGATGAGATGTAACAAACCTTCCAACTGCTCTGACCAAGATTCTTGGGCAGAGGTCCACCAGATAGTTATCCCTTTATCCATCAGAAATCAAGTGATTGAAATAGCCCATGATGGAGCTGGAGGGCATATAGGAGCCAGTAAGACTTATAAGAAAATTCTGGCCTAGTTTAAAAATGTCAATCTCAGAGTATGTGAGGTCTTGTCACATTTGCCAAATGGTGGGCAAGTCGAACCAGATAATTCCCCAGGCTCCCTTAAACCCCATTCCAGTTCCAGATGAGCCATTTGATAAAATCATTATAGACTGTATTGGACCCCTGCCTAAGACTAAAAGGGGAAATCAATTCATTCTTACTCTCATGTGTCCGGTAACGAGGTATCCCGAAGCTTTTCCTCTTAAGAGAATAAATGCCAAAGTTATAGCTGACACCTTCTTGAAATTTTTTACTCAAGTAGGATTGCCAAAAGAAATTCAATCCGATCGAAGAACTAGCTTCACGAGTGACCTCTTGCCAGTATCCAAAAGGAGCTAGGTATTTTCCAAACCCTGTCCTCTGCTTACCATCCGGAATCACAAGGAGCATTAGAACGTTTTCATCAATCTCTGAAGTCAATGGTAAAAAAAAAATATTGCAATAAATTTTCTTCTGATTGGGATGAGGGGTTACCACTAATGCTGTTCGCTGTCATAGAGACAGTTCAACAGTCATTGGGATACTCTCCCTTTGAACTGCTCTATGGGCGCCAGATAAGAGGCCCCCTCAAGGTTTTGAAGAAAAAAAAAAACAGTGGTATCAGGAAACTCCTCAACATCTTAACCAGACAGTAAATCACTTCTTGAATAAATTAAATAATCAATTGCACAAAGTAAGGAGCATTGCCTTGGAAAATTTGAATTGGATAAACAAAATTACATAGTCCTCACTCCTGACCGTCGTAAAGATTCTAGACTCGTACACATCAACCTAATGAAAGAGTACGTCCGCAGAAAGCCTAGTGATGCGCTAGAGAGACCTATATCATGTCTTGTAAAATCCCGCCTTACCGATGAACCTAACATACGAGAAGTCGATACCACGGCTCTCAAGTCCAACTCTGTCCTCCTTGCAGACCCTATCCAGTGCCTTGGGCACCTAGACGACATGAAACGAGCCAGCATAATTTGGTTATTCGAGAAACACCCATCAGTATTTTCAAATAAACCAGGGTTGTGCACAACCATTACTCACGACATAGAGTTGCATCCTAATACTCTTCCTATCCGCCAGACCCCTTACCGCCTCAACCCCCACAAGGCAGAGAAGATGCAGAAAGAGGCGGTCTACCTGTTGGAGAACGGACTTGCTGAACCTAGCTGCTCTCCCTGGGCATCGCCGGCGCTCCTAGTCCCGAAAAAAGGTGATGACAAGTGGAGGCTCTGTGTCGACTATCGGAAGCTAAACACGGTGACAGTCAAGGACTGCTACCCGTTGCCCCGCATCGACGCCCTCGTGGATCAAATGGGAAGAGCTCCTTTCATCTCTAAGGTGGACCTGATTGGAGGTTACCACCAAATCAAATTAACCCCCAGAGCCCAAAATGTATCCTACTTTATCACCAATTTTGGCCTCTTTAATTTCCTTGTCCTACCTTTCGGGCTTTGCAATGCCCCTGCCACCTTCTAACGTGCTATCAATCATACTATAGCCGGCCTCCCTGATACTTATGCTTACCTTGATGACCTTATCATCCTAGCAGATTTATGGGAAGAAAACCTCCGTAAGTTGGACGCCTTTATAGAGCGACTCACCACCACTGGGTTCGTGGTCAATCTGTCAAAGTCCATCTTTGGCAGCGCGACGATATCATACCTGGGGCATGAAGTGGGAAACGGGCAGTACCGACCAAGGTAAGCGAACGTGGAAACCATCCTGAACTTCCCAATACCATCCACCATGAAGTCTCTCCAACGATTCCTGGGAATGGTAGAGTTCTATCGCCGTTTCTGCCGCAACTTCTCCTCCATCGTGGCACCTCTCACCGCCCTCACCAGTCCCAAGGAGAAATTCGTCTGGACTCCAGCCTGCCAACGCTCCTTCGACACCCTTCGGCAGTCCCTGATCAGCGAACCGGTGTTGAAGACCCCCGACTACTCCCAACTCTTCGTCCTCCACGTAGACGCATCGGGAGAAGGAATAGGAGGGGTCTTGCTGCAGGCAGACGACACCCGGGCCTAGTATCCCGTGTGTTACTACTCTGCCAAACTGCTCCCCTACCAGCGATCTTATTCTACAGTGGAGAAGGAAGCCTTAGCCCTAGTATCTACTTTCAAACATTTCGAGTGTTATTTGACGTATCCTGGTCATGTAACACTCGTTTACTACGATCATAACCCTCTTACATTCATCGACAGTGCCCGTCTCTCCAATCAACGAGTCCTCCTGTGGGCCCTTGTCCTCCAAGCCTTCAATTTCCGCATGGTCCACATCAGAGGAGAAGACAACATAATTGCTGACACCCTGTCTAGGGGAGCGACCAGCCTCCTAGACGATTCACGGTGACTATGGACTCTCTAGTCCAGCTGCGCCCCCGTTACGCTGGACTTCCGGCGGGGTGTGTTATAGCTAACCGTGAATCGAACCACTTTCAAATCGCCCGCCTACTTCTAACGGCTTCGAACATGACTCGTCACCATCATACGTTCTAATAACGTTGGGGTTCGAACCTTGCCATGAAACAATTGGCCACGCCTTCCTCGGGTATATAAGATGAAACCGGCTGTCTGCCCCCACACACGGGCTGACCCAAACCTTCAACCCGTCTCACCCCTTCGTCGCTGTATATTGGTGCACTGCAGTTTTGTTCGTAAGTATAGTATTAACTGATTTTTCGAACTTGTATAGGGCTATTTCTTATTTTGTATGAAATATATGTGTTTGTTAAGACTCGGTGATCTATGAACTGTATGTATTCTTTATTAGGAAAGTGTATTTATGATATTCCTCAGAATACTGTGAGTGTATGTTCATAAATGTTAAACAGTAAAGTTTTATCTTCGTTTGTTGTAAATATAGTTTATTCAAGTTTTGTGCAGACTTCTATCTTAATAAATCCTTATTACATACATTCAGTCTCAAATACTGCTTTTCCTCGGAACGTACCTTTATCTATCTAAATTATCTATACGTTCCACTTTATTGTTATGGGCCTTACTCTCGATCTGGAACTCTACTTACTCCTAGACTAGAATTTAGTTCCATACTTTTCATTAACTTAGGCCGAACCAAGCAAGCGACCATGACAATATATATATATATATATATATATATATATATATATACATATATATATATGTGTATATATATACATATATGTATATATACACATATATGTATACATATATATATATAGATGTATATATAAATATATATATATATATATATATACATATATGTATATATATGTGTATATATATATATGTATATATATATATACATATATATACACATATATATACATATATATACATACATATATATATGTATATATATACATATATGTATATATACATATATATATGTATATTCATATACATATATATATATATATATATATGTATATATATGAATCTTGGCAGCAGGTTTTCTTTTAAACATGTTTTGTTGAAAACAACTGCGCATTCTGCGCTACAAAGCTTCTTAAGTAAACTTTCAAGTCTTCTGAACGTGGATTTCTGGTTTTCACAGGACAGACGGAATAATAGATTTCTAGTAGACATTAGAAACTTTAGTTGAGAAAGAATGTACAGACGTTTCGCTAAACGCAGTTAGCATTTTCAATGTAATAGAGACAGAGAGTACAGGATATAATAAACATAGAAAGACAGCTCTGGGAGAGTTTACAACGTAAAACACGGGGGAAGGTCACGACGTAAGACACGGGGAGAGGTCACATACATGTGTGGGATGACGGGGGATTTTGTTACTGTGGGGCAGATGTCCGTTGAGGGCCAAGTGTCCTCTCTATCAGTCTGGCGGAACGTCGGAGAGGGACTTGGGTGTCGGTGTGATTGGAAGGTGTGTTGTTGTGGTTGAGAGGGCTACTAGTCCTAGGGAGGGGCTTCATGCTGGGGAGTAATGTAGGGGCTTCCACTTGTCTGTTAATAGTTGGTTGTATGTCTCGTATAATAAGTGTTTCCAGGAAGAAAAGTCTAGACTTTTCTGATTCCTTGGCGAGAATGACGGTGTTGTCTTCTAGAAGTTTTCTTGTGATTTGTGTGTTGTGTTTTTCTAGTAGGTGTAGTTTGGGGCCTCCACTTGACAAGTGGGAAGACATTCTTCTCGACAATGTCGTTCTCGTTTGGCAAACGTAGCAGTCGAGAGGCGTACAGTCCTCTAGGGGGCAGGAAAATTTGTATACTACGTTGGTGCAAGCGGGACCTTCGGGGCGAGGAGAAGTGTTGTTTCTAATTAAAAGTGTAGCTGTTTTTTGGTTGCGGTAATATATAGAGAGACGAACTTTGTCATTCTCACTTTTGGGTTTTATGTTACGGTGAATAATTCTATTCAGAACCTTCGCATCTTCCTGGTAAGCTGTGGACATTTGGGCACGGTAGAACAAGGTAAAAATCTCACCTTCGGCTGCTACTGGGGTGGGAGGCCCGTGGTACCATTTGTTGATGACACTTTTTAAGACACGCTGGCAGTCTTGATTAGAATGTCCATTATTAACTAGAACTTGAATGGCCCTGTTTATTTCTGCTTGAGTGGAGGTCCAGCGTGAGCAGTGGGTGAGTGCCCTCCTAAAGAAGGCACTAATGGTACTGTCTTTGTAACGTTGGGGGCACTCACTGTTCCCATTAAGACAGAGACCAGGGTTGGTGGGCTTAACATAAACGGAAATGGAGAAGTTGTCACCCTCTTGTTGAAGCAATACATCAAGGAATGGAAGAGACCCATTAACGTCTTCTTCAGTTGTGAATTTTAATCCTGATGTTTCTTCAAGCAGGTTACGGAGTGACTCTCTTTCTTGTGTTGACGAAGACATGATGAAAATATCGTCGACATATCTGCCATACACCATGGGTTTGTCTTGGTGTGAAAAAACTTCCCTTTCGATTGACCCCATGAAAAAAAAATTGCGAAAAGGACTCCTAAGGGGGAGCCCATCGCCACACCGTCAACTTGCTGGTAGAGGTTACCTCGGGGACACCGGAAGGCAGTCTCCATGGTGCAGATCTCGAGCAGGCGACGAAGGTGAATTTCAGGAATGTCTAGCTTTGGAGAAGGTCCTGTTCGGTAAATAGTGTCACAAATGTAGTTGATTGTTCGTAAAATTGGGACGTTAGTAAAGAGGGACTCCACATCAAGAGAGGAAATAATTCCTCTAGCAGGAGCGTCGTTAATGGAGTCCAAGAAATCTTTAGAAGAGACGTAGCTGTGTTGTGTAGGGGTGAGGGGCGTCAGAAGTTGGTTCAGGAACTTGGCAAGGTTGTATGTCGGCGTAGGGATCTGGCTGATGATGGGACGAAGAGGATTCCCAGGTTTATGTGTCTTCACGTTTCCGTATAAATAGCCAGGCTTAAAATCACCGGAAATTTTGGTGAGTTTAACGCCTCCGTTCTTGGCGTTAATGGCATCTATGGTCTTGTTGGTACTTCTTATGATATCTAGGGTGGGGTCACGGTTGATTCTCTTGAATTTAGTAGAATCCATGAGAATATAATCGATTTTCGAAAGATATTCGTCAGTGGAGATCAGAACGAAGACTGCAGCTTTGTCGGCCTTTCTAACGGTGATGTCCTTGTTGCTTCGGAGTCGTTTGGCTGCATCGAAGTGACGTTTCTTGAGGAGTTTGCTGGTAAAGGAGCCTCTGCTACGGTTGGCCTCGGAGATTAGCTCAGGTTGGATGTTAGGGTTGACCTCCACCTTACCATCCTTGGCAAGATGGTGAATCTGCTCAAGTAGGACTTCGATCTCGACACGTTTACTATACGGTTTAGGTTTTGACAAAACATGGCAATTTAAACCTAGCTGTAGGAGTTCAGCAAGGTCACAGTCAGGTTGGAAGTTCGTCAAGTTTATGTAACCTTCGGTAGGGCGAGGGATCTTGATAGGGCCACCGTTGATGGAGGAAAGTTTCTTCACATTCTTCCTGATGATAGAATCCCGGTAGGCATTTACGGTACGGCAAAGTGCTACTTCCAAGTCTTCTTTTGTCTGGATGGGAATATCTAGGTTGTTCCAAAGTCTCTTTTGGGATTCGACCTCAGAGCGGAGGGAATCGACCAGTTGAGATTTGATTTGGAGCTCTTCCTCGACTAGGGACCTCCTGAAGTCGAGGGTGTTTTTTCTTCGTCTTGCTGCGTCGTTGTATAGGCGTATATTTGTGAATCTTGGCAGCAGGTTTTCTTTTAAACATGTTTTGTTAAAAACAACTGCGCATTCGGCACACACACACACACACACACACACACACACACACACACACACACACACACACACACACACACACACACACACACACACACACACACACACACACACACACACACACACACACACACACACACACACACACACACACACACACACACACACACACACACATATATATATATATATAATATATATATATGTGTGTGTGTGTGTGTGTGTGTGTGTGTGTGTGTGTGTGTGTGTGTGTGTGTGTGTGTGTGTGTGTGTGTGTGTGTGTGTGTGTGTGTGTGTGTGTGTGTGTGTGTGTGTGTTTTATTTTTATTATTATTTTTATATTTTACTTGAGTAGGTTTGCCCAAAGAAACCCAATCTGACAGAGTGACAATTTTCACAAGTAAACTCTTTACCAAGGTATTAAAAGAACTAGAAATAAAACAAAATCTCTCAACAGCTTATCACACCGAGTCAAAAGAAGCCCTCGAGCGTTTCTATCAAATTCTTAAAGTAATACTACGTAATTTTTGTAACAGAAGATAATGTGATTGGGATGAAGGATTACCTTTCATGCTATTTGCCATTAGAGAAACCACTCAAGAGTCACTAGGATATTCTCCCTTTGAACTTTTATACTGTCGACAAGTGCGAGGATCTCTTAAAGTCTGTCAGTGGTACAGTGAGAGCCCTAACCACACCAAGCAGATTGTAAATCAATATTGTGATCAGTTGAAACACCGAATAAAGGTAGATCGAAACATTGCTTTAGAGAACCATAGACTAGCTCAATCTAGAATAAAGGAAAAAAAAATTATGTTAGAACTAAAGTAAGAGATTTTAAGCCTGGCGATGATGTCTTACTTCATTTGCCAATTCCAGGGGCTCCTCTCAAACAAATTTCAAGGTCCATATACTATGTCACATAGATTGAATAAATTAAATTGTGTTGTACTTATGCCAGACAGGCGTAAAGACTCAAAATTAGTTACGTGTAAATATAATGAAACTATACCACCGAATGGACACTACTAATGAGCTACGGAGACCAGTGATATTAATTTCAAATGTAATTCTTGATCCTACCGTTAATATTCCAAATCCACAAACAACTACCTGTAACTCTACCTTACTTGAATATCCAGAGACATTATTCTTAAGCCTTCCTCCATCCCACCTCGATGACATCGTGCATCTCCTCACCAAATAGCGTATGGTATGTAGAGACTGCCCTGGTCCCTTTACCATTACCGAGCACGACAAAGTGCTGTCTAATATTCCTCCTATCCGCCAGAGTCTATACAAGTTACATCCTCACAAACTGCAGATTCTTCGAGCAGAGGTCAACTATATACTAGAGATGGAACTAGCCGTCCGAGGTTCATCCCCATGGGTTTCACCTTGTCTGTTCGTGCTGAAGGAGAATGGAGAGTGGCGGTTTTGTACAGACTACCGTCGCCTCAACAACGTTACTGTGAAGGACAGCTATCCGCTTCCCCTCATTCACACATTAGTAGATAATGTAAGAAAGGCCGCCTATCTATCCCCCAAATCCCCCAAATTAGCCTCTTTTGTAACCCCTTTTGGCCTGTATGTTTATAGAGTTCTCCCTTTTGGGCTATGCAATGCCCCTGCTGCCTTTCAAATGGTCATTAATGTAACCATCTCTGGATTCCCAAACACCCACGCCCACCTATACGATCTCATTATTTTAGCAGATACCTGGTCCGACCACCCGAGCAAACTAGATGCCCTCCTTGATCGCCTAGCAACGAACAGGTTCCTTCTCAAATTGGCGAAATCCACAATCGGAAACGTTACTGTACCGCACCTTGGATACGTTGTGAGACATGGACAATGCCGACCCAAACAAGCCAATATGGAGGCCATCCTGAGATTTCCTGAGTTGCAGAGTAACGGAGAGTGCCGTCTGGTATTGATAAACTGAGGTGACTGGTTGTAAATAATGCTGATGTATCAAAAAAACTGTAAGCCTACAAGCCATTTCCGTTGCGACATAATACTTACGTAATAATATCGCTTGAAAAGGTGTAGGAGGAAAAAAATTAGTGGGGAAGGGAGGTAAAGTCACGCCCTAAAGGAGTGGCACTTGTTTGAGAAGTAAAAGGATATTGGATGAATGAAATAGTGACGTCAGAACTAAGGTAGTTTGACGTATGGTAGAGGGATCCCGACGGGACTCTCTGGGTGTAGATCACAAGACCAAGTAGCAGAATCAAGAGATAAAAATCACCCTCATTTAATTCACCCCTCAAGCTTTGAGAGAAGAATAGGCATGGGGGGGGGGCCTTAAGAACTATTTTATTATAAGAAGAACTCTAGAGAACTACTGCAACGAGCGGTGACAGCGGGGACGGTGGTGGACAGCGAGGGACGAACCGTAGAGACTGGAGATAGTGCACACCACAACCACGGAGCAAGAACCAAAGAGACTGGAGATAGTGCACACCACAACCACGGAGCAAGAACCGAAGAGACTGGAGATAGTGCACACCACAACCACGGAGCAAGAACCGAAGAGACTGGAGATAGTGCGCACCACAACCACGGAGCAACTACAACCTTCAAGGCATCTTCAAGACGAGAGACGACGAGGCTGATGAGCGACGAGGCTGATGAACGTCGTCGACACTGACGAGAGACATCAAGATTGACGTACGCAAGGAAGACTACGTGGAGACAGTCAAGTCAAATCAACTACTGAAGGTATGAATAACAATTCCATACCTAGGCATGAGGTTCATAGCTCTAATATTAATATTTTCAAATTCACAGGGGAAGTAAACACTTTAGGAGTGAATAAGTTCCTTGCCCAAATAAATACCTTAATTGTGAGCAAAAATATAACAGATGAAAAAAACACAGAAATTTTAAAGGAAAATATAGATCCTGAGAAGGGTAGAACTAGGTTTATCATAAATTTCCAGCAAATGGAAGATATCAACCAATATGAAGCTTACAAGAAAGCATTTACTAAACATTTTATGTCCAAATGTGACCAGGATCCTATCAGGTCTTTGGTAAAAATTATCAAAGAAGTTAGAACAAGTAAATCAGACACAGGATACTTTGCTAGATTAGATAGATGGTCAAAAGACATGAAATCTATCTTGAAAGATTCAGATTGGATAGAAAGTTCTAGTGATAAAATGGAAGTTTCTCAGGTGATAAAATTGATCACATTTGGATTGTTAACCAAAAATTCAGATGATTTAACGGCAGAAAAGCTATATAAGGATTTAAGATCAAACCTAAATTTAGGGGAAGTATATTATCTTCTTCAAGGTTACAGTGAGACCAGAATGATAAACCCATATGTAATGACAGTGGGCCAACATAGGAACTATAAAGAGTTTAAGATTACAGAAGTAGGACATAGACGGAATGTTAGAAGTCCATCCAGGGATACTAGAATCCTATGTTTTAAGTGTAAAGCCTGGGGACACAAAGCACAAGACTGTTTTTATGGAATTATTTGTAGAAATACCAAATATAAGGGGTCATGATGAATATCAGTGTAGAAACCCACCATTCTGTATGCATCACCAAAGAATAGGTCATAAAACCCATGAATGTAGAATTTTTCGTATGCACCCGGAGTTAATAGGAAAACCCTCAGACACAGGATAAATCAATATTTTAGAACTCCCCACATATATACCAATAGACGGTATTGTGTTGAATATAGGAATAAGAGTAGGGTGAAAGATACCTCCAACATCAAGGACAAACTGATAATTACTATTGGAAGAACTTCTGTAGGATCTCTCATTGCTGGAAGAGTGTTCAATAACCCTATTCAAATATTTATTGATACAGGATCTGTAGTTAATGTAATTACCAGTAAATTTTTAAACTAGTTGAAACCAGGAGTGAGCATATTGGAACCAATCCGTTACTCATTGCAAGGAGTAACTGGAAATCAGTTAAAAACATTAGGTAAGGTTGAGCTAGAAGTTATCTTGTATACAAATATATTTCAGTCAGTGGTTTATATCATTTATATATATTATGAAAAGAAGTGGCCCAAGAACGAAACCCTGAGAAACTTCACTCATAACATTTTTCCATCTAGAAGTTTTACCATTTAGAACAACTCTCTATTTTCAATCGTTTAACAAATTACTAACCCAACTTAATAGGCTACCACTTATTCCGTGTGAAGCTAATTTAGTAAGTAGTTTTTCGTGGGGGACGGTATCAAAATATTTTGCAAAGTCTAGATATATTACTCGCCTTCCCTTTGCTTCTTCTTCTCTTAGCCTCCTTTCTTCTTTCTTTCCTTCTTTTTTATTTTTTCTCTCCCTTTTTCCGGAGAACTTCCATTCCTTCTCAGTATAACTACTTATCTTACTTTCCTCTTGTCCTCCAGTCTATCTTTCTTTACCCTTCTCACATCTCCTCTCATATCCTCTTAGTTTTTACTTTTCTTTACGCTTTTTTCCCTCTCCTTTCCTTTTTACACGCCTCCCCTTTTTCCCTGTCTGTGTAATTTTTTCCTTTAATAATTGCAATATTGATCATCTACGTTACTTTTTCCTTTTCTTCCCCCATATGCCCTATTTCTTCCTTGCTTTTTCCCCTCCTTCCTTCCTTCTTGTTTTCCGTCTGTTCTTCTTGATCCCTCCGCCTTTCCTTATGGATCATGCTGCTCTTCTGGAAATCCCCTATTGGAATAATTCTCATTGATAATTTTCCTGGAGTGGCACACATGCAGGACCACCCGCACGCTGCTTGCCGTGCTAGGGAGAATAAAGAGATGATTGGTAAGGACAGGGAGTGGTAAGAAAGTATTGGTTCAAATGTAGAGGAAGAGGGTTGATAAAGATGAAGAAGCCTGAAACAGATTTACATATAGACGAGGCATTTCTAGAAATACACAGGGGTGGGAAATTTTGTGAGACGCCTAATGGAGGTGAAGAGATACGGAGAGTGTAGAATTGAGAAGATGAGAGAAGGGATGGAGGAAGGAAGAGGTAGAGAATAGAAGATGGAGACTTCATGATGGATGAACGGAAATAGGAAGTAAATATAGAGGTATTTAAGATGTGGAGAAGCCTGGAAATCTTAAACGTGGAAGAGGATATTACTTGAAAAATTAAAGAGCAGGATTCTGATGGACTTAAAGAAGGATGGCGAGAGACATAGGAAATATGCTTTGAGAAAGAGTGGTGGGGAGAGATAGAGGAAAATTGTTTCATGTATGGAAAGAGGAAGAGGAGAAAACACGACAAAAGGAGACTTCATGCAAAACCTGAAGGTACAAGTGGAAATCCTGTCAAAGCTTAGGCACGGAGCGCTTTCAAGTGTGGAGGGTAGAGAAGCAGAAAACTTTATGAGAGGGCTGAAGGGATTAGGAAATACAGGGAATTTTGCTGGAGGTCAAAGAGGAGAGAATAGGAAGCAAGACAGATAATCCTTTTAGTTTCAGATGTTGAGAGGAAGAAAAGAGGAATGAAGAGGGGAGAGAGAAAAGGAGGATGAGGAGAAAAAGAGAACAAAGAAGAGAAAAAGGAGAAGGGAAAGAAGAAGGACAAGGAGGAGGAGGAGGAGGAGGAGGAGGAGGAGGAGGAGGACATAAGGAAAACTGAGTTCATGAAAAGACGAAAGATAAGACATGCAAGCACCGTCAAAGTAACAAGCAGTGCGTTATAGTTGGAAAGAGAAAGACCTTTGCTCTTGTGTCATAGCAAAGATAGCACGCGGGAGTAAGGCCTCAGAGATATTTGTATGACGCAAACTTGAAGATCGTAATGGCTACAAAAAGAGAAGCGCTAACAGGAGTTACCAATAGGTTATTGAGATTGATGATCCCGGAGTTCGAGAGGGTAGAGGAAAAAGGGGATTAAAAGTAGTATTAAGAGGAGGAGAAAGAAAAGGAGGAAAGAGAGAAAGAGAAGGAGGAGTAAGAAGAGGAGATGAAGGAGGGACAGGAAGAGAAGGATAAAATGGAAGAGAAGTAGGCATAGATCGCGCACGTAAGGTGGGCATGATTTAGATGCAATGGAGAACGGAAGGTGTAGGGGATCGTCGGGGTTGGGAGCTGGGGGCTTTAAGGGTATTCTGGAATCGAAATTAAGATTTGAGAAGTAAGCCAGGGAGATAAGGGACTAGGCATTGTATAGACCGAGGGGTTAGGAAGACAGACTGATTAGAAAATTTAATTTTTCATAGAATTAAAAAAAAAAAAAAAAAAAAAACGAGATGGTGAAACCTAAAGTGAGCTAAAGGAGGGGAGAAGGGAACGGAATATTAGTTTTTGGAAAACTAATGAAAGGGAAGAGGAGGAGGATAAGGAATAGGAGCAGGAGAAAGAGGAAAATGAGAAGGAACAGATGGAGAAGAAGGAAGAGGAGAATAGGAGTAGGCGGACGAAGTGGAGGAAAATAAATAAAGATGTTGGGTTCACAAGGACTGAAAATCGTCATTGAATAAGAGTGGAGAAAGAGATTAATCTGATAATAGCATAAAAAAGCGACGCAGAAAAGAAGGCCCTCAGATGAGATGGCCATGAGAGGGCAGAAGAAGGACGAGGCAGATAAAGCGGGAGTTGATCTGAGAGAAGCAGAAGAATATGGATAAAAAGACACAAGAGAAAAATAAGGAATCGATTTAGGAGAAAGAAAAGGAGGACGAGGAAAAGGAGGAAGAAGAGCACGAGGAGAAGGAGGAGAATGGATAATAAGGAAAGATTTAATATGAGGAAAAGGACGAAGAGTAAGAAGAGAAAATAAAGGTGAGCAGGAGAAAGAGGAGGATAAGAAAAGAGAAAGTAAGGGGGAATACAAAGTTATTATAACAGGTAGGATGAGAAGAAGAAAAGAACGAGAACACATATAAAAAGACTGACAAATAACATGACAAAAAGAAAGTCGAAGGAAAAGGAAGAGGAAGAAAAGGAAGAAGAGGAAAGAGAAAAAGAAGAGAAAGAAGAGTAGGAGTAGGAGTAGCAGGAGGAGCATGAATAAGAGAAAGACTAGTAGTAAGAGCATGAGTAAGAGTAAGAGTAGGAGTAGTAGTAAGAGTAGGAGTAGGAGTAAGAGTAGGAGTAAGAGTAGGAGTAAGAGTAGGAGTAGGAGTAAGAGTAAGAGTAAGAGTAGGAGTAGGAGTAGGAGTAGGAGTAGGAGTAAGAGTAGGAGTAAGAGTAGGAGTAGGAGTAGGAGTAGGAGTAGGAGTAAGAGTAAGAGTAAGAGTAAGAGTAAGAGTAAGAGTAAGAGTAAGAGTAGGAGTAAGAGTAAGAGTAGGAGTAGGAGTAGGAGTAAGAGTAAGAGTAGGATTAGGAGTAGGGTAAGAGTAAAGGTAAGTGTAGAGTAGGAGTAAGAGTAAGAGTAAGAGTAGTAAGAGTAAGAGTAAGAGTAAGAGTAGGAGTAAGAGTAGGAGTAAGAGGAGGAGTAGGAGTAGGAATAGGAGTAGAGTAGGAGTAGGAGTAGGAGTAGTAGAGTAGAGTAGAGTAGAGTAGAGTAGAGTAGAGTAGGAGTAAGAGTAGGAGTAGGAGGAGGGAGTAAGGAGTAGGAGTAAGGAGTAGAGTATAAGAGTAGGAGTAAAGAGTAGGAGTAGGAGTAGGAGTAGGAGTAGGAAGAGGAGAAGGAAGAGTAGGAGGAGAAGTAGAGTAGGAGTAGGAGTAGAGTAAGTAGTAAGAGTAAGTAGTAGGAGTAGGAGTAGTAGAGTAGGAGTAGAGTAAGAGTAAGTAGGAGTAGGAGTAGAGGAGTAGGAGTAGGAGTAGAGTAGGAGTAGAGTAAGAGTAGGAGTAGGAGAGTAAGAGTAGAGTAGGAGTTGGAGTAAGAGTAAGAGTATGAGTAGGAGTAGGAGTAGTAAGAGTAGAGTAAGAGTAGGAGTAAGAGTAGAGTAAGAGTAAGAGTAGTAAGAGTATGTAAGAGTAAGAGTAAGTAGGAGTAGTAAGAGTAGGAGTAAGAGTAGGAGTAAGAGTAGAGTAGAGTAGGAGTAGAGTAGGAGTAGGAGTAGGAGTAGGAGTAGAGTAGGAGTAAGTAGGAGTAGGTAGGAGTAGGTAAGTAGGAGTAAGAGTAGGAGTAAGAGTAGGAGTAGTAAGAGTAGGAGTAGGAGGAGTAGTAAGAAGAGTAGGAGTAAGAGTAGGAGTAAGAGTAGGAGAGTAAGAGTAGGAGTAAGAGTAGAGTAAGAGTAGAGTAAGAGTAAGAGTAGGAGTAAGAGTAGGAGTAGTAGGAGTAGAGTAAGAGTAAGTAGTAAGTAGGAGTAGAGTAAGAGTGGTAGAGTAAGAGTAGGAGTAAGAGTAGGAGTAGAGTAGAGTAAGAGTAGGAGGAGTAAGTAAGAGTAGGAGTAAGTAGAGTAGTAAGAGTAAGTAAGAGTAGGAGTAGGAGTAAGAGTAAGAGTAAGAGTAAGAGTAAGAGTAGGAGTAAGAGTAAGAAGAGTAAGAGTGTAGGAGTAGGTAAAGAGTAAGTAAGTAAGAGTAAGAGTAGGAGTAAGAGTAAGAGTAGGTAGAGTAAGAGTAAGAGTAAGAGTAGTAGAGTAAGAGTAAGAGTAAGAGAGTAAAGAGTAAGAGTAGGAGTAAGAGTAAGTAGAGTAAGAGTAGGAGTAAGAGTAAGTAGGAGTAAGAGTAAAGATTAAGAGTAGGAGTAAGAGTAAGAGTAAGAGTAAGAGTACGAGTAAGAGTAAGAGTAAGAGTAAGAGTAAGAGTAAGAGTAAGAGTAAGAGTAAGAGTAAGAGTAAGAGTAAGAGTAAGAGTAAGAGTTAGAGTAAGAGTAGGAGTAAGAGTAAAAGTAACAGTCAGGAGTAAGATAATACAATACGAATTGAACATCGCTGATAAGTCCAAAGAGAATCCCAAAGAATTCTTTAGTTACATTAGAGATAAAAAGGTTGTTAGGAATCACATTGGTCCACTATTATCTGCTGACGGTCAACTTGAATATTCAAATGAAGGAATGTGTAATACATTAAACAATTATTTTAGCTCGGCATTCGTAAAAGAAAACCTTAAAGTGAACTCCAAGCTGAAACCTGTGAAAAGTCTAGGGTAAAC